>NC_051160.1:76280632-76420632 GCF_013339745.2 Dermacentor silvarum
CGGAAAGGCTCAGGTTGATTGTCGAAGTCATAGTCATGAGCATGACTAAGACTTTCACCTTAAGGTCCCTTCGGCATAGCTAAAGGGAGTCCTGAGGACTCAGGACATGAATGCCATGACATGCGTGTCATGTAGGTCATGAAACAGCCGCCTACGTCGTGGTGCTCTCATGGTCGTATCGTTAACTTGGTAGGCTCCCCGCACAGTGCTTCGCATAACATTGACCTGCCGGCTTTTTTTAATTGATGTTGAAATGATAAATAAAGGAAAATGAAAGTGAACTAATTCCTACATTTCGGTTAAAACAAGTTGCTTATCCTATGCGTTGCTTGGTTTCATTGTCAGTTGGCTTTATATGATCGTGAGTAATAAAAACCGGCTCTCGGATTCCCCTTCTTCTCGTTCGTCACATAGCGAGGGCCTCAACCCCGGCAGCATTGATGCCTTAAGGTAGCGCACGGAGGTTGATTGGCCAGTTTCCGTATGCTAAGTTCACCTATTACGTGACGCCTGCGTTGGTAAGGATGTTCTACATCCGCCGCCATGGCGGGGAGTTATGGGACTGGCCAACACTCGCAGGCCCATATATCTTCCGTAGATGTAAATACTGAAAAAAGTAGATGGGAAAACGGCGCCGCGGTAGCTTACTTGATAATTGGGCATCGCACGCGTAATGCGAAGGCCTTGGATTCCACCTGTGGCGAGTTGTTTTTTCGACCACTATCAGTTTCTTTTTCTTTTTTATGTTATCAATTGTACATTCCAATTAAAAACAAGTAATTTACCCGACGCTTTCCTTAGTTTCATTGGCTGTTGGTTTTGTATAATTGTGAATAAGAAGAGTGCCTCGGTTTGACTTCTTTTCTTTCTTCTCAATAAGTTTGGTCCTATTAAAAGGCTGAATATTTCTTGAACATTTTTATATATATATGAGATACTAAGAAAACACTCCTGAAAAAAAATGCAATTTTTTTAAGAACTTAGGAGGATTTATTTGGGTAATGCAAGAAACCACGATGCCGGAACGGTTCAGTGGAATAAATGACCGTAGAGGTTTGTTCAAGAAATTTTTCTACTGATGGCGCCTTAGCCCATATACATACAGGAGTCAAACTGCGTCGCCGGAAGCGCTTGCTCGTCCACCTCTCCTCCTCATCTCACATATATTTATATTTTTAGATTCAGTTGTCCTTGAAGGGTATTGGAACTGATGCAGAGACGTGCTCCGCATGGTGATCATTCTTTTGTTCTTGAGCTGGCAACAAGGAAAAGATGGTTTCTACCTTAAGCTGTCTGGAATAAGAACTGTGCTCCCTCAACAGCGTATGTATACATGCCAAGAAAGAAAAACGTATATTGGGGCAAATATTACAAGATTATGAAGAGCTGGCTATTCGTGGTAACCGCCACTCGCGAATCACTTTAAACGATATCAAACTCGTGGTTTCTCCTGCTCATTTTTGTTGTTTTAGAACTTATTTCGGGCGTAGCTTTCTGTATAATCGAGGGTGTGATTGGAGATACGTGCACTGAAGCATTTTGATATTCAGAACGAGCAGACACACAATCACGTTTGACCAGGCAAAAAAAAAGTAAAAATAAAGAACGAGTAGCGGAAGAAAATGGGGCGCTAACAGTTTCTTTCTAGAGATTGCATTTCGAAACGGTCACGTTAAGCCACAACCTTACTATCGATTTCTTTTCGACGCGCAACCTTTGCCCACCAGTTCCAGCAGTCACGAAACAATATTGCCAGGAAACGAGACACGAAGCGGCCGAAAGGGCAAGCACGTCCGAATAGAAATCTCGGCAGCGAGCGACGGAACCAGCTCCGATGAAGAATCTCGACCGCGCAGCGCCTTTTGGATTTACGTAACTCAATCTCGCCTCACGAGAATTCCTCCTTCTCGTCAGACATGCCCTTAGACCGAGATCCCGCAGGGAATCGACCTGCCTTGCCTCTCAGTCAGAGACGTGGCATACGCTGCGAGGATATATTTTATCACGCTAAAGAAAAAGCGAACAAACAAACAAAAGAAAGAGATACAGGACTGCGAGAATTACACGTCCGTGCTACAAGGGGGAATTGCAGAGGCTCCCCCAGCGCCATCACGGACTTTCTCTGCCACTTGTCTATATCATTTCTCTCTCGCTCTATTCGCTCAAAAAGTGTGCGGCGTACCATATGTCAGCCCAGATTGCCTCATCGTCCGGTGGTCGACGCTCTATACAACCGATCGACGTGCGTCGTACGGTTCTCTTCTCCCGCCGCGTCGTCATCCGCCGCCCTCTTTGATGAACCGACGACGACCGATCGACGACGGCCCCCTCCCGTGCACTTGGGATCTCATACACTATTCGCCCAGCCCGCCTCATCGATTTCCCCTTTGCGTTCTTCGTATGGGAAACGGTGCAGTGGCGGGGGGGGGGGGGGGGGGGGGGGGGGGGAGAGGTTATACAGTAACGCCGGAGCAGTTGCGTGGCCATGGGTATAGACTTAGGAGGAGGAGGTATATGTTTTGCTTCTACAGGGGAGGGCACTCATTCGAAATCGATCAGTGGCCCCGCCACCGCTCCTCAGCGCTCTCGCGCCGTCTTTACGCGGGCACACACTGACGTGGGTTCGGGGACACTTTTACGCCCTACTTCGTACTGCCACGATCTCCCCCTCCTTTTTTTTTCCTGTCGCTTAAACGTAAACCGCACCTAATACCCCCACATTCTTGCCACGCTTACCCTAGCGCATCGCCTATACCGTGGGTGTGCTAAGTCTACGGAAAATCCAGCACCTGGAGCTCGGATATCGCAGTCCAGCCGTGGTTTGACGTACAGTGAAGTACTTGGGGATGTTTGGTGGCAGCGCATGAATTGGCGGGGACGATTTAGACCCGTTCTCCACTTTATTATGTCGTCGTCTTCGTCATCGTCGACCCCGTTGTTCTTGTTGTTGTGGTTGTTGTTATTGTTGGTGTTATTCTTGCAGGGACTTCGGCGTCGTCGTCGTCTTGACTCGGTATACGGGGAGACTCTCAGTCATCGCTAACAGCCACGATGTCTACATATTTAAAGAACAATTGTCGAGAAACGCGGCCCTGTGTATTCTTCTGGGTTTCACAAAAAATATCTCATCTGGTTCAGTGCTTAAACAACCCCTTTCCGGCAGTTTATTACCGTCGTGTACTCCCTAGTCGCTTGCTTCCCGTCTGTTTTTCTTAATTAGTTTTTGCCACCCGTGGCGTAGGAAATGTATACTTAGATGTTTTGATTACGTTGGCTTGGAGTAAACGAATGTTTACAGATCGATCTTCCATCGCCGAACAAAAAAGCGCCCGACCATGTGTGCGGGAAAGAAGGGGGGAGAGGGGAGTGGCGCCTAATTTGCAAAGTACTGCGTGGTTCTGATCGTGCATAGTGATTAGCATTACCCAGAAGTCCGAAGTGATAATGTTAGTTTCAGCGCTTCCTCTTCGCTTCTATCCCTCGATGAAGCTTTCAGGTTTTGACTTTGCTCCGTACTCGTCACGCGAACGAGTTGCAGTGATTACGGAGTGTCAACAGCGTCTAGTTCGACAGGAGACGAAGTGACGCTCGCAACAAAAAAAAAAAAAAAAAAAGAGGGAGGGAGGGCAAAGGGGGGCGGTGGATCGTGCAGAACAGCATCTCTCAACTGACGCTACACGCGTCCCAATTAACGTCGACACCGGCACGCCCACGGTCATACATCTAAAACAGGAGCAAACAACTGCTTCCGGAATGGTGGGGGACAAGCTGGAGCCCGTTTGCCGAGAGCGATTAATTAACGGATCCAGCGCTGACACTGAATTCCTCGTATAGCGCGTCGAACTACGTGTAGTAGGCGTGATCTCGGCGAACGACATCGGTTGTCACGACACCAAGAGAAGAGTGGTACTTCAACGAACCGATTGAAGCGTTCAGCTGCCGAAGTTGCGTTTTGTGTAAATGGAGAACCGCGGGGAAGAAGGTGAAAAATGCGGCGTTAAACCGGTATGAAGTATTCTATCCCTGGCATGCTTAATTTGGGTGCCTCCTCCCATAGACACTTTAATGGGGTTGCTTGCTCAGCCGTTGAAGAATTTCTGCTTCTTGTCAAGCGATTTTGTTGATGAATTCTTAGTACTATATGTCACCTCCGGTTCTTTTCATTCTTCTCAAATTTTTTCGGTTTTTCTTTTTATGGTGCCTCGATCGCATTGACGTGTTTCAACTCCGTCAACTCAATTGACACTCGTACCACGGCCGCTTCGCTTATTGCTTCAGTACGGGTGCCGAGGCAGCAGCTCTCCAAGCATTTGTAATGTGTACGGGCGTTTGCTCACAGCTTTACTCCGGTAAACTCATTACTGATTCTCCGACCATATCGCAACTTGGTGGGTTTCATTTCACAGCTCCAGACATAGGGGAAATGTTCCCACCTGAAACCGGAATATTCGAAGGCACAAATGTGACACCATAGCCACCGCCATTGAATTGTTATTATTGTTATTTGATTAAAGGAAAGGGAAAGCCAGGAGCAGGCTGGCAGCTGCTATGGGTAACAACAGCAAGAACGCACGCGCACACACACACAAACGCACACACGTGCAGGCCTACACACATGCACGTATACACAGCAGGACATGCAAGAACAGACGCACGCACACTCGCTCGTCTATGAAAGTTTTCCGGAATTGCCCATGTTAGAGAATGGTCGCTAAGCCTGGCTGGCATCGAAAATCTACTCAAGCACGTAGTGCTGCCCTTTCAGAGAGTAAGTTCGCATGGGTCTCGATGTCCTCGCATGTCAAATAAGCTGTGGATATAAACGCGCATTATCACATGTCGGTCCCGTCGAAGTGCAATCACCGCGAGTCATCCAATCGGGAGCTGTTTTGCTTAACCGATGCCAGGGGCTTTTACTCACAGGACAGCTTCCTTGTCTTTGGCAGAAGGTAATTTTTAGGTGCGAAGCACCTTATGCGCGCGGGCTTTCGGCGTCTCCTGTCGTCGTCGTCACGGTAAAGTAAGCAGCTCGTGCTCGCGCTCGGCACGCGCTTGTGCCACTGCTCCCGCATTAGTCGTCGTCTTCACAGCTTGCGTTGCCGCTCATCATTACAGCGTACAATTTCACTTCTCTTCTGCCGTCGTAATGGGGAGGCCATTTTTAGGGGGTTATGAGCCACTGCTTAAGGCAGTATGAGCCCATTAGCGTTGCATCACTGCATGCTTCGCACCTCCCCAGGTATCACGTTAGTGGAGCTGCACTTCGCTCAATCAGTCGTTTGACACTTACGCATAAAATTTAATTCACCGCTCAAAGCGAGCCTGCGACCTAACTCGTGCTAACTGTAACAACTAATAAAAACTAAAACAGTCACAAAGGCGTCCATAACGGCCAAATTGCTGAGAGAGTTAAAGAAACCAATGATGTTTTATTGCGATAGCAATTATATGGACACTCAAAAGCAGATTTCTGCCGTCGGCGTCGCCGTCGCCGTGAGGTTCCGTATGACGTCATTTGGAGAATAAATCGTCGCCGATGATGATGATGATGATAAGTGGTTCTTGAGGGAAAGGGAAAGGTTGGCGCTATCTTCTGCAGCCCTTGAGGGAGCACGGCTCAGCGCCATCGCGCCGAACGCTGTATGTGCGAGTGAAAGGGCGCGAGGGGCGCGTCTTTCACGGGGAGTGAACGCACGGCGGAGAACAAACGCGCGTTCTGCGCCGTGCTCGCTTAAGGGCTGCAGAAGTAGGCGTCTCTTTTCTCCTTTACAATGATAAGTGGTTCTTGAGGGAAAGGGAAAGGTTGGCGCTATCTTCTGCAGCCCTTGAGGGAGCACGGCTCAGCGCTAACGGGGAGGGGTAAGTGGGAGCGAAAGAAGGGATAGAGTGGAGTCGCCATGGCTGGGCGAAGCAAAACCGGCAGGCATAGGCGGCACGTATCAGGCCGAGATGGAAGGCCTTGGTGTGCTGCAGAGTCTGCAGGGGTGTTGTGCCAGGCCGGTCAGGCCCGGGGTGGGGTGGGAGGCCGTGAGGCCTTCCCGCTTGTAGAAATGTCCTTAGAGGCGTGCGGAAAGCCCTGACGAGTCAAGGAACTTCACGACGCCTCGAAGTGCAGAAAGGTGGTGTCGGCCGGGGAAGAGGAGATCTTCCTCCTTGCCAGAGGGGAGGCCCAGCCGGCGGAACTCCTGCAGGAGTGGGCCCCGCTGCTGGAGGTACGCCGGGCAGGCCAGCAGGAGATGTTCGATCGTCTCCGGCTCCCCGCAGGAGCTGCAGGCCGGGGACGTCGCTCGTCCCAGTCGGTAGCTGCGTGCTGCCGTCCAGCTGCAGCCGATGCGGAGCCGGAGAAGGAGCGAGGTCTCCCTGCGAGCCAGGCCTCGCGGGGGGAGTGGTCGTGGGGGGCATCCCAGTGCCACCCGTTTGTCTGGGTGGTGGGTCGCCAGGTGTCGCCGCAGCCTCAGTCCTGTGAAGTCGCCCTCCGTCACGGCCCGACTGAGGTGCAGAGTGGTGTGGTGGGCGTCCTTCGCCAGGGTGTCGGCTGCCTCGTTGCCCGGGATCCCTACGTGGGCGGGGATCCAGTGCAGGGACACCGGGTGGCCTGCGTCCTGCAGCGCTGTCAGCCGGGTAGACAGCAGTGCCCTCCTTTACAATCACCATATATGTAGAGCAAACGCGCCTTCTTCCGACGAGCGAGAGGCCGTGGGGGAGGGGGAGGGAAGGGAGGCGACGTTTAGCTGCGGCACCAAGTGCCTATTCTTATCAGAGGCTCCGGCAACAGTTACCAACGCCGCACGCATTTTGAGCGAACGCGGGCAAAACGCCGATGGCGTCGACAACAGTTCTGCGTGTTGCCGATGCTGCTGCATGTCCAAGTTTATACAGCTGATAAAGCTAATATCATTACTCCGTATAGCTCTCTACAAGTTTGCTATCGCAATTGATGCTTCGCCTTTCAGGTGAAACTGCGACCACTTTTTTAGACACTACTATACTCGCGGACAACTTTCTGTGGCTATGAAGGGAAAGCTACGGAGGCAAAGCGCGCACAAGTGAGAGCGCTTCTGAAAAGAGTCCCGCATTTTAATCCACGTTAGTTTAGGTTGGGGAAGTGAAAACGTAAACACCTTATTAGCAAAAAAAAAGTCAGAACGCACCTCTGAATGCAACAGTTTGCTTCTTTTGCGGCTTTTCTCTTCCGCGTCTGGGCAAACGCAAAACCGTCGCACGCGGAAGGTGCGTCGATTCAGCGTCTGTTCCGAGCAACCAAAAGCACAGTCAAACGCTGCCGGACTACTTGGCGCGGTGACACACGTGCAGCCGGCCACGCGCCCGTAGCTTTCCCTTCATAGCCAAAGGGAGAGATCCCTCCTACTACGCCTTCGGATTGGCTGCTGTTGGGCAGCCGCCCGAAGCTTCCGCCTGGGAAGAGCAGACTCCCCAGCCTGCTCTATGTGCGGGGCAGACGAAACACTGGAGCACCTCCTATGTTCCTGCCCCGCACTCGACCAACACCGCAACACCATGGTGGCTCAACTCCGCCGCATGGGCCTACCTTCTGGTACCAGCACGGACCTGCTGCATCCAGCCCGCAATCCCAGCCAAGTGTTCAAGGTGGTCCTCGGCTACCTTGCGGACACTATGCTGGCTGACCGGCTGTAGGGACACCCTGCCCGAGACGAGGACGACTGCCCTCTCCCTTCCACCCTTCTCCCACTATTTCCTTCTTTCTCCCCCCCATTCCCCTCCCCTCAGATGCTGAGCCGTGCTCCCTATAAGGGCTGCAGAAATATGCATATTTTCCCACCCCAAACCTCTACTACTACTACTCATAGCCACAGAAAGTTGTCCACGAGTATGCGCAGGTAGTGATCCTTTGCGGAGCCGCGAAAATGTGTCTTTTGTGTTTGGTGCTTCTTGCAGTGCCGTCATTGTTGCACCAGGTAAAATTGGGGCTCTTAGAAAAATATCTTTCGAGTTTGCATGAGAAACTCAAACTATTCGATGTGCCAACAGAGAATGTCTTCGTTGGAGTGTGCCCTTTACTGCTGATTAAGTTCTTCATTGGGGTCAATACATTTTATCACTCGCAGTTACAGTATTTGCGTGAAAGATCATGAAAAATACACTTCATTGGTCACTATTTGGCTGAAGGTCACTATTTTCTTGAAACGGGCCTCCACCAAGCAGGTTTCAAAAAGTCGAGAGTCGATGGAGGCGGACTAGTCCGCCGGGAAGTGCGGACGCGCAAACATCGGCTCCCGTTTCCTCAAATGTTTTCGGTGGTAAAGTCCGCGAAAACCCTTGATTATTGTGCACCATTCAACGCAGTTTGTTGCGGTGATCAAGCCGATACCGGATTTATTTCGGTAGGTGCTTTTTTGCAACTATTACACGACTTCGAACTTTTCGCGACGCCGTGCGGAGCTAACCCTAACGGGCTAACACCGGTGACGAGAACGGGCTAGGCCTCGGCCTAACTCGGTGGTGGTGGGGCATCATGCCCGAAGTCGAGATGGTGGAGGGGGTAGAAATCACCCCCGAAGAAGCAAGGTGCCCCGGCTGGACCACGGCAACGGGCAAGAATAAGAAGGCAAGGCAAGAGGCTCCCAAGTCGACGCCGAGCCCGGTAAAGCAGGGAGGCGGCAGGGGCGGCCGCCGCACGGCAGCCCCGCGGAACGCGCTGAAGAAGCTGGCCGCCGCCTCAAGGCTCCCGAACCTGCCTCGGGACCATATTCGAGTCATCGTTAGGCCACGGGGTGGCCTCGACGTGAAAAAGATCAGCACTATTAGGGTGGCACAAGCGCTGGCTATGGCGGCGGCGCTTTCCCCCGACGAGGTAGGCGAAGACATCGTCTGCCCTAACAACGTGCAAAACATCTACGTTGTCTCAACACCAGAAGAAAGGAATGCGCGTGCTTACGCGATAGTTCAACAGATCCGCCTGCGCGAAGGGGTCTTTGAGGTGGCCGCGTACATGGCCGCCTCGGACAATACGTGCAAGGGTGTTGTGAGGGGAGTCGACGCCGAGTTCAACGACGCTCAGCTCCACTCAATGATTGTAAACCACCGGAACCCCACCGCATTGGAGGTGCGTCGCATCAAGACCACCACCACGGTTATCGTCCTATTCGACGGACTGAGGGTGCCGAACTTTGTCATGTGCGGCGCGGGCATGCTGCCCTGCGCTCTATACAAAAGGCAAGTGGATGTGTGCTACGGTTGTGGGGAACTGGGCCACAGGGCCGATGTATGTCCGACCCCAAGTGTGAAGAAGTGCAGGGGATGCGGAGCAGCGTCCCCCACCGAAGACCATCAGTGTGAGGCGAGATGCGGCATATGCGGGGGCCCTCACCCAACGGCTGACCGTAAGTGCGAGCATCGCTTCCAAACGCCATATGTCGTTAGGCAGAGACGCAGAAGACGCCGGCGGAAGAAAACTGCCGCCGCCAAGAAGGGCGCCAACGCGTCATACGAGGAGAGCCAGGCACTGACGTCAGCGCTAAGGAAGAGGAGTTCTTCGAGGGGGCGCTCCCGCTCCAGAGGGCGCTCCCGCTCGCGGGGGCGCTCCGTGCAAGGAGGGCGCTCTCAGTCTAGGGGCCGCTCCAAGTCTAAGGCGCGCATCCCAGGAGGTTCCACCTGGGCCGACAAAGTGAAACAGACGAAGCCGACGGGCCAGACGAAACATGCCGCCGCACAGGCGAGCGAGCGGGCGCACGATCCCAGGATCGCGCAGTTGATGAATGAAAACGCCAGTCTCAAGGAGGAAATCCAGAGAATGAAGGCCGACTTCGAGGCATTCCGAAACGCCAGCGCTGCCCAAGCGGCCGCGGCAAGGCAACCTTCTGCGGAAGAAGGAGCCACAGCAAGGGCGGCCAAGCGCAGAGCCACCTCCTCCCAGGGTACGGTTGAGGACGTGAGCACGGCGGAGGCTGCCATGCAGAGGTCCTTGGACCGCATGCAGAAATCCTTTACCGAGCTGGTACAGAGCAACCAGACCCTTCTATTCAGAGTACAACTGCTCGAGAACGAGCTTGCCAAGCGCTGTGACGTACACTACGACGACGCCGCCAGGCCGGAGGCGATGTCCAGTGAAATGCTAGAAAACAACCAGCAGTCGCAGGCTGACGAGCAAGATGGCATGCCAGCCCACCTCCGGTCCAACAAGCCCAACCATGGCGCGACCGGACAGTAAGCTCATCGTGTGGCAGTGGAACTGCGCCAGTTTCCGGAGGCGCAGGCCTCAACTGGTGCAGTTCATCAAGACCCGGGAGCCGCAAGAGAGGCCCCACGTCATTTTGCTACAAGAAACGGGAATGGAAACAATTACTCTCCCGGGGTACCGAGCCGTCTCCTCGTTAGCGGAGAACGGGCATGGAATCGCGACACTCATTGCAAAGAAGTGTGCCTTCCAGGAGCACGATCTGCGCCTTGGCAACACCAAGCTGGAAGCGTCCCTCGTCGAGATAATACCCAACAGCTGGCTCAAGAACAGCGTCTACGTTATGAATGTGTACTGCTCTCCTAGGGACAACCGGCAGACCTTCTACAGCCTAACGACCAAGGCGTCGTCCAAGGCGAGAGAGACGCCGCTCGTTATGGCCGGTGATTTCAACGCGCCGCACGAAGCCTGGGGCTACGTGAGAAGCATTCCCAAAGGCTGCAGACTCATGCAGGCAGTAACAGACAGCTCCCTAGAACTGATCACCGACCCCCATTACCCCACGCGCATGGGAAACTCGATATCGAGAGACACCACCCCGGACCTGGCCTTCGTCAAGAACGCGCCGAGAGCGGAGTGGCATAACTTACAAGAGAACCTAGGCAGTGACCACTACATCGTGGAAATCTCCCTACCGGTCTGCGCGGCCCCGCAGAGGGCCTTCAAAATAGTGGACTGGGACGCCTTCCGCAAGAGAAGGAAGGACGACAACGAAGAATACGAGACCTTCGCGGACCTCGTAGCGAAGCTCAAGAAGGACGTGGCTGCAGTCACCAAGACCGTCGAAACGGACCTAAAGCTCGACCGCATGGACGCTCGATTGGCGCACCTGGTCGAAGCCAAGAATTCCCTCACGGCCAGATGGAAGACGCAGAAGCTGAATCGAAACCTCCGGAAGAGGATCGCGGCCCTCAACCGCGAGATCGAATCGCACTGCAAGGAGCTCGGCCAGCAGCAATGGAACGAAATCTGCGCGTCGGTCGACGGACAGATGCGCGCGGGAGGCAAGTGGAACCTCCTCAAGCAGTTACTGGACGACACACAGTCCAAGAGAAACCACACTCTGGCCATCGACAGGCTGGTTCACAAGCTCAGTAGCGAAGGCGCATCTACGAACGAAGTGATGGACGAAGTCGCGCGTCGCTACCTCCCCATCGGGCAGTCCGGGCCGGAAGATTACCCGGCCTACGGCGGCAAAGCAGACGAGGACCTCGACGCCCCCTTCTCTGTCTCGGAAGTCAGAGAGGTCCTTCAAGGCCTCAACGGAAGATCGGCTCCTGGGCCGGATGGAATTTCGAACAGACTCCTCCGAAATCTGGACGACGACTCGATCGAACTGCTCACCAATGAAATCAACGAGGCCTGGGCGGCCGGCACCGTACCGGATGCCTGGAAGGAAGCCACAGTGATCCTAATTCCGAAGCCAGGCAAGACACCGGCCATAGACAGTCTGCGACCCATTTCGCTCACGTCCTGCGTGGGCAAGGTGGCGGAGCATGTCATCCACAACAGAATATCGAGGTATGTCGAGGAACGACAGCTCCTCCCGCCGAACATGGTCGGCTTCAGACCCTCGCTGTCCACTCAAGAGGTCATGCTACTGATCAAGAGGCAGATAGTCGACGTGGTCACGAGAGACGTCCGAGGCATCTTGGCGCTGGACATCGCGAAGGCTTTCGACACCGTCAAACACAAGCACGTCCTCGACTCTGTGTCGAGTTTGAACCTCGGCGAACGCTTTCACGCGTACGTCAGCTCTTTCCTCAGGGATCGTAAGGCCACGATCAAGTTGGGCGAGATCAAGTCGGACGGATACGCGCTGGGAGCCCGCGGCACGCCTCAGGGTGCGGTGCTATCCCCACTACTCTTCAACATCGCCATGAGAGACCTATCGGTCCGACTCAACCAAATCGGGGGCGTCAATCTCAATCATGCTCTCTACGCGGACGACATCACCATCTGGTGCGGGGGTGGGTCGGACGCAGCGGTGGAGCAGGCTCTGCAAGAGGCCCTGGACGTCACGGAAAAATTCCTCGAGGGCACAGGACTGGTCCTATCGCCGACCAAGTCGGAGCTCTTGCTGTACCGGCCCGACAGAAAGGGCCGCAAGTTCGACATGCCGCTGGATCAAGTACCGATCGATCTCAGAACGAAGACGGGTCAGCACATCCCGAGGGTTGATTATCTCAGAGTGCTCGGACTGGTCATCAACGCAAAGGGCAGCAACATGCAAACAATCGCGCGCCTGAGGGCGAAGACGGAAAACATGCTCAGACTCGTCTCACGAGTGACGAGCCGGAGGGGTGGCATCAGCGAAGCCAACCTCCTAAGGATCTACCACGCCTTCCTCATGAGCCATATCAACTACGTGGCTTCCGCACTAAACTGGTCGCGGTCTGAGGAAAACAAGATTGACGCACTCATCAGGAAGAGCATTAAACAAGTGCTCGGTATCCCTGTGACGACCAGCACGGATAAGTTGATGCAGCTCGGGGTCCACAACACCCTGGGCGAAATCGTAGAAGCACAGAAAACGGCACAGATCGTTCGCCTGTCTGCCAGCAAGTCCGGCCGCCGAATACTCGAGATGGCGGGCCTCACCGCCATGGCCGCGGAGTCGTGCGCCGTCCCCCTCCAACAGGAAGAAAGGGACGCCTTTAGAGTCTCCACATTCCCGAGGAACGTTCACCCACAACACAACGTGGCCAGGCGCGCAGCCAGGGCCCGAGCACTCATCAAGACTGCCCTGCATAACCCAGAGCTCGCGTCCTTTGTCGACGCGGCGCAGTATCCCAGATCAAACTCGTACGCGGCCACGGTGGTTGACCCCCAGGGCAAACTCCTGAACGCAGCGTCCATCCAACACTCGACGGCGTCCGTCGCAGAGCAAGTCGCAGTGGCGCTGGCTCTGTGCGATCCCGGGCGCACCCAGATCTTCACAGACTCCAGGTCGGCGGCGATGGCCTTTCTCGCCGGCTCGGTCTCGGCCGAGGCTGCGGCGGTGCTTAGGACCCGCAAGCCAGGCACGGTCCGTCACGTCATCACTTGGTTCCCGGCTCACATGGGCCGGAACGTCTCTCCCGGCTCGATCAACCCCAATGAGCTGGCCCACGACCAGGCGCGAGGTCTCGTCAACCGCGCCGGTCTGAGGGGCCCGGCTTCGCAGGGGATCGACCGGACCACGGACCCGCTGCTTACTTTTCACGACATCACGGCTCACTACCAGCTGGGACGCAGGCAGTTCCCGGCTCCTCACCCGAAGCTCGGCAGACCCCAGGCCTCGGTGTTGAGAATGCTGCAGACGGGCTCATTTCCGTCTCGATCTAGGCTGAGCCACTACACTCCGGGTGTGGATCCCCGCTGCCCCGACTGCGGCGAGGAAAGGTCCACCTTTAATCACATGCTGTGGCAATGTTCAGCATTGCACCACTCGCCTTTTAACAGGCAAGAAGACTGGGAAGAAGCCGTCAAGAGCGACGACCTTTCAATCCAGCTTCGGGCTGTCCAAAGGGCCTGCGACAGGGCCGAAGATCACGGTCTTCCGCCCCCGGTGCAGGTGCGGCCCGCGACTATGACATAGTCCCTTAGGACAAAATAAAGTTTCTTGTCTGTCTGTCTGTCTGTCGAGAGTCGATGTAAGCATGAAATGACTACCACATGGCGTCTTTTGCTGCCTGTGGTGCCGCCGCCTTCAACCGCTTTTCTTCTTCCAACAGTGCAGCGCGCTCAGCGTCTGTCGTTACCACGGTGTAAGAAGGTAGGTGATCCGACGGCGGCGCGAGGCGCGGCCACTTAGTGTGACTCTACGCACGCTGCCGCCGCAAGGGGCAGCACCTGTTCGGGGGCCACTTTTTCGCTCGCTTTGCTGGCGCTTTTATGGGCACGCGCGGCAGGGGTGATTTATTTCGATGCATATATGTCGTTCGCCTGCTTAAAACAACTCTATTTGGTTGGAGGAACGTCCCTTTATATTTCTGCCGACATTCCGATTGACTCCGATGCGGCGAGCAGCGGCAAGCGCAGCGCGCCGTCTGCTCGAGCAGACGATGTGTCTCTCTCGGGTTGGAAACGACAGTATTTTGACAGTACGTGGCATGAAACCTTCTACCTGCTCAGGATTTGGCGTCTGAATAACGAAAAATTGCATATCTTTAGGTATGGGTGTTTAAATGCTGACGGAGGTCGTAAATTATCCACTCTTGTGCCGCTGCTCCAAGGCCTCCTGAACACGTGCTGCCCCTAGCGGCGGCGCTCTTTTCCGATCACACGAAGTGGCAGCTCTCTCGCCCCAGCGCGGGCGCATCGTCGGAGCACCTGTCTTCTTACACCATGGTCGTTACTTTTTAAGTTCCCGCTGAATCAGCATATAGTTATTTACTTTTAAAATCACAGCGGAGAGCTCGCGATCAACTTTTCTTGTTGAAAACAAGCGCATTCGGCTCCTAAGTTCTCACGGTAAAACCTCTATACTTAATGTGTTAGATTCTGTCGAGGATACTTTTGGCCGGAGCGAGAGTCTCGTCTGGCAACTAAAGCATCACCAAGGCAACCTCCTTTAAACGCCACCTCACCTTTTCTCCGAGACTGATTCGCGCGTCGACCCATGGGAAATGAGCCCTACACGTTTGCCGGGCCTTTCAGGAAATTGTTTAGCCCGTGGTGACTCTTAGTGACACCGTCGTCCCTATCGGCCCTGCTCACGCGCTTGCCGCTCTACATTATCTCATACTCACCGCGCGCCTGGCTGTTAGAAGTCACCGCTTCCTCATCATGCGCTTAAGTCGTGCATTTACAATATTTACCACATGAGCCAGCGTTTACACTTTTTTGGCGACTACGCGTCAAAATTGTCGTGGGACGCTCCCTCCTGGTCCCTCTTAATTCCTCCATGGCTTCTACTGTTGTATAATTGGCGCGCGTGTCTGCTTAGTTACTTCACTGTGCAACGGTCAAGTGAGCGGCACCGCAGAAGGTTCGCTTTGAGATAAGCACGGGCACTGCCCACTTGCGGTGCTCTTCATCACACCTGTGAGTGAACTCTCTTCAGAGGTAGAAATTGCCTATATCGGGAGTCGTAATGGCCAGCTAGTTAATAATAAAGGTGCACTAATTCACCTCA
The DNA here is from genome assembly GCF_013339745.2 of Dermacentor silvarum. Lineage (NCBI taxonomy): Eukaryota > Metazoa > Arthropoda > Arachnida > Ixodida > Ixodidae > Dermacentor > Dermacentor silvarum. The sequence continues at coordinate 76,295,968 of NC_051160.1, forward strand.
TTTCTCACCTTAGAACACACGTGGCTATTGCTAAGTATGAGCCTGAGTTGTACTGAATTAAGTCGCGTCTGCTCAGCATAATCCACAAGAATAACGCCGATTCTGACATTACGAGAGTTGCTTTCCGCGCTTATTGAATTATTGGAATTAAACTAGTCACTCAATTAGACTCGTGACATTATTTTTCTCTAACAGCATGTACTTGGCGTTTTCCTCTACAGAACTTACGAGGCAGAGCCCTTGGACTCCTCCCATCAGCGCACACCGGGAGAAGAGGTGACTCCGCGGTGAGTTGATTTCTCAATTTTCACTTTGTCTATGACTCACTTGGCAAGCGCCTTGAAATAAGTCCCCCGCTTCATTTGCAGCCTTCCCGAAAGACTAGAGCTTATTCAATAAAAGTTTTATCATGCGAGGCAAATTGTTCAGTATGTCATTTGTTTTATTCTTTCTTTTATTTATTCCATGTTTCTCGAGTCTCTGAGACATCATTAGAGAACAATTCTATGAACGAGTGATTAGGGAAATAAACTTTGATTTGCTTGTCAGGCAGAATGAAATATTTGAATCATTGGAACAATATTTGTTGTCTTAACGAAACAGGAGACATTTTCTAGATCGAGCGTTATCCGCAAAGAAAAGCACATTTCCCCGGGCGTAAACGAATAAGTTAATATTTCACACTGTAAAAACAAGAAGACCGTGACGTAATGAAGCTCGCAAATGACATCGCATAATCGATTTACATCGCAATTTCAAGCAAGATATGGTTTGCCACGAGGCCAATTTTCGCCTTTCCCGTTGGACAACAATGCGCGATGCTAGAACACAAACTTCGTAGTATTTAATATCACCCGTGGATGAAAATTTGCTTCCAGTATGTCAAGGATGTAATTTTCGGCAAATGTACGGTGGGATTCATGTGCAAAAGCGATAGCATATTCAGCAGTAGTACTAAGGACTGGGCGGGTTGGTGTGTCATTCTCAAACTGGTACAGCACAACAAAGAAATGTCTCAAAGTGGCACAGTTTGAGTATATTCAGCAGACCATGCCTAAATAGTCCTGAGCAGATGTCGTAATGTTACCAACGCTTTTCTTTTATAGCAATCATTTTCGAACCTTCAGCCCATCCTAAGCGATTCGTCGGGCTCCAGATCGGGAATGAAGACGCCCAGCCCGAACCACAGCTAACGCCTAAACTTATGCGTTACACACTCGTAACAGTCTTCTGAGATTTTATTGCGATAGCAATTATATGGACACTCAAAAGCAGATTTCTGCCGTCGGCGTCGCCGTCGCCGTTGCCGTCGCCGTCGCCGTGAGGTTCCGTATGACGTCATTTGGAGATGAAATCGTCGCCGCGCGCCGAACGCTGTATGTGCGAGTGAAAGGGAGCGAGGGGCGCGTCTTTCACGGGGAGTGAACGCACGGCGGAGAACAAACGCGCGTTCTGCGCCGTGCTCGCTTAAGGGCTGCAGGGTACACCAACTTCAAAAATGTCACAGTTTCGCCCTAAGGGCGAAGCAATGAATGCGATAGCAACACAGCAATCTCATACGAAGTAAGGTGAGCGGCTTTGGTAGCAACAACACGCAGAACTGTTGTCGACGCCATCGGCGTTTTGCCCGCGTTAGCTCTAAATGCGTGCGGCGTTGGTGACTGTTGCTGGAGCCTCTCATATAAATAGGCACTTGGTGCCGCAGCTAAACGTCGCGTCCCTTCCTTCCCCCTCCCCCACGGCCTCTCGCGCGTCTGAAGAAGGCGCGTTTGCTCTACATATATGGTGATTGTAAAGGAGAAACGAGACGCCTAATTCTGCAGCCCTTAAGCGAGCACGGCGCAGAACGCGCGTTTGTTCTCCGCCGTGCGTTCACTCCCCGTGAAAGACGCGCCCCTCGCGCCCTTTCACTCGCACATACAGCGTTCGGCGCGCGGCGACGATTTCATCTCCAAATGACGTCATACGGAACCTCACGGCGACGGCGACGGCGACGGCGACGCCGACGGCAGAAATCTGCTTTTGAGTGTCCATATAATTGCTATCGCAATAAAAAGATTTGGAAATTGTTCTGAAGCGCTGTACACAGATGCAGCTCCGGGGCCAGGTGGCCATGTAATAGTGGCCACAAGCTCGATGGATCGATCGAAATTCCAAATTAGCGCGACAATTAGGAGCAAATCCATAGGCACGGCGGAGACAGCCGCCGTTGCAATGGCAATTAAGGCCAAAGATGCAGCCGGCCAGCCCTCTGTGATCCTCACGGACTCACAGGTGGCTTGTCGCCTGTTCATGCAAGGCAGAGTACCGGCATGTGCCCTACGCATACTAGGTCACACGCTCCGGGAAACGCACAGTGTCATCTGGTGCCCGGGCCACGTGGGGGTTGCGGGCAATGAAAGGGCAGATGCTCTCGCTCGAGAATTGGCTTGCCGAGCGGGAGTGCAGCCCGAGAAACCCCGATTCGATCATTTGACATCTCCACGCGACATCCTTGAGCATCAGCGTCTGGAACGCAGAACTTACTCGGGGCCCCATCCGAGTCTGAGCGGAGCGGATGCCCGGGATTTGAGACTAATTCAGACGAATACCTACCCGCACCTCGGGCTGTGGCATGCCATTTGGCCTACGGCCTATCCAGGCCACTGTCCATGGTGCTGGGGGAAGCCAACTCTCGCCCACGTAACGTGGGAATGCACGAGTAGGCCCCCAAAATTCAATTCCCCCCTGTTGGGGTCCAAATTCACAAATAGGGAGCAGTGGGAGACCATCCTCGCCGGCGCGGACCTGGAGACCCAGAGGGGTCTACTCGACCAGGCCCGGCGAGCAGCTCTGGCCAGTGGAGTCTCGGAATAGGGACCCACCCACCCGCTCCCAACACCCCTTTCCTGTCCAATCAATAAAATGTTATTCTCTCTTAAGGGCTGCAGAAGTAGGCGTCTCTTTTCTCCTTTACAATCACCATATATGTAGAGCAAACGTGCCTTCTTCAGACGCGTGAGAGGCCGTGGGGGAGGGGGAGGGAAGGGAGGCGACGTTTAGCTGCGGCACCAAGTGCCTATTTATATCAGAGGCTCCGGCAACAGTCACCAACGCCGCACGCATTTTGAGCAAACGCGGGCAAAACGCCGATGGCGTCGACAACAGTTCTGCGTGTTGCCGATGCTACTGCATGTCCAAGTTTATACAGCTGATAAAGCTAATATCATTACTCCGTATAGCTCTCTACAAGTTTGCTATCGCAATTGATGCTTCGCCTTTCAGGTGAAACTGCGACAACCTTCTAACGCGTTTGTGCTAGCGTCCCCTTAAGCGGGAGATCCGATGATTCCCTCCGGAGCTTCGCCCACTCATCATCATTCACCTCGTGGATCTGCTGTCATTTTATTGCGATAGCAATTATATGGACACTCCAAAGCAGATTTCTGCCGTCGGCGTCGCCGTCGCCGTCGCCGTGAGGTTCCGTATGACGTCAATGGAGATGAAATCGTCGCCGCGCGCCACCGAACGCTGTATGTGCGAGTGAAAGGGCGCGAGGGACGCGCGCTTTCACGGGGAGTGAACGCACGGCGCAGAACAAACGCGCGTTCTGTGCCGTGCTCCCTTAAGGGCTGCAGAATTAGGCGTCTCTTTCCTCCTTTACAATCACCATATATGTAGAGCAAACGCGCCTTCTTGTGACGCACGAAAGGCCGCGGGGGGGGGGGGGGGGGGGGGGGGGAAGGGAGGCGACGTTTAGCTGCGGCACCAAGTGCCTATTTATATCAAAGGCTCCGGCAACAGTCACCAACGCTGCGCGCGTTTTGAGCGAACTCGGGCAAAACGCCGACGGCGTCGACAACAGTTCTGCGTGTTGCCGGCGCTGCTGCATGTCCAAGTTTATACAGCTCATAAAGCTAATATCATTACTCCGTATAGCTCTCTACTAAGTTGCTATCGCAATTGATGCTTCGCCTTTCGGGTGAAACTGCGACAACTTTTTATTGCGATAGCAATTATATGGACACTCAAAAGCAGATTTCTGCCGTCGGCGTCGCCGTCGCCGTCGCCGTCGCCGTGAGGTTCCGTATGACGTCAATGGAGATGAAATCGTGGCCGCGCGCCGCCGAACGCTGTATGTGCGAGTGAAAGGGCGCGAGGGACGCGCTCTTTCACGGGGAGTGAACGCACGGCGGAGAACAAACGCGCGTTCTGCGCCGTGCTTCCTTAAGGGCTGCAGAAGTAGGCGTCTCTTTCCTCCTTTACAATCACCATATATGTAGAGCAAACGCGCCTTCTTCCGATGCGCGAGAGACCGTGGGGGAGGGGGGGAAGGGGGAGGGAAGGGAGGCGACGTTTAGCTGCGGCACCAAGTGCCTATTTATATCAGAGGCTCCGGCAACAGTCACCAACGCCGCACGCATTTTGAGCGAACGCGGGCAAAATGCCGACGGCGTCGACAACAGTTCGGCGCGTTGCCGGTGCTGCTGCATGTCCAAGTTTATACAGCTGATAAAGCTAATATCATTACTCCGTATAGCTCTCTACAAGTTTGCTATCGCAATTGATGCTTCGCCTTTCAGGTGAAACTGCGACAACCTTCTAACGCGTTTGTGCTAGCGTCCCCTTAAGCGGGAGATCCGATGATTCCCTCCGGAGCTTCGCCCACTCATCATCATTCACCTCGTGGATCTGCTGTCATTTTATTGCGATAGCAATTATATGGACACTCCAAAGCAGATTTCTGCCGTCGGCGTCGCCGTCGCCGTCGCCGTGAGGTTCCGTATGACGTCAATGGAGATGAAATCGTCGCCGCGCGCCACCGAACGCTGTATGTGCGAGTGAAAGGGCGCGAGGGACGCGCGCTTTCACGGGGAGTGAACGCACGGCGCAGAACAAACGCGCGTTCTGTGCCGTGCTCCCTTAAGGGCTGCAGAATTAGGCGTCTCTTTCCTCCTTTACAATCACCATATATGTAGAGCAAACGCGCCTTCTTGTGACGCACGAAAGGCCGCGGGGGGGGGGAAGGGAGGCGACGTTTAGCTGCGGCACCAAGTGCCTATTTATATCAAAGGCTCCGGCAACAGTCACCAACGCTGCGCGCGTTTTGAGCGAACTCGGGCAAAACGCCGACGGCGTCGACAACAGTTCTGCGTGTTGCCGGCGCTGCTGCATGTCCAAGTTTATACAGCTCATAAAGCTAATATCATTACTCCGTATAGCTCTCTACTAAGTTGCTATCGCAATTGATGCTTCGCCTTTCGGGTGAAACTGCGACAACTTTTTATTGCGATAGCAATTATATGGACACTCAAAAGCAGATTTCTGCCGTCGGCGTCGCCGTCGCCGTCGCCGTCGCCGTGAGGTTCCGTATGACGTCAATGGAGATGAAATCGTGGCCGCGCGCCGCCGAACGCTGTATGTGCGAGTGAAAGGGCGCGAGGGACGCGCTCTTTCACGGGGAGTGAACGCACGGCGGAGAACAAACGCGCGTTCTGCGCCGTGCTTCCTTAAGGGCTGCAGAAGTAGGCGTCTCTTTCCTCCTTTACAATCACCATATATGTAGAGCAAACGCGCCTTCTTCCGATGCGCGAGAGACCGTGGGGGAGGGGGGGAAGGGGGAGGGAAGGGAGGCGACGTTTAGCTGCGGCACCAAGTGCCTATTTATATCAGAGGCTCCGGCAACAGTCACCAACGCCGCACGCATTTTGAGCGAACGCGGGCAAATGCCGACGGCGTCGACAACAGTTCGGCGCGTTGCCGGTGCTGCTGCATGTCCAAGTTTATACAGCTGATAAAGCTAATATCATTACTCCGTATATCTCTCTACAAATTTGCTATCGCAATTGATGCTTCACCTTTCAGGTGAAACTGCGACAACTTTTTTGAAATTGATTACGTCTCTTGGTACTCTGAAGTTTGTTTCTTGTTTGCACAGGATGTCTATGTCGTTTTGTTGACAGAAGTGTATTATCTCTCTTTGTTTGTCCGTGTCTCTGAATCCCCGGACATTAAATGACATAACGTTTAGTTAGACTACGGTTGGCTACAGTTCGCGGAAAGAGTTGACGGAAAGTTTGCTGAAGGACACCTACCACTGTGCTTTAGATACTTCTATGCCGTGTGACCTTCCCAGTTGCGCTAGCTTTTAGCGCAATCTTTAAAAAAACTATTAGTTGAATATTCGCGCTATCGTAAAGCGCAAAATATAATTGCGAATAATTTTGTTGACTGGACTAGCCTTTTAACCGAATCTACCACAACCCGACGTGAAAACAGAGTCATCCACTAATTGATACGGTCTCCTTTGTTGAGTGTTCCTCTCTGCGGCATCGCGCTTGCGTGGTCTCGGTTTAACTTGAGGATTAGCATTGAGACAAGTGTATGGCACCACGATGTGGTGTTATGCAGGCAGCTGCTCCGCATGAACGCTAATGCGTGTGATCACAACGCTCACCCCTGCAGCAGCGGAAGCCAGAACGCTGCCCCAAGGCTCCGGCTGAACTGATTTAGTTCACATCCCTTATCCCTCCCCCGGTACAGGGTAGCCAACCGGGGATGTTCTCTGGTTAACCTCCCTGTCTTTGGTTTGCCTTGTTTTGTTGCGATAGCAATTATATGGACACTCAAAAGCAGATTTCTGCCGTCGCCGTTGCCGTCGCCGTCGCCGTGAGGTTCCGTATGACGTCATTTGGAGAAGAAATCGTCGCCGCGCGCCGAACGCTGTATGTGCGAGTGAAAGGGAGCGAGGGGCGCGTCTTTCACGGGGAGTGAACGCACGGCGGAGAACAAACTCGCGTTCTGCGCCGTGCTCGCTTAAGGGCTGCAGAAGTAGGCATCTCTGTTCTCCTTCACAATCACCATGTATGTAGAGCAAACGCGCCTTCTTCCGACGAGCGAGAGGCCGTGGGGGAGGCGGCGTTTAGCTGCGGCACGCAGTGCCTATTTATATCAGAGGCTCCGGCAACAGTCACCAACGCCGCACGCATTTTGAGCGAACGCGGGCAAAACGCCGATGGCGTCGACAACAGTTCTGCGTGTTGCCGATGCTGCTGCATGTCCAAGTTTATACAGCTGATAAAGCTAATATCATTACTCCGTATAGCTCTCTACAAGTTTGCTATCGCAATTGATGCTTCGCCTTTCAGGTGAAACTGCGACAACTTTTTTTTTTCTTTTTTTAAAACAGCCGCTCGAAACTTGGGCCTGTATTCACAAAACGCTCCTACGCTCGAATTCTTTGTCAGAGCACATCATAACAAATCCTTATGCTGGACCTAATATTAGCGATAGCCGCCAGCCAACGGCTAGAAGCATTTAGGAAGACAGAGCTTTATGGGTTCGGCCTTTGTTTCGTGCCCCGTATGCAAGCTTAGCCCAATGATTCAGTATCACTTTTGAAAAGAATTAAAGAACAAACTATTGGTTTTCGTAAGCTAGCTTTCTTTTCTTCGGTCGCCAGGTGTGATTTTTAAACTTTCTACCTAAATTTCGTCGTCATTCGGTTATACTTTATTGCTGGCTTTTAAGTCACCTTTGGCAACTCAACCCGAAATGTTGCTCGATGTCATTCGTGCGCAGACATGTATCGGTATGTCCTGCGAAAAATCGCTTATTCCTATACGGCGCTTTCACAAACGTGTTGCGCGTATCCGTAGCTCATTGAGCCGGTTGAAGGTTGCTGAGCCGCCGAGCGAAATTTATTGCACTCGATTCCTCGACTGCCACGCATAATATTTTTTTTTAATTTTTCTCTGACACCGTACGTGCAAAAATAAACGTTGCAACGTAAAAGGGGTCGCGTAAGCAGCGAGGAAACTACGCCTGACAGCGATCTCAATTTTCTATCGTACGATAAGCATTTATGCGTGAAAATCCGGTTACGCTCGCACGTTGCGCAACGCACAAGAGTGAAGGGGTCCTTGTACGCACGTGTGCCGTAGATAATCACATACAAAGCGAGCAGTGCCGCGTAATTCTGATAACGGTGCACACGTGCTATGTGAGGACAGTGCTTGTTTTATCGCATCACATCCTTCCCGGGTGTTTCGAAAGCGACGACAGTGGTTATCGCGTCACTTGCTTGGCTCGTAAATCTCGATACCATTGCCTGCAGTGCGCTTTCCTTTCGTCCTTTTACGTTAGGTCGTTCACGATGCGGGGATACTTAATGTGCCCATTTTGAGCGTGGTGTACTGTATTTAGTCGAATGCAGTCAACATGCTTGATTACATTCGCGGTTGCGACTGAAAACCGTAAAGGCGCAGCTTGCTTCCATTGCCAGTATATTTAATAGTTTACTAATATAATACTGAATAATATATGTAAATATATATATAGTGACTGGATAAGTCAATGGGCCTGCGTATTTCTAAAGATGAGAAGCACAACTGCGTGGTTATCTTTGGTTTAATTACCCGACAGTTTAGGTCGGTGGACCGACCTTTTCCAATGATATATATATGCTGCAACTCAAGCGCAATGCGCCAGTTTTGGGTCCGGCTCTCACAGGCTACAACTTATCTTTTCGTCCACTTTCGTCATGATTTTCTACATTTCAATTTCAACAACAGCTAGTCACCCTTTGCTTGATACGGTCATGACTGTACATATAGTCATATCATTAGAAGCCAACAAACAATAACACCAACGGCAGCATAGACGAAGATATCTGCCGTTTTTATTTGAATAAAAAATGATAAATAAATGGAAATTAAAGTGGACGAAAAAGCAACTGGCCGCAGGTGGATTACGAACCCACGTATTCGCATAACGTGAACGTTGCTCTTTCCAATTGAGCTACCGCCGCGCCGTTTTCCCACCCACTTTCTGGGGTATTTATGTTTATCTACTACAACTAATCCACTGGGTGTGTTAGCCCGCGCCACCACTCATGGCCTTGGGGGCAGATGTAGATAATCCCTTCGGCGTCATGTCTACGTGAACTTTCTTTGGGTGAAGGCAAGTGGTCAATAAACCCAGCCATGCTACCTGAAGGCATCAAAGCTACCGGATTCGAGACCCTCGCTGTGTAATCAAAGAGAAGAAAAGAAACCGAGGGACCGGATTTTTTTAGTCATATCAAAAGAAGTAAACAAGGAATAACACTAAGGACAGCATAGGTGAAATTATCGGCAGTTCTTAATTGAATTAAGGAAATGATAAATAAATGGGAACCACTCGAGTGGTGGCGCTGGCTAACACTCCCAGGGTTAGTTCAAGTGGATAAACATAAGTACCCCAGAACGTTGAGGGGAAAACGGTGGCGCTGTAGCTGATTTGGTAAGAGCATCGCACGCGTAATGCGAAGACGTGGCTCCGTATCCCACCTGCGACCAGTTGCTTTTATTGCGATAGCAATTATATGGACAAGGCGGGCGCATTTCTGCCGTCGCCGGGAGGTTCCATATAATGTCCAAGGGTGATAGGAGCGTAGGAAATTATCTGTAGTTCTTACTTGAATTATAGAAATGATAAATAAATGGAAAAGAAACTGGATGAAAGAACAACTTGCCGCTGGTACGTACTCTCGTCTCCGCGTTACCTGTGCGATGCTCTGTCCTTGGTGTGATTGGTTGTTGGCTGCTTATGATATGACTGATAAAAATTGGGGCCCTGGGTTCCCTTTCCTCACAAAAAAAATTTAATTATGTGGTTTTACGTGCCAAAACCACGATCTAATTATGAGGCACGCCGTAGTGGGGGACTTCGGAAATTTGGACCATCTGGGGTTCTTTAACATGCACATAAATCTAATTAAACTGGTGTTTTCGGATTTCGCCCCCATCGAAATGTGGCCGCCGTGGCCGGGATTGGATCCCGCGACCTCGTGCTCAGCAGCCCAACACCGTAGCCACTGAGCAACCACGGCGGGTGTCCTTTCCTCTCGTCCTACTATTACTATGTATATATATATATGTATATATATGTTCTCGGTTCGTGCGTCAAATCATTCAAGCACCGGCAATCACTGGATCCAAGAAGACATCTGGGTTTATCTGACAGCGTTACGACTGGATTCAGGTTAATATATATATATTCCATAATTCAGGCACCAATGGGGCTGACAATTGCTGAGAGCGCAAGAGAGATACAAGTTTTAATGATATGCCGCAGTAGTTTAGCCTGTAGGATCACCTTGCTCCAGGAGATGGGTGGTATGATATACACAGCTATCACATAAATGCACAAACAGCACACACAGTCACACATACACAATAGAGATATTTACAAATTTTCGTTGAGGCTTGTGGCCCTCAGGTACCTCAGCAGTGCTTTCGTGGCGCGTAATTGCCCAATCTTATCGCTAGGAGGAGTGGCAAATATGCATAACCGCGTCTTCAAACTTTCAAATCCACTCGATTTTAGTTAGCAATGAAACTTCTTTGCTTCTACGCGTAATCAATAAACGGAAAATGAAATAATTAGGACCGCATCGAAGTCTAGGAGTTCCATCTATTCATGAAGGCGATTCTTACTAATCGGGGCAAAACGACAAAAGTTACGTCGAATTAACAGAATAAACAGACGTCATCTTTTCGCGGTACTTCTCAAACAGGGTTAAGGCTTTGGGAACCGGGGAAAGCTTCAGGTCGGTGAATGTAGCACTTTTCGTATCGTACGCCGCTTAAAAGAAATGGAACGAGTTGACTATATTTCGGAAAATGCGGTACGTCGTAGAAATCTGGAATGGTATGTGTCTCGCTCTGTTCCTGTGCTTTCTGTCCGCTCGGCTCGTTTGGCTTCGCCGTCGTGCGAAGCCGGATCGATGGAAAAGCGATTACCTTGATTGCCAATGAGAGACGGTCGGTTCTCCCGCGTGGTCCACATCCGCATCTCTCACCACGCGATCCTTCTATACTGGGGTTTTATTAGTTGAGGGGATGTACGGGCACCGGTAAATCTCGAGCTTGTGCAAAAAAAAAACCTTTCCGGAGAGGACAAGATGCAGAGCACCTTCATCGAGTCGCCAGCACCCACGCTCCTGTGGTCGCCGTCGTTAGAGTGATAGCATAACGCGATTAGGCTGGTTGGCTGGAGCCCGTGGGCTGGTGCATTCTGGTCCCGAAACCTACATCGTCGGACCCTAAGCCTTTCGCTACGAATAAAAGTGCCAACTGCAGTCTATTGCCGCGCCACCTGTGACTGGATTTGGAGTTTTCGGAAAATTTTTGTTATCGTGTTGTAGAATTGTCCGATAAACCAACGTGCGACTTTACAGGATGGCAGGAAGCCACTCTGCACCTGTTTTTCTCCCGTTTTCATCGTCCAGCAGACAACAACCGCAGACAACCACCGCAGCCAGCCTGTAGTAGAATAATTGGCAGCAGTCTTCACTTCCATCTGTCTCTCTCCCAGGACTCTTCAATAAATGTTAGGCACTATATATATATATATATATATATATATATATATATATATATATATGTAACATCAAGGAAGTATCACTTCGGATCGGGTGTTTAAGAAATTAAAGAAAGTGCAGGCGCACGTAGAAAAGCACACTTATTTACTTTGGTTGATTCGGCCGGCGTCCGGCCTTCATCACGAGTTTATATATATATATATTCGAAAGGAAGGAATTCTCCAACTCTCGTATCGAACACGATGCGATAACCAGCGACTATTCGTTACGTCTTCAATTTTTTTCAAATATTCGCACATCCCCATACTTCTGTTGCTTAAACGTCTCTCAAGGCCGGGAGCCCTGAACATCTAACACATAGAAAGCCTGCAAAAGTCCATTAGTTAACAGAACTTACGACAGTCTATACATGGTCTGCATAATAAAACGTTGCCCTTTCCTTGTCACCCATATGCACGCTATTGACGACGTGGTCGCGGCTTGCTAAGCGCCATGTCTGAACACGGGAAACAAGCCCCCTCTCCAAGGCGCGGTCACGTACACGTCCTCGGTGTATCGACCGTTCCATGTCCACCTAATGTTACGCCACTAAATACCTCTCCTCTCTCGTACAATCTTCGTCGACTCACGTCGTGACTGACGTCATCATCGCGTGTAACGAGCTTGATAGAGAACTCTCTGGGAAGCCTGTCACGTTTTAGCTCCGAGGCGATATCGTAGACAGCTATACGGCTGCGCCGGTAGTGTGGGAGGGCTCTACTACCTGGTCCCCGTGATGCAAAGGCGGCGACGCACAGGTGCATGATGTTGAACGTATATATTTAGACCGCTGTCGTGCTTCGTCGGTCGCTAAATCGGGAAGCCCGGTGACTATGGATTGACCGGGACTGGTCTGCCAGAGAGAAAGAAAAAAAGCAAGAAAAAAAAGCGATAAACAAATGAATAGTGAGAATGGGAGCTGTTTTTGGCGCAATACAATTAATGCTTTTTTTTAACTCACCCAATCCTCGATGTCAAGTACGTGAACATTCAGCGAGAAATTGACAGTAGTACAGGAGTTGCGGGAAATAGAATGACATTGCGCTATCCGAACGATCTCTTTCAAGGTGTCACGAGTAGGCAATTTCTTTCTCGTCATTTCGTAAATTAGATAGTCATTTTTTTTTTCACTCCGAGAACTGCAATGTCGTCCATTCAAGTTCTTTTTTTTTTTCCCCTGAATATTCGATATTTACCTTTCTGTTCGCCTTGCGAAAAATCATTATAGTCAAAGGCGAAATGTCTAACACGGCCTAGTTGAAACAAAAATCTCGAATTTAAATAAGACATACTTGACTTAGCTTAAGGGCACACCGAAGACGCGGACACAGAAATGAAGTAGACAGTATAGCGCTTACACTCTCAACTCATTTTTTTTTATTGAACAAATAAAAAAAAACATTTATAAAGATGTTACCGTATTTTCGCACATGCGCAACAAAGCTAGATCTGACATTCATGATAGGAGCGTCAAGATTTTACACTCCCCTCAGAATTCTATCGCAATTGTTGTTCTGTCTAGATACGCATACTGTCTCTATCATGTACCGTAATGGTTATATGACTGACGCAATCACTACCCTTTTTTTCCAATATGGTACACCTCGACTATTTCACGAGTTACTTTATCTTTGTGTCGAAAAATAATTAGTGCGTCACTAAAATATGGCCTACACCCACCGTTTCTGCGGTTTCTGCAGTGCGTTGCTATAGATGAGCATAGCTTGTAGATTTTAACAATGCGTTGTGTTCCCTAAGTCGATCGTTTATACGCGTCTGCCGGACTGCCCCACAAATACTTTGCCGCAAGGGAAGTGGATCAGGTAAACCACCCCCGTTTTGCATATAACAAACTTGTTTTGACGATTAACAAAACAACACCTTGGTTATATTACTTTGTTAACGCGCGGGCAGGTACGCGTCAGCTTGTTTCTTGCCCTGAGTTTCACGACAACGTGGTACCTACATCCAAATTTTGTGAAGTACCCTAAGAATGCTAGCCGCATTAATGTACAGGTAAAGAAACCGGAAGTAACAAACCACATAGCGGTAGGTAACAGAGGTGTATTGCCGCCGCAATTAATCGGAATCAGTAGTAGTTGGCGTTAGGAATTAGTCCCTGAAATCTTAGTTCTAGCGAATATACAGGTTTGGTGTGACGGCTATGTTTGTGGCGTCAGGCTCGACCGGCATATTTGACTACGAACTGATGTTGTTGTATTCGAAGTTGGCGAATACATACATACATACATACATACATACATACATACATGCATGCATGCATGCATGCATGCATACATACATACATACATACATACATACATACATACATACATACATACATACATACATACATGCATGCATGCATACATACATACATACATACATACATACATACATACATACATACATACATACATACATACATACATACATACATACATACATTACATACATACATACATACATACATACATACATACATACATACATACATACATGTATCGTCAGAAGCCAACAAACAATCACACAAAGGACAACATAAGAGAAACTAACTTGTACGTACTAATTGAATTAAACAAATGATAAATTAATGGAAAATGAAAATGGATGCAAAAACAACTGTCCACAGGTGGGGAACGATCCCACGTCTTCGCATTACGCGTGCGATGCTCTTACCATTGAACTACTGCGGAGCCGTTTTCCCATGCACTTTCTGGGGTATTTTGTTATGCTTTACAACTAGAACTAACTCTGGAAGTGTTAGCCAGCGCCACCACTCACAAAACTAGGCGGCAGATGTAGGACATCTTTTCTGCCTAAGGCGTCACGAGCACGTGATCTTCTTGGGTGATGGCAGCTGATCAATAAACCCACTTACGCTACCTGAAGGCATCAATGTTGCCGGATTCGACAATACTGTTATGTAATGAACAAGAAGAAAGGGAACCGAGGGGCCCGATTATTATTAATCATATCATAAGAAGCCAACAAACAATCACACCAAGGACAACATAGGGGAAATTACTTGCACTTACTAATTGAATTAAAGAAATGATAAATTAATGGAAATGAAAATGGATGGACAAACAACTGTCCGCAGGTGCGGAACGATCCCTTGTCTTCGCATTACGCGTGCGAAGCTCTTACCATTGAGCTACCGCGGTACCGTTTTCCCATGAACTTTCTGGGGTATTTATGTTCTTTTTTTTAGATCTAGGACTAACCCTGGGAGTGTTAGCCAGCGCCACCACTCAAAAACTATGGCGGCGGATGTACACATTGACTTCGTAGCCGTTCAGGAAACGAAGATTGATAGCGATAATGAGACTGAGAAGGCTTTGAAGTAGTGATGCAGAACTATCGATAGTACTATCGATAATAGGTAGCATATGTGGGTTTATTTGAGTCACTATCGAACTACCGATGGTAAGAAAAAATATCGATAGCACTGTCGATGGTAATTTCGATAGTACTATTGATACTGTAAGATCAACCGCACGAACTCTTTGCAGCATAAGCTTGGCTCCCCAAGTGCGTGGTATATGGTGGTAACTATCTCCTTCTTTCTGGGGTTTTACGTGCCAAAACCAGTTCTGATTATGAGGCACGCCGTAGTGGAGGGCTGCGGAATAAGTTTGACCGCCTGGGCTTCTTTAACGTGCACTACAACGCAAGCACACCGGCGTTTTCGCCTTTCGCCTCCATCGAAATGCGGCCGCCGCGGCCGGGATTCGATCCCGCGACCTCGTACTCAGCAGCGCAACGCCTTAGATGACTGAGCCACCCCGGCGGATGGCGGTGGTAACTATGACAGGGCACTTTGTTATCGCAGTCTGCCCGTCACCGAGCCCTGCAGGTGTACAGTCGCGATCAAAAGTTTGTGGATCAAAGGTGCTGCGATTTTTAATTTTTGTTTCGCAGCCTGGCCATTCCGGCTGAAATCAAGTGCGCAAGCGTACGCGAGCTTGTTTGGCCAATACAATGCATTAAACCAATTCCAGGCCGCGCAGCTGCGCTTGAATATATTAAAACATTTTTGCTGGTACCGTAGTCTCCAAACTTTTGATCGCGACTGTACGTACATAGAGTTGCTGGATAAAATGTTAGCGTTGCAAATGTCCTTCTTGAGCTGGCAACCATGACCCGAGACGCACCGTTTGGCGCGCCTGCTACTGAGCTGAATTCGAGTGGAATTATTACTCCAACACGCATGTATCGCTGGGTTGCAAGGTCAGTGCTTGAACTGAATCGAAGCTGCAAAGACATAAAAGCAAGCAAAAAACGAGCACCTTGCCCGTGACACAGCAGTTGTGCACTATGATTTGTGCCGCAGCGCACCACTCCAGCGCTCTAAACAAGTCTGCTCGCGAATGTACATATGTTACGAACGCAGAGCTAATGGTTCGCCAGTACCTCGAGTTACATCCACAGGAAAGGAAGAGCAACCATTTTAGAATTCTGGAGGTCTTGGCAATGCCCCACAATGCCGCTCTCTGAAGTGCTGGTGCATTCCAGCACCGTCGGTACTCGCCGCAGAACACGTATTCTCAGCGGCTGGACAGATAATTTCAGATAGAAGGAGCAGGCTGAAGGGCAAGATAGTTGGCGTGCTTGTGTTCCTTCATCAGAATGCTTGGCTGACACATGATAATTAAGTTGAACTGTTCAGCCGTAGCAGAAAAGAAGCCGTTACATGTGGCGGAATTGCGCGGCTTCAAACTTATATTGCATTGTGTGATTTAAAGGTAAAAATGCCAAGAACCAAGTTTGTTGGTAAAGTGTAACTGGTTACGTTTGAGTATGAATTTATTGATGGACATATTCGGGCATTTTCCCTACGGAAATAATTTATGTCATTCGCCAACAAATTGCTCATAAATTAAACGAACTGGGTATTGATGATAGTAGGCTATCGGAAATGTTTTGGCAATATCGCCGGCCAACAACAGCATAGTTATTCACATCAGTATCGATAATTAAAGGGAAACTGAGACATCCACCCAAATGTAGCAATTTGCTACAATGGAAACCCAACCGGGTTCCTCGAAAGAAAGCCTCGCAGTTGAAGAAAAATTCGTCCTGGTCCGGGACTCGAACCCGGGACCACCGCCTTTCCGGGGCAGCCGCTCTACCATCTGAGCTAACCAGGCGGCTAGCAGATGGCAGGGCGAAGTCAAATTTGTCAACTCGAAACAAAGGCAAGTGTATGACGTTAATAAAATGTGCATTATGCAGATTTACCTGGACATTTCTGCAAAAATCGGCTTCATCTGTCCAGATGACGTTGCTAAGAAAGTTCGGTGATTCATCGGATTTTGTGAGGATCCAATTCGAAAAATCTAGACGATTCGGCAAGTCCTTCGCTTCCAAGCATTGGTGCAGGTTAACGTGGTACGGGTCAAAGGCCGAGTCATTTAATATCCTCCAAACTGACGACTTTGAAATTGGTGCCTGGGCGGCCACGTCTCGCGCGCTAGCTTGAGGGTTTGAGGCCATAAATGCCAGAACATCCGCGCGTATGTTGGGACTCAAAGATGAAGTCCTCTGGCGCTGTTTCTTGAAGCTGCCGGTTTCTCGCAGGTTTTCATAATTTCTGATGATTGTCGATGCGTTGGGTCTACCGCCACACTTCCATGACGGACAAATCTTTGCGGACTTTCTTGTGTTGCCATTTGCAGCTCCCAAAGCAAGCATTATGTTCGCCTTCTGCTCATTAGAATAAGACATGGCGACTGGGGCGATACAAAACACACATTTCAACCTTTGCGCGGATTTCATCGATCAGCTTCTGCAGTGACAGGTTCTGCGCAGAAAAAAAAAGCCACCCATGCACACTATCTACGCTAAGACAACTGCTATCGCAGCTCGTTTCCAACTAACACCAAACGCGATGTGCTCCTTCGGTCGGGGTAAAGCACAAACTCGGTCACGATTTCTTCTTTCTTTCATTTGTTTATTTCATTCTGGGTAACTCATAGGAGCTTGTTCCAGGGCGCTGTTTTATTATGCGGGTTCGAGCGTCGTCATCCCGTTGTATCTTTTATATTTCGCGGGGTTTCTTTAATACTTGAAAAAATGAGTACGCAATTAGTACGGCGCTGAAATACCGCAGTTAGATGCCCCACGTCGTTGCCTACAAACGCATCATTGACGCTTTGATAATTAGGATAGTATTTCTCCAGTTAGATAATTATTACAAATAATTATTTAAATATCAGTAACGAAAAAAATACTGGCGGCTACTACACTGTACTGGAAACAATACGCACTAGGTTTGCTTACGCGTAACGCCGTTGCTCTTGTTTAAATCGTGCTGCGTGATAGCGGGGACACCCTGTATATATATATATATATATATATATATATATATACAGGGTGTTTCAGCGAACACTTGCAAAAATTCTTAAAGGTTGCCTGTAGCAGATAGCACAATTTTAGTTCATGAGCTGGTCTACTCGCAGAGGCGGACATTACTTGCACAAGAAATTTAAATGCATAATTCAATAATTACCAATAATTTGCAAATTAAATTTTTAACTAATTACCTGATGGCCCATATTGCAATTTATATATTGTAGCCGTGGAGTTCGCAAGGCGGATCCACTTGGAACGAATTCTCGAGATGACACCAGTTACGAGATATTAATTATCGAACTTTGCGGAGAAATGCATTGGCGTTCCAGTCAGTATCTTAACAAAACGTACCTTAACAAAACATATCTTAACAAAACAAGCACAACACTAACTGGAACGCCAATGCATTTCTCCGCAAAGTTAGGGAATTATTATCTCGAAATTGGTCTCATCCTGAGAATTAATTCCAAGTGGATCCGCCTTGCGAACTCCCCTGCTACAATTTGTAAATTGCAATATGGGCCATCAGGTAATTAGTTAAAAACTTAATTTGGGAAATATTGTTAATGATTCGCTTATGCATTTCAATTTCTTGTGCATGTAATGTCTGCCTCTTCGAGTAGGCCAGCTCAGTAACTAGAATTGGGCTATCTGCCACAGGCGACCTTAGATAAATTTTGAAAGTGTTCGCTGAAACACCCTGTATATATATATATATATATATATATATATATATATATATATATATATAATTAAAGAAGACGTTATACACACACAACGAGAGCTATACATACGTGCAAATATTTATTAATTTGTTTACTTATTCATTTATTAAGTACTGCCGACCAATCTGCTCCAAGCAGGACGGGCAATACAATTTTCAAAATGTGTGTATTACGAAAAAACAAACAAAAAAGCATGTTAGCATCAGAGGAAAGAACACATATAGAAAGGTGATCATCTATTGATACAGTGCGTCATAAGGTTCTGTTAGACTAATGCAGTTGGAAACAGAACGCGGAAAAAAAAGGACATCTATAAATATTAGTTCTTGCAAAATAAGTGGTTAGAAAGTGTGCCTGTTAATGTCGCGTTGGTCTTGTAGGTCATGGGGGAAGGAAACTGTGTGTGATCAATAGTCATTTTACCGTTAAGAAGTAAGCTAAAAAAGTTCAGACGGCATTTTTTTTTCTTCTTGATTCAAGTAGTATTAATATTGCTAGCTTTCATTAGTTCATAAGCAGAATCAATGTACAGACACATCAACATCTATTCGCGACTCCAGCCATTCATGCGACACCTAGCGGCGAGCGCCGGAAACCTCGTACGGAGGTCGGAGCGTCGGAGCAGACGCTCCGTCCGTAGCCTTCGCACTGCGAGCGGGTGCGCGCCACCATCAACGAAACTGCGCACAGCCGTGGAATTATGCTGCGTTTTGCAGTTTTGCGGCGTCGAAGAGCCACATGGATTGCGAATGTTATCATAAGCTGCGACAACTCAACATCTTGCTCGAGAAAGTTTTCATTTTTTATTTTTCAGCCGAGGGTCGGTTTGTTGTTTGTGTGAAGAGAACGCGATACTGTTGATTGTACTATGTTTTCAGTAAAGCGCTACAGCGAACTTCAGGAAGTTTGCGTTTAGGTTGTTACTGCCATCGTGATAACGTTCAGCGTATGCGTGCTGCAACAAGCAGTTTCATGTGATAGCCGGCGTGGTAATGCAGTTTATGATGCAAATGTCGCCGCGGTACTCAAGCTTTCCTTCATTAAAGCTGTTATATCGGATACACGCTGCACACAACGTGGAACTACCGAGTATGGTACATCAGCGAAAATCGATCGTTACATCGGAGTTTCAGGTACTCCCGGGTAACGTCGGTAAATCGTTCTATGTAAGCACAACATGTACGCGCCAGCTTGCAAAATAACTATGGGGTGGCATAGCGGTACGCCTTCCTTGCGACCTGGACATGCTATATGTGTAACTAGTGCAAATTAGTAGGTGCTCATTAGAAAATGCGTAACTATCAAAGCAATTGTATCCCTTATCAGTGTCTGAAGGAAATTGGCAGTTCAGAGGCGAACACAGTTCTGGCCACTTAAAGTGCAGGATACGTAAATTATAGAATAACATTAAAATTAATTAGATTCATAATGCAGTAGCTTAGTTAACATTAATTTACACAGAAACATTTGTTTTATTTCATTAGTTTACACAGCAACCATAAGCGACATGTTCGTAGACAGCGGGGAGTAATCAATCATGGTCAGGCCACGCAGCACAAGCCATACATGTACATGGTGTGCAAATGTGTTTTCGTTGCAGTAAGCAGATCTTTCGGTTTCTTATTTATCGTATTGTTCTCTACGAGAGAAACAATGCGCCAACTACTGGAATAACTACAGCTAAGCGAAGCAACAGTCACGTTGCGCAAATCTTAAATGTAAAATAGATAACAGGAACGCAAAAGTAGCGAGAAAGGTTCGCCACAGATTCGTAGTGCATGCTCGCGATAAAGTGCAAAGCTTGATTTTAGGTTCGCTTGCTCTCTGGACTGAAAAGAGCGTGCAGAGTTTGCGCCTTCGCCGAACAAAAATGTGTTAAGGCAACAACAATGAGAAAGTGCGCGCCGGCTGCGCATTTATCCGCATGTACAGCGGCAACAGCTGATCGAGCAAGTCGGTGCGCTGCTGCGGGCCATGTTAAACGTACCAAACTGAGCAGGTTGTAATATTTTGGCAATCCTGGCGAGGCCAACGTGACGTATCCAACTTCGCCGGCCGCTGTCTCGCACGCTCGAAACACCGGACTATCTATCCGCGCCTTAACAATGACTCAAAGCAGCAGAAACGTGCTTGTACTTTTCCGACCATCCAACAGTGCACGAGTACTTCGGTTCCACGACCAGTGGGTTCAAGAATACACTGGTGATTTTCATCAGAATCTCGCGCGGGTCCGCTGTCACGCCAGATGTTTGCACACACCGTGCGACCACTTCAGCCTCATTACCCACTGTGCCTCTCTCTGATCGACTAAAATGATGTGGTCGGCGTAAAAAACTCGCTTTCCTTCCACAAAACAGCGCAAACCGGCATCACACTGCACGAAAATCATCAAACACAGGGGTTTCGGCGACGCAGGGACCTCCGTATAACCTTCACGTTGCACAGTGCAGCCAGACGCGGCCAATTTTCGCAGCGCCCCCTGCAGTTCATTTGAGTTGCGAATAGAGACACATATACAGATACAGCAACATCCAGCTAAATCATCGCTGCAATTGCAAGCAATCGAAAAAAGCCGGCAGATCCCACGCCCTGTGGGAATCGATGTTATGCGAAGCAGAGGGCGGATAGCCTACCAAGTTAACGAAACTACCATGAGAGCACGAAGACGTAGGTGGCTCTTTCATGACCTACATGACACGCATGTCATGACATCCACGTCTTGAGTCCTCAGGAGTCCCTTTAGCTACACCTAAGCGACCTTAAGGCGAAAGCCTTAGTCATGCTCATGACTATGACTTCGACCATCAACCTTTAGTGTTTCCTTCACTTAGTTCCTACGTCCGAACCCATTTCAGTGGTTTTTGAGTGTTAATGTTTTTTGCTGAGTCATTGTCATTTATGCTGAGTCATGCTCATGACTATGATTTCTACCATCAACCTTTAGTGTTTCCTTCAATTAGTACCCCCGTCCGAACCCATTTGAGTGGTTTTTGAGTGCTAAACTTTTTCGCTGGGTCATTGTCATGACTCACATGACACGCATGTCATGATATTCATGTCATGACATATCATTTATGTTCGTCATATACTCTTGTCCTAGTATGTCAATTTTGGTACATACCAAGTTAGCGAGACGACCATGAGAGCACAAAGTCGTAGGCGGCTGGACAGATAGATACGGTCAAAGTAGCAAATGTTCGCCAAGAAATGCTTCGCATGTAATACTTCTGCAACAGGTCTCAAATATTTCTACAACATAACGCTGTAGTCATTCGCCAACTGACGTGTTGTTCTGACACTTGAGAAATAGAGCGCATTCTAACAAGTCGTACAGAAAGCCGCTTACCCGGCATATCCGTTTCTTCCATTTCTTATTCATTTTTTTTCCTCTTTGCCTCGTAATGCGCATTCCCCTCGCCGTGCAACGGCTCCATCACGTGCACTCGACGTGGGAAGCCATTCCCATGTCTTTTGTTCTGCAGCTGCGAGTGCCTTATTAATGCACTATACACCTGCGCCAAATAAAGCTCTTGTCTGGCAGAAAGCGGCTCGACTGCACGTCACGGCTCGACGCTTCAGGGCGACGCGCACGTCATTTGCGTCTGCATTCTTGAAACACGGCGGCTGTCACGGCTGTTGCTAAGCCCTCGCGCGCATCTTGCGATATGACGCTGCGACGTGTTCGTCAAAAGGCGTCGAAGAAACTCTAATGGCGGGGTTCACGCCGGCAAGTCACCGGAGGTCGCCATGACCGAGTCGGTCCCTTTGGACGAAAAGCGGCGTCTCTGGCTCCAGTCGCTCGCTGTTCAATTTTTTTAAAACTCCGACATCGCAGTTGCAGATCTTCTGAACCAATCAGCGGCGCAGAAACTGGACGTTGGAATATGGTGACGGTTATTTGACGTGGTGACTTGCTGCGTGAGCAGACGTGAACGGAACCGATCGCAGGGAGGTTAATGGCAGGAGGCTAACCAGAGGGGAAGATCCGGTTTGCTACCCTACGTTGGGGATAGAGGGGAGGGGAAGGTAAAGTGACAAGAAAGTAGAGAGAGAGAGAGAAGAAAGAAAGAGAGAAAGAAAGAAAGGGAGCACATATCGCGGGAAGTTTCGGTATGGCCACGGGGGAACGTTCGCGCTTGTCGGTGTGAATGTCGGTCGCCAAGAGCCGTTTCTTGGTATCCAGGCTCCGTTAATCGTGCATCTCTTTGTCATCCGATGGTGTAAATGCGCCCAAACACAGAGGGAGAAATAGAGACGCATTTTCAGAAACCCTCATCTCCAGATGTCATCGAGGGGAGATTCGTGGCCACACCCTGCTAATTGCAGCTTTCCTGTAGCAGAGGTCTGGTACCTTAGAGATTGTGAAAGTGAACAGATACACATATCGTGAATCTACGTGGCCTTAGAGCAGCAAGATATCCTGAGGTGTATGCCCCCAACTGCCGTAACCAACGACAATAAGCGTCCTTGATTAGAAGCTTAGTGGCTCCTAACGAGAAACATTTTAATAATAACTGTATAGGAGTATATCCTAGTGACAGTCATGGCATGCTACGTATTGGACAAACAGCGCAAAGATGGACTATGACTAAGTGATGTTACGCTAACGGGGGAAGTGCAGTCCTAGTACGGTAGTCCTAATAGCCCTCGTCTGCTTTCACGCTGTTTTTTAGACGGGAACGTTGGCCAACTAGCATAAGTTTTCCAGCTATTGGCATGCTTTACAAGGTGCAATCTGTGAAGAATGCAAGAAAGCGAATGAGCGTGAGAAACAAAAAACAAACACCGACATGCGAAACGCAATAGTGCGAGACGCGAAAAGAAAACGCGTCAACTGATGGGGCACTGTACAGCTCTGGCTTTGGAGGAACATTGGCACGCGTTTTCCAAGTTCTAGAAACTTTATTGCATGCTTCTAGGATGCAAACTTATCGCATTTAATAAGTGTCAAATTTGGAAAACACATTTATAAGATGTTTTCATTCGATACTTAAGTCGCATCGCAACACCAGACCGGGAGTCACCGGCGTTATAACTTGAGGTCATGGTACATCGAAAAATTTTGTGACGTCCCGTAGCAAGCAATAAAGCTACGTGTGAAGGTATTGCTCTTAAAAAATAAACAAGAGTGGTGCGCGCGTTACGTTAGTCTACTATCGCATGCGCAGATGCAGTCATCGCGGGTAACGGAGTCAGCTATCGTCACGTCCTCAAGAATCCATCTCCTGGGTAGCGAAACTGTTACATAAAAATCAGTTTAAACAAGTTTCGTTGTGTTTTATTAAGGGTGCGCTGGCGCTAGTCACTATTTCTTTCTGAGACTTAGAGCGTTTGTACCTTCATTTATTGCAAGAAAACGACATATCTGAAATGTCACGTAAGCACTCCTGTGACGTCGGCTTTTTTGAGAGGTCGGCAAACACGATGTTCGGAGCCCTGCGAGCCGGATGCCGCTACGACGTCGTTACTCGGCGTGCACGCGTTGAGCACATGTTCTTTTCCCCTCTCTTTGACATTGATTTTTTTTTAATTGCTGCTCTCGTTTTTTTATCACCTCCAACAAAATGCGAAGTTCAACAACTCAAAAGCCACATTTGACCCCGCGGCTAAAAGCATGTCGATAGTACACTTTCGTATCATATCAGTCAGATGCACGTAAGAACATTTCAAACGTTGCTATCAGCGCTGCACGCAAAGAGAACCTCATATACGGCCGTGACCACACGAGTGCGATTTGGGCAGTTCGTTAGCCCAACTTTATCCTTCCGTCATGAATGACAGCTTACTGTCGACCTTGAAAACAACAACTTTGCAATCAGTGTATTGACGTATGATGCTGTCACTTGGAGGATAACAGGTAAACTTCACAAAGAACCAACGAACCTGTGACACGCAATGAAACAGAAAACGATGGGTGCATGCGTAAGGTTGCTGAAATGAATGAGCATCGATGAGGGAGCAAACGAAGGTAGCTCGTATTCTATACTCGAGATAAGGAGAATGAAATGGGGTTGGGCAGCTTATGTACGGCCATAGCCTCCTATATTTTTTCCACCTGCCCAGTCGCTCCACAGGCATGGTAGCCAGCGGTCCACTGCGGCGGCACCACATTCGCAGTCAAAAAAATCCCTCTTATTGCTAGAGCATGGACAACTTTTAGCTAGGCGCTGCTGCCGCTACGTGCCAACGCCTTACATGCGATGGAATATAGTTGACGGGACCATAACCTTACTCCCATTAACTGTGATCCACTTCTGGATAACTGGCGCTCTCTCACGAGCCCCAGTTTTGGCGTCACTAGGCTGACATTGAATAAATACAAGGAGGCTAGGTGGTACAGCGCAAAACTCATAAGAGGTGAATTATAGGCGCCAGGGCAAAGAAAATGCCGTCGAAGACGGCATAGTATCACGTGGCACGATGCGAGCATGGAACTTGCCGACATAGTATGGAGTCTGCCGACGCAAGACAGGGGTAAGTGGAAATCTAAAGAGTGTCCTACAAAAATTATACTACATGGAACTCTGGCATTGGTGTCTACGGGAGCTGCGAGAATAGCGATTCAGGGGGCACTGGGAATGATGATCTGTGCATGGATTTGCCTAAACATCTTCCTTGTGGCTTCAAACGGCCATGCGGCTTTGCAAAATATTTAATATCAACTAATTATTGCGGTTTAAATGCAACTATTGGCGCTTACTACGCATATGTGCAGATAATAATGCATTGCTGTGTTCAGAAAACCATGTGTGCTTGGAAATTACGAAGATTAAGTGCTATAGATAACGCCACCACAACTGCCGAAGCCACAATTGCAAAGCTTACACAAGCTCATATACTAACCATCATTCGTATGGTAGCTGAAAGATCACCGCAGCATAGTCTGCTATAACAAGTTTCGTGGAAAACTCCACGGTGAAAACCCCCTCGAGAAGGTCGTACGGCTCCTGCCATGGAGGAAGGAACAGCACTAGAATGAAGTGCCCCGTGACAATACCGAAGTCTAGTCATTAGAAATTTAAAGGAAATGCACGTAGGAAATAGGCCCTCGCACGTAATACGAAAGCGGCAACTTCTAGCCGCCGAGCGCGCGGAGACGACCACGGGAGCGACGGAAATCGGGTGGCAATGGTCGATCGGCAAGATCGAGGGCGTCACCAATAGCTACCGCCAACCGAACAACGTCTTGAAAGGTCCGGCGACCATGGAAAGCCAGCTTCCCAAGCGTCGACGCTCAGGTGGGCTCCAGAGGAGATAAGTGGCGGCGTCACAGAAGGTTGGCTTGACGGGCCATGCTGCCTCATGTCACGCTCCGCTCCTAGCTTTTTTTACAGCGAAAATGTAAAGCTCTACCTCCCAATGGGTCTCCCGTGTCCATGGGCAAATACTGGGGAGGCGCGCGCCGCTGGGTTCCTTGCAGCACCACCAGATGACGCTCGCCTCCGCGCATCCGCTGGGAATTCTTTGTATTTGTTTTCCCAAAAATATAGATAGGACATTAGGCAAAATAAGAAGAGCAGCTTGGTGGCACAACCCACCAGCCCGTTTAAAAGGGGCCGCTTATAGCATTCATCCATCCATTCGCAGCAGCGGCGTCGCCGGCCGTGCGCGGGAAAGAAAAAAAAAAACACCAGCCCTTCCCGTGTCGAGAAAATGGGGGTAAGCGAAGCTTCTCGTTCGTGTATCTGACCTTCGTGGCGATTTTCTTTCTTTCTGTCTCTTTCTCTCTCCCTATCTATCCTTCTTTCTCTCTCTTTATTTCTTTCTCTCTTTCTTTTTTCTCTTTCTTTTTTTTTCTCACTCTCTCTCGCTCTTACTCTCTCTCTTCCTTCCTTTCGCTCTCTCTCTTTCTTTTTTGTCCCTGGTATGTGCCATTAAGCTTGGACCTTTTCCGCACTATCGCCAGGATCTGCCAACTTTTCAGCTTGACATCGCCACGACCACCACGACCACGACCACCACCGTCGACACTTGTGAGCCTATAAAGCTTCGCTTCGAAGAACCAGAAAGCTCGCCTTCGCGCAAAGCGTTCGCTGCAAGCGTTTCCCGGTTATGATGACGGTTGCATCAGCTGCAGTGGCCGGGAAGCAGCAACTGTAGCATACGAAGCAGGGAGCGACGTAACTGCACTTTCGTATGCAAAAGAAGCATCCGCCAAAGACCACGTATAGTAAGGACTGCTGAAGAGCAGCGTGCATACGAAGCGCAGCGAAGCTGTGGTTAAGTGAATTTCTCATCTCTCTGGTCCACGTTGTGTAGGTGCACGAAGTAGCGGCCCCAGCCAAGTCGCAAGCGGTTGAAACATATTAAGCTGATAATTAGGTAAAGTGCATGTGAATGTCGCCATGCAAATCATTTCAAGCTACGTCGCAATAGGTAATCTCTCTAGTGGTCGTTTACAGCTACGCTGTCCTTCACAGCGTGGATTAGAGACCAATTTTTTTTCCCTTCCTGCTTGGATCCAGTAGCGGAGAGCACATGTTCTGATGAGGATGACGCTGACAGTGAGGCATTCTAAAGCGCCTGCCCTTTGTTTCGCATGAGATGCGTTGCGTGCTTTTTCACGCCATCGTAGCCACGCGCCGGTCGACTACTACAGCGGCGCCGGCGCCGCCGAGCTGCTCAGCGCAGCGTAACCAACGAGATGGCAAAATTTAACAACCCACCCCTCCGGAACAAATCCTCGTTCCGAATCGCGCCTGAGTTGAGCCTTATACCGATGGAAGCGCGGCACTTGTTGCTTGTCGCTGAAACGCTTCGGTAAACGCATGCGTCAGACGCATGCACTGCATGCCGTTGACGTCAGCGTAGTTCCTAGTTTAGTTGCAGCAGCCGTCATCTATATACGCGCGTATGTATCGTCGTCACTGCAAATGAAAGCGTCGGCAAAGAACAATTTTTTATTTCACAGTCCGTGTTGCTAAGCGGCGGAGTACTTTGTTTCTTCTATAGAACGAAGCTTTCTTGGTATTTCTCCCCAACCTTGGTGTTCGTTTCGAACTGCTGTTCATGAACTGCGAACGTGCACACTGATATGAGAACAGCGCTCTCCCACCATTCGTGGAAACCGTGACACAAGATACGCGTATAGTGTTGTATCTGCTCATTAGTGTGTAATTCGGACAGCACACATACTGCACCTTTGCCGCACAATTAACATTCTTGATTATCTCGTTAGCGCCGGTCAACTGTGGTGTTTGACTAAAGGTTGTGCGCTACATGTGTTCATAGATCAGTAATCGTCAGCGCTTTCGGCAGTAGCAACAGTATTGGAGCTTCGCAACTGCTCACTGCTATAGATATTAGACGACGTGATAACCTCGCAAAATATAGCAGATTAGCGCTAGAATTCGCGCTCTTCGGCCAGACCTCACCCTTGCGCCATTAAACACCACCTAACATCAGATGAGCGCCTGAAATAACGCAGTTTTTTCTCTGTACACGTAGTCGCCAACCGCTCTGCCGCTACTAGTATTTTATGGTGTCATAAATTTCGGCGCGTTTTTTTTTTGTAATTGTCAGTGTTTTGTGCGTGAAATAGCCAAGAATTTCTATATTATGCTCCTGTCTTTTTTTTTTCTCTATCATAGACCTTATTACTAGCAATCATTCATACTTGCGCAGATTGGGCCATGATCAGTGGCGTCATGGGTAGTTAATACAGAATTAAAATGTGGCGTCACCAGTGATATTTTGTCATCACGACATTTTCAGGCATGTGACTCTTTATAATTGTTTCACGGCTTATTTCGGGCTGAAAGCTTGACTGAGCGACGACAGCAGGAAAAAAATATTAAGTACGTCTCATGAACAACCAAGTGTTTGTTATGTCAACGAAGGTCTGCCTTTACGCTGCATAGAGGACTCCACTTCCTGTACATGTGCATGTAGATCGACGTTGAGAGCTAAACTGAACATAAACGAGACCGGTTGTCAAGTGATCGGAGAAGTCATACAGTATGTCTATCGTTAAATGCGCGCCGAGCAAATGCTGTGCGTGAGAGAACAACACACGCCGTTTGCACACACAGTAGCTTTTCACCAATTCTTATCGTTTTTTCTTTTATTTTTCTTCGGCATCTACTGACTCTCGCTTTGTCATGACATCCGTAACCGGCGCCAGTTGCGTGACCCCGTAAAAAAAGAAAGATATATATAGAGAGAGAAAGAAAAGGCCTTAGCCGGACCCCCGGCTCAAAGTCATGCGATGACCTTTGTGTAACGCGCCTTCCGTTTCTGCCGGCCAATTGCGTGCGGCATCATTTCTGCCACTGTATTTTATGGCCATGTGACCGAGCGTTGTACACACCTGTCGCGTGCCTGCCCATCGTTACCTTTGTGCTCAGATCACTGTGTACTTCCTATGGCTGACCTTGATCCTCTTACAAACGTCTCCTGAGAGGACGTCTCTAACAGTGGAACTCCCCTTTCACTCAATCCTCTTTCTCACCTGAACCGACTGTCGTCAACGTGCACATCACACACTTGTCATGAACGCCGTTTCTCCCGGGTCATCCGAATTGACTTTTAGGTCTACGCAACTGTCTGCCTTCGCGCCAAAGGTCCTTCGTGTTTGTCTTGCTTTTCTCTATTTCGCTTTCGGATACTTGTGTACGCACCTTGTACAGGGAATGTTGTACATTGAGGTTATCCAGGGGGAAGGCGGGGGGGGGGGGATATTCTGTAAGAGTCCACCTAGAGGACTGCCCATTTCGGCGGTCTCCGATTGGGTCCAGCTGCACGAGTGAGAAGGAGCCTGCCAGTCACCGTCTCGCTCATGCACCTGGAGCCAATCGACGACAGCTGAAATACAGTCCACTAGGTGGACTCTTACAGAATACCCCCTACCTCCCCCCCCCCCTGGTCACCATAACCTTCTACAACTAGCAAGGTCAAAACGTGTGCGTTATTTTCGATACCCTTTTTTTATACCCTTTCTGTTTTTGATACCATTGACACCATTTTCCTCATCATGCTCCCAACTATTCCGCGAAAGGTACGAATGGGAAAGGCAACATTATTTCTATGACATCACGCACTTCACCCTTATAGGGAATGTTTACGTAAAGCGGGAGGAGCGTTCCAGTGACGTCATGGAAACCACGTGGTCGCAGTTTTCACAGTGCCACTAGAAGTGAAATGGAGAAAATACTATCGAGATAACGTATATCTTTTCACTGTGTTACTCGTACATCGCTATGGAGGCCGCGACAAAAAGAGCGTCAAGCGCTGGCTGGTTTATTTCATCCTGTTGATTTCCTTCCAGAAGTTGATCGGAAGCTCCCGTTAATCTAATATGTCAGCCTGTTGTCGCGATATGGTCGAAAACAACGCCTTTTTTTTTGGGGGGGGGGGGGGGGGGGGGCACACTTCCGGATAAATGTTACACGAGTGTTCTTACATGCCATGCGAATGTACCGTGTCTATAGTATTTCTTGTTGGAGTGTTATTATGTTTGTTGTTTGGCAGCGATAGCTGTTATCGGCATACTCCCTTAGTCGTTTTGATGTCCACCGGTGACCGCCGCTAGAACCGAAGAATGCATTGTAAGTATTTTTTTAAAAAGAACAAAAAAAATATTACCCGATTTATGCAGCATTTGAACTATACGCACCCCCCCCCCAAGATTCCAAAGTCAGAAATTGCCCCTCTCAGTAACTGAGCAATCTTTTTTTTTTTTCACATGCTTTTCATATGCAGTGTACATAACACTACTTGGCAAAACTGCACAAGAAAAAAATTAAGGCATTTATTTAGTTGCTTATTTACTTACTTGGGGATTTATTTATGATAGCTCAAAGACATTTCAAGGGGGGTGGGGCTCTACTCGAAGGCTGGGCATGAAGATGTGGTTAACAAAGGAGAGACGTGAGGGTAGTGTTGAAATGCGCGTTGTTAGTATAGTGGTCACCGGACGGTGGTTCCAGTCCATGGCAGTGCGTAAAAGAAAGGCGTGTAGGTTGTTCGTTGTTCGAGCATATAGTAGATACACTGGCCTGTGGTAGCTGATACGTATACCGCCGGAGGTCTGGTGGACTGTTTTGATAACGGAGCTGTTAGGAGGTAATGAAATATGGTAGAATTAAAGAAAAATGAAAAGTCTGGACCCTTTTGAGACGTATTTATGGGAGGCAAGATTTGTTCTCTATGTGCGGTGACCTGAAAAAAAAAGAAAGAAAGAAGAAGAAAAAACGTAGAAAGCGCAATGTCTACACTTTAGAACACAAAGGACTTCAAACCACTCGGCCGATGCTGCCGCAGAGAATGCTGTGCCTGGACAGTTCTGCGCCTGGCCTCTGGAGCACTTGTTCAAACGAATGGCTTAGCCATAAACCTGCGCCGCCGTAAGAGAATGTAAACGATCTGAGTCTCAAGGGGTGAAAGGCTGCACAGAAAAAAAGGAAGCAGAAAGAGGTAGTGTCCCCCTTGCTTGTACACACACGCTCGCACACACACACAGAGAGAGAGAGAGAATTCCCGGCATCAAACATTCTAAACCACTATTGAGAACTTTGTTTTCGTACGCCTCCGTTGCTTGTCGTCTCCCTACATTACGGCCATCAAACTTTCGATCGCCGCTTCTCCACCACGACGCCACCTACACCGCGCCCACGCCTTCGATTGGTTTACTAATTCAGCCTCCAGCAATGTTTAATCGGTCAGTTTACCCGGCACCGTGCCGAAGCATGGTATTCTTTTTTTTTTGCCGAATCGATCGAAAAGTATGTTTACCATATGGCCGAAGGGAACGACCCTCTTTTCTGAAATGTAATGGCTGAGCGAGCGCGCCCACCGACAAAGACCGCGTATCGACCATGGCCGACATCGAGCCCCGTGCCATCGGTATACATATACCCTCCGCACGAGAGGCCCGCAAACGTTTGCCCGCAAAATAAATAACACGAAGCCTTGTTGTTTGTCATGTCAAAATGGGGGCAGAAGTGTGCTGCCACTTAGGGCTGCTGCTTCGTGCTAACTTCCGCGGTGTTCTACAGGCTTTTCTATAGTGTGCGTTTTCGTTCGAAGCCGCCGGAGGTCAGGAACGTTGTTTCACGCACAAGTAAAAGACGACTAGCAAAATACGGCTCGAACAATGGCGCAATGAAAGCGATAACACGCAATGAAGCGAACTGTCCACTGTGAATAAACGTAGCTTAATGTATAAAGGTAACAAATATTTAAATGCACTAATAACGTTTTTAAATAACGAGATTGGTGGCCTATATGTCACCACCCCCTTTTAAAGGCTATGTTCATGTCATCATCATAATCTTCTTCTTTAACGGTACCTTATGCTTGGTACTGTGAAACCAAAAAAAAAAAACAAAAAAAACAACAAAATAGCCGGTCGACAGTGCAAACTGACGCCATTCGCAGCCGTTTCAGGGAGCAAACGCCCATGCGACAGGAGTTAAAACAGAGACCCCGTGTAAACCTGCACAGCCAGCATTTGTCGCGGACGTTGTACTTCGACAGCTAGCAACCGTCGCCGTCCGTTAGACTCAGGAAGCCCTATAGAATCGTCTCTGCCTTTCTCGGCGTTGTAAAGCCCGTTTCTGAAAACTGGATGACCGAAAAGGCCAGTGACACTGGCAGCGGTGGATAAGTTCGTTGAATTCTCCTTTTCATTCTTTTGTTACTGCGGCTTTATAAGATTTCTGTTTAAAAAAAAATCAAAAAATAACGAGACTCCGCCTTAGGGCACGCTTCACAACGCTTTTCTTTTATGGTAGCCACGCCTACGCAATGCGGCTTCGCGCTTTTGAACCACGGACTTCAACATTACTAGAAATTGAAGTCATTCTCCTCAGGTCGTTCATGCGCACATGACGTTGGGTGAAAAGAAAAAAACATATATTAAACGTACCTTTCGCCGAACAGGCGTCATTTTTTTCCCGCATAATGACGTCAGAATGACCCCCCCCCCCCGCCCCCCCCCCTTTTTTTTTTTGCCGTGTAGACACCTATTCGTCGGATAAGCACAATAGATGGTGGCACACCTGAAAGGTCTTACTCCTTCGAAACGATCAAGACGTTCACTTCTTTCAATCCGGGTGGCGAAAAGGTCATTTGTCTTTGTGAAAGCACAGCCATAAGTGGCCGCTTTGCGCACGCAGGCTTGCAAGTGCACGGAACACAACATCGCTCACCATGAAGCCAAGAGACATGCTGGCATTCATGCGTTTGTCATAAACAGCTATAGGGTCATTGGCGGGAAGAAACTCCAAGAAAATAAAGACAGCACTTTAATGAATTGTTCATTGACCTTCAGTTTGGCGACAGTGAAATAATTTCCTCGAACTTCAGGAATAGATAAACTTTATGAGTTCTCATTCGAATGTCACGAGTAGTCTGTAGCCAGTAGTCTGCAGAGTAGTCATAGTAGTCTGCAGCTTCCTTTTGACGATGCTTGCGGCATTCTTGTTTTTAAATACCAGCTGTTCAGCGAGTGGTGACTTTCGCTAACACGCGAACTCTGCCCTTGAATAATAAAAAAAAAATGTAGCCGGAGGCATTATACTTTCATGTATAATCCAGGTCACTTGTAAGGAAACCATAACTTAGCTGAAAAGATCACATAAAAAGAAAGAAATGTTAAAATGAACACTTGAGGACGCGCAAACGCTTACACATGCAAGAGGAGAGAAAAAAAGATGCCAGCAATGAAAGCTATCATTCCAAAGCCAATAATTGGCAATAATTCAAGTCTTGACCCAACTTACTATACACATGATTTCCCAGAGCCATAGGTTTGTGGCGTAGCTGTCGGTTTTGCTGGATATAAAGGGTGTTTCATTGAACACATTCAGGAATTTTTTAAAGGTTGCCTGTGGCAGATAGCAGAACTCTAGTTCATGAGCTGGTCTATACCCGAAGAGGCGGACATTACTTGCACAAGAAATTGAAATGTATAATCGACTAATTAGAAGAAATTCACTGATTAAGTTTTTAACGAACTACCTCATGACCCATACTGCAATTTACAAATTCTAGCCGCGGAAAGGCGGATCCACTTCGAACGAATTCTCAGGATGACGCCAGTTTCGAGATAACAATTCCCGAACTTTGCGGAGAAATGCATTGGCGTTCCAGTTACTTAACAAAACATCGACTTGTGCATTGAAGCATGAGATGCGTTGCGTGCTTTTTCACGCCAGTTACTTTCGTGATTCAATTAACCTTAATTAACCGAAGGTCGTCGGTTCGACCATCAACTGGGACACCATCAATTTTGGTGCCATTGAATTTTGGTGTCATAACGCTGGATGGTCATATTTTCGACCCATGAGCCATCTAAGGGTTTCGCCTTAATAAAAAAAAAGAGGGAAACGAAGTCGCTGGCACGATTGATGAGCGAGAAACAAAAAAGAGAAAACAATAGAAGAGAAAGAAGGAAGCTGGTACATGGAGGCGCGCGCAGCGGACTCGCACAGGGCCCGATAGGAGTGGCTGGGAGTGGCGTGTGCTTTTAAAGAGTCAGTGGGGCCAGCTGCGATGCATCTCCTCGAACCTCGTCCTGCGTAGGGGCCCCCGGCGGCCTGTGACGGTCCGCTTTTCGGTCTGCAAATAGAGCGATGCATGTATACACTCACCCCGTAGAGGTGCCACTACTATATTACGGGCCATGTGGATATCGGGTCTCGTTCGGGGGAAGTCCTTTTGAGTTAGTAGTACCGATGTTCTGTAATAACGTTTTCTTGTAATTGAAGCGAAAGAGTACTCAGCTAGTATATATATCAGCACGGCGTAAGCTTTGATAGACTCACTTGGAGAAATGTGTGGATGCTGCTCGATGGCAAATGGACAGCCTTGCTGGTGGCACGTTTCTCTTGTTAATGCAGATAAAAACGATGACAAGCGAAATATTGCACACATATTGCTGCGAAAACCGCATAGCCTACACAAAACACACCAAAACACACAATATACAAACTGCATGATCAAACCAACTCATTCAGGCTAGTATCTCTCGGGCAAGCTAAAATCGCCTTCGTAGACCGCGACGCACAGGTGGCAGTAGTCCTTCCGGCCAACACGCCTCCCAGCTTAAGGCGTGATCATCGAGGTATGCCCAGCACGGACGCCAGGGCGGTCATTTGCACTTGTGAAACAAATTGAAAGAACACAATAAGTACCCCTCGATACGATACGTCTGCAACTGGAAATTTCGAGCTCCGGGTTCAAGCTCCGAGAAAGGTGATTTTCCTGTCAATGAACTCAGTAATTCCGGGTTGTGATAGATACGGCAGCATGTCGCAGCCAAGCGGCACGCCCCTCTCCCCCCTTCCAACCTCCCACTCTCCGCTCACCTGCGACAGCCGCTCCTCTCCGGCGATCTTTGCAATGATCCCTCGTACGCTCTGAGCTTGACACTGCAGGCAAATTAGCACGAAAATAAGCCTTCACCGCCCCCCCTCCCCCCTTTTCCTAGCTATTCGATGATTAGTTGTATTCATTGCTTCTGATTGAATATCTGCTCTGACGCCTGCGAATCCGGGTGCCAACATCCTTGTACAATACCGACAACAGCATTGCGGAATCCAGTGTCAAAACGCATAATACACGCATACACGGGGCAGCTGTTGTGGCGCAAGAACTTGGGTTAAGTCTAGCTTCCTGCGCAGCTTTTCGCTTCTTGTTTGTTCAGTGATTGGCGTTCGCTGAACCGATGCAAGACGCGGGCACAAGTACTCTCCCATAAATATATTGCTGCAAATGGATTCGGTACTGTACAGACCAGAAAACAACACCGGTAGGTTTTTCCAGCCCTGTCGCAGCCATGTACAATCCATCCCCACGTACCCCCTTAATCTTCTAGCTTTCTGCCCCGGTGTCCCATAGTGTCGAACGATGTGCACTCGCAACTAGTTATCGCCAGAGCCTCGGGGTGTTTTGCCGGTCACTTATAAAACATCGACGGATCTTCGATACTTCTAGGCGCCGCTACTCCAACTGCTCTGCCTTCGCAAGCGTCCAAGTTCGTTATCCCGAGGTATTGACGTCAACTGTTAGCGCTTTCTTCTTTTTTAGGGCATATAGTCCATTACGCAATGTTCTTGTTCGACGCGCAGGAACACTCAGATTATCAGTCAGTTGTCGCGACATTTACTAGTGCATTGACTCGTAATTCTATTCAATACGCGACGAAAAAAAAAGTTTATAGTTGTAGTTTCGGTTTTATTTCTTTCCATTTTTTTCTTGTTAACTGACCATATGCGTAAAGCTGCAGTCTCAAAGTTCAGCGAACGGACACTGCATTTGCCGTGGAATCCTTTTTCGTCGTAGCGGCTGTAGCAGCGTTGACTGCACAGACTAGACCGAGGTTGCAATTTGTGAGCTGTTGAAATTGTCCGCTGCGCGCGCCTTCATGACTTGCAATACTCGCAGCCCATATGCCTGGACTACGAGGAATACGCTTTTGGCCCATCTGGCTGGTCGGTTAAGGTGGTTTGATTTGTCATTTGGGCTAGGATGGGGCAATTTCAAATTTTGGCCACTGCCTCTCGTCACCGCGGCTTCTCCAGAAACCATAAGTATTTCTGGTTAATTAAAAAATTATATTATATAGGAGAGGCGCACAATGAATAAAGCATTTTTTTGCAAATTTTCCTGAACAGTGAATTGAATATCAAAATGAAACCGCAGCAGCAGATTTTACCGCGTGATATTGGTGAGTATGAGGTCGTGGGTTCGATGTGTTGGTTAGAGCCCTGTCAGCCAATTGTGCTTCTGCAACAGCGGGAGGGCCATTTTGTTGCGTGAGAGCATGTTTGGTAAGCCAGAAAAGGCGCAAAAATCGCTATTTCTTGTATCCTGTTTCTGAGTGTGCTTTATAGGCTATAGCTATACAGGGTCTTCAAAGTTAAACTAACGATAACGTAGTGGACTGTCCATTACTTCTGTCGCCGATTGGCGTCAGCAGCACGAGTGAGGAGCCAGCCAGTCTCCCAGGGCACGTTGGTCTGTGCGCGCGTGACACCATGCTTGTTTATTTATTTAGCAAGCAAATGTGTAGGGCAATTTCTACACCTAATAAAGCCACGCACCTTATTTCGTGGAGTAGTTTAATACTTTGCTATCGCTATCAACGCTTCTCGGAGGAAACTGCGACTTTTTTTTCCTTCCCATGACGAATGTGGCCACGATCTCAGTATTTTATAGTCAGAGACAGTATCTGGGGGGCAACTGGTTTAACGTGGGTGTGAAGAGAGAGGTGCTGGGTGTCGTATTAAAGATCACGTAGACAGAATGTTTTTTTTGTTTTTCTCCCATTCATTCGAGTCGCATGTTGTTTCATCGGTAATTCCAATGCGGAAAGAATACGCGTTCATAAATGCCACACACAGCCACTGACGGTACAGCGATGTTGCGTCAGTGAGGGACAAGCTATAGTTAGCAGTTTCAGATGTAGCAGCAGGTCCAGGTTACGAAGCCGGCAATTAGAGAAACCCAGAGGATACCAGGAAGCTTGTGTCGTTCCGTCAACAAGGAAATTAAGTTACCTTACGCAGTCCGTCCTAGCGAAGAAAACTGAGAGCATGTGAGTGTCTCCATGGGCAGGCCGGGCAGGCCTTGTTAGCGAAATCGTTGCCAACGATGTCCCAATAAACCTGAAAACAATGAAAGAATATATGCGGCCTTCTTCTGGAGCGGCATAAACCATTTCACTTCTTTCTACTGACAGCAATCACCTTATACGCTGTGTCGTTAAGCAGATTAGCAGCTGATTTCCAGTCCCGAAACAGAACCCTCGTCACGACTGTGAACTATTTGAAAGCCACCAAACCTGGTTGTTTAAACTCGCACAACACTTCCGCAGCGCAAGTATGCATAGAGAATATAGCGTTCCTGAAATCGACAGACTTGGATTACGTCGTATCCTACGTTCAGGGCTAATTGCTGAAAACAGGTGCACACTAATATATAACAATGCTCTTGAATTACCATGAGGGAATATGGAGCTGGAACAGGTGATCAGGAAAATCCCAATGTACGTGCAGAGCACGTCAAACTACATGATTCGTACTCTAACTATATTCATCTTCGAATAACCTTTTAATACGTTTCATGTTTCAAAAAGGTTAACTGCCTGTCAGTGTGTTCAGTTATTAGACGGCGCTCATTACAGTGAGGGGGCCTGTCATAATGCTCTATACACTAATACACTATAGGTAGCTCATGAATCTTGCAGCGTTGATGAAATATGAAAGCGCTAGGCGCACTTGGTGTAAGCAGTGCCAATAGGAACGATGGTTTGCCGAAGCAGTACATTTCCTTTTTTTATTTATCAGCTCAGCTTTCCGGGATATTGTAGGCCAATGCCGAATCATAAAACTAGAGCTATTATTGCAGTAATCTGTGATTAGACTTGAGATGCTGGTATTTTACTATGGCATCACTTAAAACTTGCTAGCGCGAAAATTTTTGGGTCGAATTCAGAAAACCATTCGTTCGTAAGTGATATTCGATAGTGGCCGTCCTTCATTGCAAAATAATATGTTTGTCAACACGCTTGGCTGGCATCGGCTTTCGCAAACAGTTCTAGCGTAAGTAGTTTTTTTCGCGACTATGGTTGAAAAAGGCCAGACGTGCAAAACAAGAATAAAAAGGGCAGTAGGTGGCATCCTTAATTCTCATTCCTCTTTTGCGCGTCTTTTCCTACGCGCAGTCCAAGCCATCCATTCTCACCAATATTGCGCGCAGCTTCCTGCCATTCTGTTCACAGCTTACACGTGCGTATCATCTGTTTCCTATTTGAGCAACAAGACCGTTATGAATATGAGCGCACACAAAAGGGCGCCACGATCTTTCGCGCGTGTGACGCCCGACTTGCACATAAATGTCCCATCGAAGATGGCGAGATTTCGCGATTCTTGACGCTGACGCCAGGGTGCGCTTCAATCGTGTTCATTTTCTTTCATTTATTTCTCTAAGTTGTAACTTGGTGTATCAGGAATTTGAGCATGCTGCAGCAATCGGTAATTAATTTGGCCACCGTGTGTATGCTATGCGTTCACCTATGTATATAAACTCACAGACACAATATATATATATATATATATATATATATATATATATATATATATCAGGACAATTTATGATGTTCACAACCAGGCGTCTCTACCGCTTTTGCAAACTGCAACTCTCTGTGGCAACAATTGGCGCTCTTAGCGCCGAGTTAAGCGCATTCTGCTTCACTGTAACATGTACAGTAAAGAAAAGGTTCTGTGCGAGTTAAATATGGCAACAATGTTTAACGACACATGTTATGTCCTCGTCACTGTTTATCGAAGCAGCGTCAATCCCTCAACTTGTTGGCTTCCATTTAATCAATTTGCTACTTTTCAATGTCTAGCGCCCATGGGTGAATGCGCGTACATAAAAACCTCAATGATGATATCAAGATGGCAATCCGGTTGAGCGAGATGCGGGTATAAGATATCGCTTATAGGCAGAGTCAAGAAGCTGAATATGAGGGGCGATTTTTTCATGGGAGGGGGTTTATTATTACAGTCCTAACTAACTGCCAGCGAGAGGCATTTCGAAGGCAAGGGACAGACAGACAGACAAAGAACTTTATTTGTGGTCCTGAGGAACCGCTTTAGGGTACCTCCCTTTTCAGGGAGTTCCCGTAGCCGTCGCGGGCCGCACCCACGTCGGGGTCGGAAGATCGTGGTCCTCCGCCCTGTCGCAGGCCCTCTGGACAGCCCGTAGTTGCTCTGAGAGGTCGCCGCTCTTAAGGGCTGCCTCCCAGTCCGTTAGAGTGGTAAGCGATGAGCTGCGTAACGCAGGGCATTGCCAGAGCATATGAGATAAAGAGCAGTACGCCTCCCCACAGTCTGGACAGTGGGGATCTACATTAGGCGCGAAGTGACTGAATCGGCCCCTGGAGGGGAACGACCCCGTTTGGAGCATGCGAAAGGCCGATGATTGTGGTCTAGTGAGTTTAGGATGTGGTAGCGGAAAGGCCCGCCGAGCAAGTTGATAATGTGCCAAGATTTCATGGAAGGTGAGGAGCGAATCCCTGTACAGTCCTAAGTCGCCGCCCGTGAGTCTACCGGAACCACCGCGGTGTGTTATACCTCGCGCGCAGTCATGGGCTAACTCATTGGCGTTAACAACCTCAGAGTGCACATTGATTCCCATATGGGCCGGGAACCATTTTATGATATGAAAACCAGCAGCCCCCTCGGTGCCGAGGATGGCCGCCGCCTCCTTTGATATCGAGCCGGAGGCGAACGCTCGGGCTGCAGACCTAGAGTCTGTGAAGATATGGGTACGTAGAGGGTCCTTCAGTGCTATAGCTACAGCAACCTGCTCGGCTACTGTTGCAGAAACCTTCCGCACGGATGCTGAGTTAATGAGAGAGCCATTGGAATCAACCGAAACTGCGACATAGTGATCAGAACGCCCGTACTGGGCGGCGTCAACGAAACATGCAAGATTCGGAGTGGCCGCAGCCACTTTTAATAGGGAACGAGCCCGGGCTACCCGGCGCCCTACATTGTATTGAGGGTGGACGTTACGTGGCAGGGGATCTACCTTGAACGTATCTCTGACCATTGGTGATAGGGTCGCGTTGCGCTCCATGATTTCCTGGTGACCGCATCCAACGGATTCTAGGATACGTCTCCCCGCTCGCGATGATGAGAGTCGTATTATTTGGGCCACTCGTTGGGCCTCGATCACCTCTGACAGGGTGTTGTGCATGCCTAGTTGCATGAGACGCTCGGTGCTGGTAGTGAGTGGTAAACCCAGCACGCGCTTGATGCTTTTGCGCATGAGGGCGTCGATTTTGGCCTCTTCCCGTTTAGACCAGCGCAAAGCGGAAGCTACATAGTTAACGTGGCTCATAAGAAACGCGTGGTAGAGCCTGAGGAGATTGCTTTCACTTAAACCCCCCCGGCGGTTCGAGACCCTGAGGATAAGCCTAAGCATATTCTCCGTCTTGGTGGTGATGCGGGCTATAGTCTGTGAGTTGCCCCCGAGTGATTCCAGCAAGAGTCCGAGGACCCGGATGGTA
This sequence comes from Dermacentor silvarum, assembly GCF_013339745.2. Classification (NCBI taxonomy): domain Eukaryota; kingdom Metazoa; phylum Arthropoda; class Arachnida; order Ixodida; family Ixodidae; genus Dermacentor; species Dermacentor silvarum. The sequence goes on from NC_051160.1 coordinate 76,336,457, forward strand.
TCCACTCTGGGGATTTGTTCTCCGTTCCTCGTATAGACGGCTATGGGAACTTGATCTAAGGGTGTGGAGCACCTAACCCCCCGTCTGGTGGGCCTATACAATAGAAGTTCGGACTTGGTTGGTGACAGACTCAGGCCCGTGTCTAGTAGGAAGTGTTCTGTGATGTCGAGCGCCTCTTGGAGCGCACTCTCAACTGCAGCGTCAGACCCTCCCATGCACCACACGGTAATATCATCCGCGTAGAGGGCGTGACCAGTTCCTCTTACTGTGGTCAGTCTTTCCGAGAGGCCCTTCATGGCGATGTTAAACAGTAGGGGAGAGATGACCGCCCCTTGCGGAGTGCCTCTCGCTCCCAATGTAAATTCTTTGGATTTGACCTGCCCTATTTTGACAGTGGCCTTGCGATCCCTGAGGAAGGAGCTAACATACGCATGGAATCGTGACCCCAGGCCCAGGTCCGAGATCGCGTCTAGCACGAACCGGTGCGAGATGTTATCAAAAGCCTTGGACAAGTCTAGAGCCAGGATGCCCCTAGTGTCTCTAGTGTCATCATCAATGATTTGCCTCTTTATAAGCAGCATGACGTCCTGTGTGGAGAGTGCCGGCCGAAAGCCGACCATGTTGTGAGGGAATAACTCATTAGTTTCTATGTGCTTAGATATACGGTTATGAATGGCATGTTCGGCCACCTTGCCTACGCAGGACGTAAGTGAGATGGGCCGCATGTTCTCCGGCGCAAGAGGTTTGCCTGGCTTCGGGATGAGCACCACTGAGGCTGTCTTCCAGGAGTCGGGGACGAGGCCCGTTTCCCAGATTTTATTGACTTCCTCGGTGAGCAACGCTACTGAATGTCCGTCCAAGTTTCGGAGGAGCTTATTGGAGATTCCATCCGGGCCCGGTGCAGAGCGACCGTTGAGCGTTTGGAGCACCTCCCAGATTTCGGATTCTGTGAAGGAGGCGTCGAGCTCCCCCACTGCGCCCCCCCGGTAACGAGGATAATCCCCGTCACAGGAGGGGCCCAGCGGGAGATACTTTTCGGCCAACTCTTGCAGGAGGACGTGTTCAAATACGCCCGCCGCCTTTTGATTGTGAACTATGCGATCAATGGCTAGTCTTTGATTGCTTTTGCTTTGCGAATCGTCGAGTAAGTGCTTGAGGAGGTTCCATTTTCCCCCGGTTCTCATCTGCCCATCAACCGAGGAACACACTTCGTTCCATTGTTGTTTGGACAGTTCGATTGAATGAGCTTCGATTGCACGATTGAGCTCCGCAATTTTCTTGCGCAGTCGGCGATGGAGTCTGTGCGTTCTCCAGCGGGCCAGGATGGAGTTTTTGGCTTCTAGGAGGTGCGCAAGGCGCGCGTCCATCCGATCAACTTTTAGGTCGGTCATAACCACCTTGGTCGCAGCTTGTACGTCCTTCTGTAGTCTTGTGAACAGACTATCGAGATTATCGTAGTCGGTCTGGTCCGCTTCCCGCAATTTCCGGAAGGCATCCCAGTCCGTCACTTTAAATTCCCTGGTAGGGGCTGCGCTAATTGTTAGGGTAATCTCCACAATGAAGTGGTCGCTACCCAGATTATCTTGCAAATTTCGCCATCCTGCTCCGGGGGCGTTCTTGACGAACGCCAGATCCGGAGTGGTATCTCGGACTACCGACGTGCCGATTCGCGTCGGATATTGAGGATCCGTAATCAATTCCAGTGAGCAGTCAGAAACTGCCTGGACTAGGAGATTGCCCTTAGTGGAGTTGCGGGGATATCCCCAGGAATCGTGGGGTGCATTGAAGTCACCCGCTATCACTATGGGGGCCCCCTTGGTAAGGGCCACCGCCTTTGTCATGATCGTGGCGAATGCCTGCCGTTGATCCGACGGCGAGCTGTATATGTTTAAAAGGAAAACACTGCTCTTAAGCCAATTGTTAGGGATAATTTCGACCATAATGATCTCCACCCTGGTTTTGCCAAGTGGTAATTTGTGTACTTGGAAGGAGCACTTCCGTGCGACCAAGGTTGCTAAGCCCCGCTTTCCCTCCTCCCGTATCGATACGACCCGGTATCCCGGCAAAGTAGGCGTGTCATCGAGAGTTTCTTGTAAAAGAATTACGTGCGGTTTGACCGCCTGTGCCGAAACGAATTGCTGCAGCGGAGCTTTGCGCCGTTGGAAACTAGCGCAGTTCCACTGCCACACAACCAGCTTATTTGAATTGACCGCCATGGTGATTGCCTTGGATTGGCCATTCCACCGTATTGTTGACGGGGGAGGCGCTTGCGGGTAAAGGTGCCCGACTGGGCTCTCTCGAAGGCTGCCTAGCCGTAGCTAACGCGGCCTGTCCGCTTTCCAGGGACGCCATCCTTTTAAGGAGGGCGGTCACGCTTTCAGTGAGCTGCTGGATTGCGCGCTGCATGCTTTCTAGGCCTTTGTTATTCGACTCGGTTTCCATAGAGTCAGCGTCCCCCTCTGGGGGCGTGGCCCTACGTTTACTCGAGCGCGCCTGTGGCTCCCCTGTTGGGGGCACCTGTTGCTTCTCGGCTTGCGAGGGGTAAGAATTACGGAGCGACTCAAAGTCGGCCCTCATCTGCTTCATTTCTGCTTTGAGTCTAGCGTTCTCTTGCATGAGTTGAGCGACTCTGGGATCTACTTTATGCTCCGGCAATGCTACCTGCGTTACCTTTGGAGCCGGCGTCGTCTGCTTCGGCTTGACACGATCGGCCCAGGTGGGCGTTTCCCGGATCCGCACCCGGGAGGTAGAGCGCCCTCGGGAACGAGAGCGCCCTCTGGAGAGGCTGCGTTGTCTACCAGTTGGCGTGACGGAGCGCTCCCTCCTGGGGGCTCCCGCCGCGCTGGAGTCACGTTGCCGGTTCTGCTTGGCCAGCTGTTGCTGCTGGGGCTTGTTCTTTGCGCGCTTGCGGCGCCGCCGGCGTCTTCGTACGACGTATGGGACTTGAAAGCGCTGCTTACACGTTTTGTCCGCCGTAAGATGCGCGCCCCCGCAGAGGGCGCACACCGGCGAACACTGGTGGTCATCGGGTGGGGAGGCTAGTCCGCAGCCTCGGCAAACCTTATTGGTGGGGTTGGGACAGACGTCCGCACGATGTCCCAAACCGCCACACGCGTAGCACACCTCGGTTTGGCGTTTGTACAGCGTGCAGCGCAGAAGGCTGACGCCGCACATGACATAGTTAGGCACTGTCATGCCGTCGAAGAGGACGACCACTGTTGTGGTGTTCTTGATGCGTTTGATTTCCAGAGCCTTCGGGTTGCGGTGGTTGACGATCATGCGCTGGAGGCAAGGGAAGCGCGGCGTCAAATAGAGGCGCGAAGTTGATGCATTTTCCCTTCTGTCTGCATAAAACAAACGACAAGAATTACGTATATCGAATTAATTTTTTGCGGTGTAAAAGACTTAAAGTTGATTGCCAAAGCTGCCTAAATCTGTATGTATTTTTTGCGTAATTTCTTTTTTCTTTGTGCAGTCTCCAACACACCCACCACCACAATGTTTGACGGATGAAATAACATATTTGTGTGTATAACAGACGACGTTATAAATTTCAGCTGAAGAAATCTCCCAGCTTGGGGTAAGGTACTTGCACTGCTCTTATCGCAAGCAATGATAAATTCGATATGCCTGGAAACTCGGTGCATGGGGCGATATTTGAAGACCGAAGCCTCGAACATGTCACATTCTGTTTCTTCTCGCGCTTATTACAGTATTCAGCGTTTTCAGCCTTTCGCCCTCGTCAAGCGAATGGCAGGTTAGTGAAAGCGAACACGTGGGTTGTGCGTGAAGGGAGCACTAAAGTATATCTAAGTGCTAGCTTACAGCTTATCGCTCTGCTGACGCCAGAGCGTGGAACTTCTGGAGTCAACATCGAGCCTTTAAAATGTCGCTGCAGGTTACCGTCTTTGTATGTCTTTAAATGTCTAGGCGAAATCGTATATGGCTAGGCGAAATTGCCTGTGTACAGACAACTACCGTCAGCAGCATTGGCTCGAGCGTCGTCGTCTGCTTCCACAGCTGGCTGCGTTGCCGCTAATCATTCCAGCGTAGAATTTCACTTCTCTTCTGTCGTCGTAATGAGAAGGCCGCGTTTACGGGGCTATGAGCAATTGCTTAAGGGGGTATGAGCCATTCATTGTCTTACGTAACGGACAGACTTTATTTTGAAGCAATTTAATTTCGAAGAATCGCAAGCGGCTATGGCGGGCGAATGCTGCTAGTCACGCCGCCGAGCAAACTCGAGACATCGAACGCAAGCGACAACGGCGGACTGCGGGCATACCGTCAGTGACGTCATTCTCTCCGTCGCAGCCAGACGTTTGTGTAACCTCATAATTGAGAAATACTTTAATGAACCTTCGGGATTAACCCATTGATAAACACCGGGGCCGCACGTTTCAGCTTCGCTGGTTAACCACCTTCACGGAGTGGAAGGGCGATGACTATTTTTTTTTTTTTTTTTTTTTTTGCGAAACGCGAACCGATCATTCGCGACGCCATTGTTTCTCGCGAGGTCACTCGCCCTTTGCACTTCGGGTACCAGTAAGGGTCACTGCATTTCGACACCGTTCTAGCAAAGCCGTTTGGGGTTGAAGCTGCGTTAAAGACATCTCAGCGTATAGCACTGTGCAAAATCCGACTCTCGTCAAGTGAACGCCAGCTTCTCGACGGTTGTTTATTTTTCCTTCTCTCTATCTGTAGACCTCGAGCGCTGTTTTGCTCAGCCTTGGCCTTTCCGTTCAACCTCTCCACTGCTCACATCAGCTAGCAGTTTCACGGACGGCTATTTCAATGTGACATTTTGTTAAAGGGCCTGCGTCCGTGTGAGGTCGTTGCGACACCACGTGCCCTTTGTTCCCGATGATTGTTTTTTTTTATCCTGTAGAACAAATGACTCAGATGTGAAGACAAACCAAACATGAAATGGTCAGGGATATACCTGGAAATGCAGGAGGTGGATAGCAGATAAACACTGGTTCCACATGGAGCATGCCCTGACACTCTACTAGTCCTCGTATTCAGAACTGCGCTTTAGCTTGAAGGCAGGCTTTCACTTGGTGAAGTGCGGCGCAGGATAACGCCTGACGTGAACGCAGCGAAGGCAAAGCAACGAGTATCTTAGGCGCGTTCCCATCAGGCGTTATTTTGCGCCGGACTTGACCAAGCCAAGTCGTATAACGTCAAGTTGAGGCGCCTTCTAAATACGGGAGTTAGTGTGATTTATTATTTCATAAATCGTTTTTTGGAGATGAAGGGGAAGAAGATGACTTCGGTGAGAAGTTGCTTGCTTGCTCCTTAATCTGGTTGATCACCTGCTGTTCTCCTTTCAAGACTAAGTGCAATCAAGTTTAACTTCGGCTATGTTTGTCATAAACAAGCGGTACACGTATGTACTGTTGTGGCAATCGTGGCAAAGCTGCAATACTCATTTCTTATTTGCCTTATTTTTCCTATTCATCATCATCAGGATCATCGTTATTATCAGCCTATATTTATGCCCACTGCTGGACGACGGCCTCTCCCAGCTATCTCAAACTACCCTTGTGTTAGTATCCGCCCTTAAATGGCACCTAAGTAGACAACGTGTGCCTCATGGGGGTAAGCGGATATGACGCGAGTCCCACGACGTCGCCTCCAAAATTTTTTTCTGCTTTCTGCGAGCAGCTGCAAGCGGTGCCTAATGGCGAATTCCATTGGGAGAAGAGGAGCAGGGCGCCGCGCAGTGCGGAGTCGGGTGACAGCGCAGTGAGAGCAGGCACACTCGACCCGCCACTGGAATACGGCGTGCATTCGGAGAGCAGGTGGGAGGGGGACTTGTGAGGAGAAATGTACCATGTGACTAAAGCAATCGACGTCCCACCATTCTCTGCAGGAGAGCGGCAAAACACGCCTGATCATCTTGTAATCTGTCGGGCTTAACGCTGTCACCGTTTACGGCCACGTACTACATACTTTTGTGCAGCGCCGACGCATTCCTCAACGTTTCCGCCTGCGAAGATCATCTCAAGTTGAGCTCTAGCAGCTTTCGCTGCTGTCACCGTCGAGCGTCTCAAGCACTTCAGCAAGGCGAAGACGCTTTGCTGCCGCTGTCCCCCGCGCATCCGACGAGAAGCAAGGCGGACTAGAAATGCCAGGATCTGTCGCTAAATCGCTGCGAAGCTCGCTCGTATCGCCGACGTCAAAATCAGCGGTGTCAAAACACAAACCACGCTAGGCTACCGCCATTGCCGCCGCGCGCGCCGGCTGAAGCAAAATAAAAAGAAATGAGGAGGATATGACGGCTTAAGCCACGTGATTTCCTCCGTACTCCGCTTTTCAAGCGAGAGCAGTCCGGACTGCTCCCAGCTGCTCTCGGCGCCGCGAAACTGCTCTTGTTCTACCACTGGATGACGGCGCTCCCACTCCTGTTCGACCACTGAAACACGTCGCCTCTGGAACGAGCACTTTCAGCGTGCTTTTGAGTGGTCCTGTTCTCCCAATGGAATTCGCCATAACTCTCGCAATCCTGCTGAACAAACGCGCTATTTCTGAACGTAATAACGGTAGAAGTGGCAAGTAGCAATGGCGGCGTTGACTTCTAATTGCGAAGCACTTTAGGGGCCCGGGCTGTCGCCGTCTAATGTGATGTCATGTCGTCGTGGTCACGCGCAAAAACGAGGTATCAAAATAGGGTCAACACTAGTGAACAATTGATCAAAACCGGTTCAGAATAAACAAACATGATTCAGAATATTTAAAAGAGAGGAATAATCAAGCATTAAGCGCGTTAATTAGCAGAAACTCGTAAAAAAATGCTTCCGAAACGCCAGTATGGTACCAGCGTAGCGCAAGAGAGGGCGCCACCAACCCACAAGTGCTCGATTCATCCTCAATTGTGCAAAGGAAACACCGGCGCATCACTGCTTCGCACTTACCCGGGTTTCACGTTAGTGGAGCTGCATTAGCGCTGGATTTGAACTACACAAGCGCGGGATTTTTTTTTTCATCCATTTTCATTTCCATTAATTTATCATTTCCTTAATTCACTTAGTAAGTACAAGTAATTTCCCCTATGTTGTCATTGGTGTCATTGCTTTTTTTTTCTTTTTTACTTCAGTTACGGTGTGAAAAAGCATTCACTTGTATTTGGCGTGTAAGTATGAGATTGGGACTTCAAGGCCGCTTTGGAGATGCTGCAGCCGGAGGCTATGGGTTAATTTCGATGGCCTGTGGCTCTTCGCGGTGCATTCTTCGCGGTCAAACCCTATACGAAAGCGTTCTGGAGTTATTACTCTATAAGAATGAATTGGAGCCTAGCTGGTCATAATTATTCCGCGTTCATTTGGACATTACCGCTTTCGAATTCCCAACTCATAAGAAGTGCTTATGTGTCCTCGGATTTTTTAAATATTTTTATAAACAAGACGCTGCAACATTACTTATAACACTTCCAAAATTATAAGGTATATTAGACTAGCTAGTGGAGTACAGTGCAAGAGCGCCACGCACTCGATCTTTTAGCGGAACACGCTCACTATACCACGTTGCACAACGTTTGGTCAGCGCTAACCTCCGATCGTGAAGCCGGTGTCTGCAATGCCTCTTCCGAGAACGCGGCCGTCTACAAGACCAATTCTTTCGCGGCATCAAAGGCTACAGGTGCCATCGACAGTATCGGCCACTTCGATCCTTCTTTCTTCCTACCGCTATATCCGCCTACGCTGTCTGTGCGGTGACGCCATTCTGTCCATCGCCGCGCGGAAGCTAAAACGGGCTACGCAACGAACCGGTTGAAACACATAACCGCTAGTTGGCCGGAGCAGACGACTTCCGGACAGACGACGAAAGCAGACGACGCGTCTGCTTTCGTGTTGTCAGTCTAGCGCTTCAGCTGCACCCGTCCTCGTGGTGCCTCGATGCGTTCCATCTCCCCAGCGCACTGAGGCACCCTGCCGGCGCCACCCTCGTGGTACAGTCTACCGTAGGCAACAAACAAAAAAAAAAGCTCTTCTCATTGCCCCGAGGGTGGTGACACGAGCTTCCCTTTATAGCGGAACCGGAAGTTCTCTCATCCGAAACACGCATACACTCCTGGCGTGACCGTGCAGGCGTGACAACCATCTTGGAAACGAATTGTTCCGGTCTTTATTTCCGCTATTGCGACATCGTTCGGACATCGGGAGCCAAGGTGTCCCGATTGCAACTGTCATAAAAGCGTATCTGTTCGTTTTCCACCGAGTCGCTTCGGTTGATTCTTTATTGCGTAAATTGTTAGGTTAAGGCAGCCCAACTGAACCATGATCATGAAACTTCTCTGAGAATAGAGGGAGAGACAGGGAGCGACAAAGAGAGAGATACAAGGAGGTTAATGAAGGACACACATAAAGGGATTATTATCAGAGAGGAGGGGCCGTTGCTATATTAATAATCGCCCTCCACCTAACGAGGACATTGTGTAATGAGGGAACTCTAATTTTCTTTCCGCCACTTTGAAAGGCGTGTATGCTGGAGCCTTATAAATTGCTTCTCCTCAATGGATTATAGTTGTTTCGATAGGAATTTCAATAAAATTGACCGCCGCACGTTCTGAAACATTTCTGTTTCTTTCTTTATTTTTTTCATGGTGTTTACCGTTTAACTAAACAAGAAGTTGCCGACATCGCTCATATTTCCCAACACACAAATATATATAAGAAAAAAGAGCTCAACCAGAAAAAAAATGTACCCTATAGCTTAATTGACGGCCAACTTTGCATTCGTAATGAAGGGAAAGAGAAATAAAAGCTTTTGCCCCGGCAAGAGCCCAACCGAAAGCATTGTATGACTCGTGCGATGCACTACCAACGAAGCTGCGGTGGCAGCTGCTTTGTATCCACTCGCTTGGGTATTTACGTTGGGCATACTAAACGTCGTCGCATACTACGCTTCCACGGACTCGGGTTGTCTCGGCTGTTTCTTTTGAGAAATAACAAATCATCTCTCTTCGCGAGTCAGCTGTCTACATCGGCTCTTCAGATGAGTCACAATGGCATCCGTTCTCAGAGGCTCAGATATTGCAAACCTTAAGGTCAACACAACAGCTGTCACCGTAGCTCTCTACAGCAAAGTTGACTGGATATACGTCATCGCAAACCATTTGCTCTGAAGCTCTTGAATCTTTATGAAAAAGTAATCCATATTCCGAAAGAGGCACCTACACTTTATAGGTCGCTACAAAGTTCGCTTCATTATTGTAGCAATTTCTCCAACTTTAACATATTTTGTTTGCGATTGAAACGTGCCCTTTCCTTTCCCTTAATGCTACATGACGAGCCACTGACAGAGATTTTTTTTTCTTTTTTTCACAACGCCCCGTAGTATCAAGATCACAGCGAGGGCTATTTACAGCTGCGCGATGGCTCGAATGTACAGCTCTGAGCAAAAGCAATACGAAAGAGACACCGGAAAGAAAAGTGAATTTATTCGTAATTGATAAATGCAAACGTAAATTAATGAGCGTGCTAGAAAGTTCGCAATTCGAAGTTTGGACTGCAATCCGAGACATCGAGTTGCATACACAGGTGGAAGAGAAAATCAGATTTGTGTCGGGATCACTGGTTCGTATGCTTCTGCTAAGGGGAGTACACCTGATTGTGACGTAGGTTCTTTAGAGTTCGAAAGACGATGCTAGGGGGGGGGTCAGATAACTTGGGCATACCTGTCACTGCGGTGATGATTTTGACTTAAAGGAGCCCTCCGTTAAATTATTCTGCCAATGCAGCAGTGAACGCGCGAGTCTGAGGCACTTTTGACGAGAGTGAAAAAAAAATTGAAGGTGCAATACCATATTTTTCAAGTTCTAAAGTTGATGTGAGGCTTTTAACTATCTATGAAATGACATGTATTTTCAGTTTATGGAAACAGTGTACTTGTCAATGGCTGAAGAATGCGTAATAATTGTGCAATCCCGCGGGGAAACTATAAATAGAGACATTCACAACTGATTTTGCTCCGAACGCTCCGCAAGAATCGGCTATGTCGAAGAGTTTTGAATTATTCTGTTAGGGAACAATGATTATTTCCCGACAGCCGCTCATTTTATCAGTTTATATTTACTTGCGCTTCACCCACCTAACGCGTAATTAAACGAAGAATGAGGACGACGGATGTCCCGATGTCACCAGGAACACGCGATCAGGGTAATGTTACGCACCACACCAAACCCTTTGGGAAGAGGGAAGGTCTTTTCTTTTTTTTTTAATCCTGGTGGGTAAGCAGCTAAAAGCAACCGCTTCGAAATAGTGGACAAAGCGCAAGTGCCTATCAAGAGAGGCCGTCCATTCGCTATCTCCGTTTAACAAACACGAAGCACGCACATACAAACACGTCTCTCTTCCACCAGCACCCCTCAATGGGCGCTCTTACACTAAAGCTTGCATACTCGCCGGCAATATATAGAAAGAAATAGAAGAGGTCCACCCCACGCTGGCACGCCCGTCCGGTTTGCTACCCTACACAGGCGGAAGGTGGCATTATCGGGAAAACTCTCTGAGCAGGCTGCCACCTGCAACCATGGAACGCTACCCAGCTGTTCGATTCCCAGGAACCGCTACAGTGTTTGACGGTTGCTAATGATTGCATCACGCTACGTGGCCGCGCCTCGCATCTTAGGCCCAGGTACTGTACTTCTGTATTTATTTATTTTTTTCTCTCCATCTCTCTCTCTGTGTGTCTATTCATACGTCCCACTCAATCACTGTCCGCGTTTCCCTCTCGTCCCACCACGTGGCACTCAGTTTGCTTCGTGTGTCCTTTCTTCCTCATCGACGGGCTCCCTTTTTGGGAGCCCGCCCCATCACCTGCTCCATCACCTAAACTTCCCGCCTTTTGCGATAGTTCCGCGTGTGCAAGTTCAGCCAACAGTAGGCAACCCCCTGTCAGGCCCCGTGTCTTGCATTCGCTTCCATCCAGTCCCCCTTGCTTGCCCGCTCCGTCTCCATATAGTCAGCGGGGAGCACCTGCTCTCTTTCTCAGTTGCTCCCGATTTGCGCAACGCCGACGAGGTGCCAACGTTGCGCCAACGTTGCGCCAACGTTCCTATCGAACAAGCGGTCGGTCCCAATCATCCCGCCTCGTATTTCGCCCTTAAAGCGTGCAAGTTTGGCGCAGGCGAGAATGGATCCGTCACAGCAAGCGGCCGTTCGGACACGGGAGCATTCCCGAAGGTCATTCACGAACTAGGGTTGGGACAGCGGGTTAGCGCGCGTGCTGCTGGGCTGCTATTGCGGGTGTGCCAGGGTTCTATATAGGCTATGCAGTTACGATGGCGAGCTGCAGTGGGGTTCGGTTTCACCTGCGTTCGCTCAGTCGTCATCGGGAGGTTTTGGTAACAGCTGAGCACGGTGCTCGCCTGCTGTAGATGTCCGAGCCGCGTGCATCGAAGTGCATCGCTTCGGCGAAAACCTCTGCTGTGACAGAGTTCGCTGACATCGCCGTGTCGTCAAGTTTGTGAGAGGACGAGTAAAGTGCACTGGACTTTGAGAGGAGTACGATTGAGGATATAGCGGGAACACAAAAGAAAACAAACGGAAACTTTCCTTCTTCAAGAGTATCTTTTAGTGTAGAAACTAAAAAAAGTTGAGAAACACAAAAAAAAAGAAACCGCATTATGTGTTTATATTAATAAAGTAATAATGTTTCGACGGTTTCTTAACACGAATGACAGTTGCAAAATGCAGTAAATGAACGGTCATTGTGTTACATCAGGTGTTCTGAGCCTGGCATGCTGGGCCAGCAGTTGCCTCCGCCTGGGCATCTCAAACGTCGTTAGCAAGAGCGTGTCACAAAACTTTGTTCAGCTCCATGTCTCGAAGAAAGGAAATGAACAGTCGTAGAACGGTCCTCCCTAATTTATTCCTGACACTTCCGGTAACACCAGATCTTTGAAGCCCCCTTGGGGTAGACGTTCCTTACGTACATGCTTTGAAGCAACGCCATTCTTTTCACGTCGAACTGCGTGCACAACCAGATGAAGTCTTCCACATCGCCGATTCCACCGCGTCAGGCAGGCAAAAAAGTCCCGGAATGTATCATCCAGTCAATAAACACCCGCGAACATCAAAGTAAAGAGCCTTGGGGGCGTTAGACGCGACCGCGTCTCAAAGAGAACACCAATTAAACCCATCCGTCCATGATGCGCCCATGGTTTGACCACTCAGTTCCGGTATTCCTGAATGACAACACGCTATAAAAATATTAACGACCGCAAGAGTGCTGAATGGCTTTTATTCTTTAATCTACGCCCATTATTGCACCCTAAAAGTGTGTTCTTGCACCATTGAGCGGGTTTTCTTTCGTTGGAATTTGAATTCGCAGCCCTATACAAAGTGGTTAAGGACAAGCTTCAAGCATAGCGAACGTACTTTCTCTCCGATGAAAGATTCGATGTGATGCAAGAATCTTATGAAATGAATCAGCTTCATGATTGGAAAAAAAACATTTTTGAGGAATACCTACTTTATATAATAAATAACAATCACATTAGGGTAGATTTTAGCATGCCAGGGCGTTTATTACGTTGCACGGGTGCTCCCTTTCTTCGCTTACTTTCTTTTTTTTTTTCTTTGCTGCAGTAGCTCTGGGAGTATTAGCCAGCGCCCCACATGGCTAATATTTTACACACGCACGCATACACGTACCTCAGGAAGTGCTTGGAAATATGGCGCTGTGGTAGCTTAATTGGTATAGCCCCGCAAGCGTAATGCGGACTACGTGTATTTGACTCTCACCTGCGGCAGATTATCTTTCCAGCCATTTTCATTTCCTTCTGCCTATTTTTTTTTTACTGAAATGAAATAAAGAGAAATAGATGTAGTGACTCTACAATGGTGACGGCTGCTCCTTGCATAATGAGGACAATGCAAGTTTAAAAAATATATTGTACGACGAACGTTCACAACGTCACAGTGTCAGAAAAGCTGTATAATGTACATTATATACGTATAAACACGAACGTAGACTGATAAAAGGCGACTACAAGCTGCACTCCGCTTAATCTCTGCATATAAGAATATACACAGTTCTGAACATATATACATTGCTGCGATGCAGTTCGATGATGAGCAGGCACGCAGATGAGGAAGATACACGCGTGAAACAATGCACGCAGATACATACGACAGGAAAAAGCGAGATTCATTACACATAAGAAAAAAAAAGTGTATGATATGTAACGTTTTTTTTTCTCCTAAAAAGGGGAAATACTTATATCGGAAGCCATGTTTATTCTTGCTATAGCTTCCTCGTCCTCCTACCTCAACTTTCTTCCGTCTGGTCTGCTAATGGTTGGATCGTTACATCCTCCCCAGCCTTGTTTACGTCCCTCTTGGGATGGTGAGGGACCACAATTGCAATTGTTGTCATTTCTGCGGCTCCATTGCTTCTTTCCTAATACGTGGTTTTTAGAATTCCTTGCTTTCTGGATGTCTTTATGACCAGGTAAGGGCCTAAAAAAGGTGCCTTGGATACTTGAATTCCTTTTTCGCGCACGTACCATGCATCTCTGGCTGAATATCTGGCATAGGACTTCCGTGACGTCTATCGAAACCTTTTTTTTTTTCTTTTTCTTTAGTTCATTGCGGTATCGATGCTGCTGGTCTGGTGAACTTTCTTTTTCTTTAAGCACTTTAAGTTCAGGTAACCCAAGTGCAACATTTACTGAAAGCCGCTGGCTTTTTTGCATAGGCTCCACAATGTGGAGTACAAGAGCGGCGGTATGAGAAGTGTTGTGGTAGGTTATGGCGGCTTCTAAAGTGCATCTCCACCCACCCTTGAAATCGGGGTACATAAACATGAATTGTTTTACATGAAACACATTTTATAGCGCAGATAAGCACATATAATGCAAACATTGCGGTTACTATCCTGTGCGGCACCTAGTACACGTTAAGTATGCGTGTCTCTTATTTCTACACTGCAATCAAGCATAAATAATTTCTCGTACGCTTTCAATAGCTTCATTGGGCGTGTGTGTGTGTGTGTGTGTGTGTGTGTTTTCGTATCGGGTCATAAGGACTAAAGGGGCATGTTCGAAGTCTACGGACTTATTCACTTTAATATGCAAGCTGATATACTTCCTTTCATATTTCATCAGAACCAGGAGAACTATCTCGGTCTTTCCCTTCCATGAATAAACTCATGACGTCAGCCCTGGAAGTGCTTTAATCGACATAATGCATTCATTGTCAACTTTTGTGACACTACGTTTCTGGTCGATTGTAGCACGAGTAATGTGACCCGGTGCTCGTGCGTCATTTTATGTACTTTACGCTAATATATTTGACTAACATTTTTTTTTGTTCAAAGGAAGAAAGGAAACTTGACATTGATGTACTGGTCTCTGATAAATAGGCCCCACCGCAACTCTACCGACAATATAGTTTCACTCTCAGTACTACAAAAAGCTTTTGCGATTTCGCTTTCTTCCAACCAGATAATAAAGCTCTTTTGTAGGCCTCCTCCAAACAATGTACACGAAGTACAAGCATGTCCCAGCTTTGGGTCGATTATCGTTTTCTGAATGTGCTTGCACTCACTACATTGACGCCCGCAGTTTTGCTGGCGATCAGCTGCTGAAGCAGTTGCTGTCATCAAAAAAATAAAAAGCGAGGGGAAAAAAAAGCGAACAATGTGCCACCGTTTAACCCTTCGAGCAAACAGTTCTCTTCCCTATGACTTTATTTTATTTCTCATTTGTATATTTTTTCTTTGCGCAAGAACGCGAATTTTGCAGCTGCAGGAAAAACGCATTCCGTATTAAGTTCTCCCTGAGCTGGCGCGAACTTGCGCGCTCTATGCGCAGCGCAGCTGCAAAACATGTTTTCATCCAAACCCAGAGGTGACTGTCCAATAAGGAGCAAGTTCGTCTGTGGTCAGTTTATACTACAGCCATGGGTATGCCACACGTCGGCATGCCTTGCAGTGAACAGCCTAACCTATTATAGGATGCAAAACAAATTGAAGGCCAGGGCACGAAAGAGTGTCACTCACAACTAACTCTATCCATAGCAGACAAGTTCACTTTTATATAGGACAGGTGCCAGCGTGCGCAAATGCATTTGCACACCGCAACCAGACTACGGAGACTTGCAGAAATGCATGGCGATCTTAGCATGCAATCAAAGCAATTTAGTGAAGTGCTGGAGGGGAACTCTGTACGAGTCCACCTAGTGGATTGTCCACTTCGGCTGTCGCGACTGGCTCCAGCAGCACGATCGAGAAGGAGCCAGCCAATCTCCTTCTGGTCACTCGTGCAGCTAGAGCCAATAGCCCTCTCGACAAGTTTAGTGTGGACCGAATCAAATGGCAATAAGTTTCTTGCACGAGAGCGGACAGTACGCCCAGCAGACGTGTCGCCCAGAAAATGTTAAGGATGTTTCACATGCTTCGCTAGAGTGCAAAAAAAAAAAAAATCGCTGCTGTCACTAGCGCCGGCCAGCGATTCTTGTTGAAAGCTTTCACAAGAGTTGAGCTACACCATGATTTTTGTCGCAGCGACGCCGAAGGTTCCCCTGGTCTCCAAGTACTCCCGCCTGTGTTGTAAGAACAAAGCAACACGGAAATCGGTCAGCAGAAGTTTTGATTTTGTTATTCATTTGGCGTAATACAAGTATAGCAAGTTTTTTTGGTCTTTAAGAGTGCTGTGCCTTTTGTGCTTTGTCTGCTACTATGGAGACGCCTTCAAAACACGTCGTAAAATAGACTGAGGCGGAAAAGCCCTGATCTATAGATGGCGTCTTTTGTCGCCCCAGCCAAAAATCGCCCTTATCGCTGTGACTCCACGAAGGCGCGACCAACCAACCCATTCGTGGGCAGCTGCGGAGCGATGGTCGCGGAGCGATGGAAATCGCTGTGTCGCGGATCGAAAATCGCACCATGTGTAAACAGCCTTTAGACTCAAATCTAAAAAAAAACGGCAATTTGTTATTTTTTATAACCTCATGTGTAAGTTTCTATGAAAGCGTGCACTGGCCTTTAATGTTTTTTTTTTTTCACATCCAAATGAGTATGCCCGACCTATAGCTGAGCCGATAGTAGGGACAGCGTCACCCTCTCGCTCTTGGTCCACATATTAACGCAATCCCACGGCGAAACAGGAGTCGCCGAATGTGTGAATGCACTGAATTCCCCTTTTGTCGCCCATGTGTTGCGCAACCGAAGTTCACATGAGCGCGCAGCGCTATAGACTATATTACGGAAGCGTTTAGGTGCCGCCATCTTGGGCTGCTAAGGCTGTCTTTAACAACTAAATGTACGTTACTACAGTCAAATGGCAAACATCAAAATAGTTGTATAAATGCGTTGAGCGTTTCATGACTATGTCACGTGACTTCACTTCTCATAAAACTTAATTGTTTGGGTAACAGCACTAGAAGGCGGCGCTCGTGTATCGAATACGTAATCGTCTATACATTCGTGCAAACTCGTATGCAAGAAACTTCTAGGAAGTTAGATGCACTCCCTTAATGTGGAAAGCGGGGCAAAAATAGAAGGGTTAATCGCTGGCGCGGTCCTTGCTAAAAGTGGAGCGAAGGGAAGGCGTCTCTCTTGCCGCATTGAACATGATGGCTGCGTTGCTCAAGACGAACACCTGAACTGCCCCGAAGGAGGAGAAGAAGAGCCCTTAAGCCATCAGTAACCCCAAAGTTTCCATGCCATGTCCCCCCTGCCAGATACGGAATAAACCTAACGCTACATTAGCGTGGCCTTTAGAATCGGCGAGTTCGGCGTTTTCTCGGCAACGGGGCGCACGAAAGCTGGCGCGTCACGTCAAGTGGATGAGAGGAAAATCGAGATGGAAGTTGGCGCGTTATGCAATCTTCCGCTTGGGGTCGTTAAGCGCTGGCGGCGCTATCAGGCGCAAATTTGCTTCGGAAGCGCTCAAGCGAGGAATGGTGTCTTACACGTAGACGGCGGCGTATCGCATTTGCGTGATGGGCTCGGAGACGCGGTGCTTTACTGGCGAGCTCGTTTATGCACGGCCGTACGTCGCTGCATCTGTTGGTAGACTGCTTAGAGAAAACACGTTACTTTTTCTTAATATCGCTGTTTTGCTTATTATTCTGCTTACGTTTGTGGAAAGGCCGGCAGAATGGTTTGCTGCCAACGTTTCCGATAAGAACAAAGTAAATGAATATGCCAATCAATCAATTAGCCGAAATATTATTCAACAAGGTGAAGAGCTGCTGAATTTAGTTATTAACATATGTTGTTACAATCTGCTAATTACGCTCCTGGCAAGAAACAAAACAGACGCGAGAAGTGGCGTACTTTAGACACAACGCTGTCGTCAATGATATATATTGTTACACGGCCCTGCATAAGATCGAGGAAGAGGAGCACGAGCTTGGGGCTAAAGAAGACGACGCTTCAGTGACTGGCCGGTTGTGGCAATCCTTGTAATCATTTACATGTTGTAAATACATTTTCCGTCTTGCGTCTTCCCTCCGTAACAATATATATATATATATATATATATATATATATATATATATATATATATTTTTTGTTGTTGTTGAACTACTTCTGTGCTGGCTCCTGTGATTCTTTGCTTCACTGATATATATATATATATATATATATATATATATATATATATATATATATATCAGTGAGACAAAGAATTGCAGGAGCCGGCACAGAAATAGTTCTAAAAATAGAAGCACGTAGGAAAACATAACAGGAGTTTACTCACGTTTCGGCCGGGGTCCGGCCTTCATCAAGAGTGCCATTGCAAGCATACAGAGCTCAATTTATACATTTTCGCCGTAAGAGTGAAAAGAGACAAGTCAAAAATACAAAGTAAAACAATGAATACAACAAACACGTGAATGGAAACTTGCGCATGCACAGAGTGGCATTATTAGAAAAAAGAAACATAACAGTGAATACAAGGCTGTGAAAACAAGCTCGTAAATTGTGGGTAGCCTACGACCACAGGCGCGCACAGATTTGGTGTCGTCATGAATGTCAACGCGTACAATGACTCATGTCAAGGTCATCAAAACGATGGGCATGTACAGTGGTGCTATAAAGGGGTACAAATTAAGTTGCGCGTGCATGAAGTGGGATTATTGAAAACATATTAACAAAATGTTTTCGCAGTTTCACCTGAAAGGCGAAGCATCAATTGCGATAGCAGAGAGAGAGAGCAAGGAGAGGAAAGGCAGGGAGGTCAACCAGAAGAGCATCCGGTTTGCTACCCTGCACTAGGAGTAAGGAAAAGGGGAAATAGAAAGAGAAAAATAGGGAGAGAATGAGCACTGAGTACACGTGGGACAATGTACAGGGACACTATAAGCGGTCTCTTAAACCGGTGCACGATTTCATCTCCATTGACGTCATACGGAACCTCACGGCGACGGCGACAGCAATGGCGGCGGCGACGATGACGGCGACGCCGACGGCAGAAATTGCGATAGCAAATTTGTAGAGAGCTATACGGAGTAATGATAGTAGCTTTATCAGCTGTATAAACTTGGACATGCAGCAGCACCGGCCACACGCAGAACTTGTCGACCCCGTGGGCGTTTTGCCCGCGTTCGCACAAAATGCGTGCGGCGTTGGTGACTGTTGCCGGAGCCTCTGATATAAATAGGCACTTGGTGCCGCAGCTAAACGTCGCCTCCCTTCCCTCTCCCCCCCCCCCCCCCACGGCCTTTCGCGCGTCGGAAGAAGGCGCGTTTGCTCTGCATATATGGTGATTGTAAAGGAGGAAAGAGACGTACGCCTACTTCTGCAGCCCTTAAGGGAGCATGGCTCAGCACGCGCGTTTGTTCTCCGCCGTGGGTTCACTCCCCGTGAAAGCGCGCGTCCCTCGCGCCCTTTCACTCGCACATACAGCGTTCGGCGGCGCGCGGCGACGATTTCATCTCCATTGACGTCATACGGAACCTCACGGCGATGGCGACGGCAATGGCGAAGGCGACAATGACGGTGACGCCGACGGCAGAAATCTGCTTTGGAGTGTCGATATAATTGCTATCGCAATAAAAGCATGCGGGCGTCGCTAAATAGATTTAGTGGCGTCTTGAATGTCAACACGCCTAATGACTCATGTCAATGTCAACAAAAACGACGGGCATATACAGTGGTGCTATAAATATATTGTATATATTATGAACATATATATATATATATATATATATATATATATATATATGGCGGGTGCGGTCAACAATCTAACTACAAAAGTGTGTCGTTGACGCTTTAAGGTAAATCCTAGAAATATAAAAAATTACGGATAACTACTAACCAGCATTTTATGTCCTGAATGGACTATTTCTCGCGTACGTATAGCTGACCTCTAGTGTAATATATCTCAAATGTGTGGCAGAAATAAATGTTCGTGAACTTGCTATAGCTTGTTGTGTATCTTTTCTACATTTTGTGGTGTACAGGTAGCTGCAATCAATATGGGGAGGAAAGGGGGGGGGGGGGGACTAAGTTTACATTCTAAGACGATTTTATTCATTTTGCGGGCTCTGCGTTCAGAAAAGTTTGGTGTGACATTTTCTTCAATGGTAGAATACGTAGCATATACATCAGTCATATTGTTGTTAAGTGTCAGAGGCAAACGCTGTTATGGCGCAGATATCGCGCTGCCTTCGATATTCGTGCATTGTGTACACTGCGCGTTATAAGCTGTATGTCAACTACCCGCGAATGCGTTCAAGTTTTCATTTTAGTGCGCAGCTCTTAAGCGCCCCTTTCCGCCGCGAGCGTCGGCGTTGTCACTCGTAACTGAGCGAACGAGCACCGTGAAAGATGAGAGCGAACGTGGCGCGCCGCGGTGGATGAGAAAAAAAAGTGGCAAGAGCGAAGAGGCGCGAGGTGGAAAGCGGCAGAGAAAGTGCAGTGGACCCATAAGGCGGAAAGCGGAAGGGGGGGGGGGTGGTATGGCGAAAGCGTGAAAAGAAAAGCGTAGTGTGGCGGCGATGGCTACGAGATGGCGCCAGAGTAGCGCGCCTCGTCGGGGAGGTCTGTCGTCGGCGGCTGCTGTGAATCGCGCCCACGCGCTGGCTCTCGCGATCTCCACATTACCGAGGCAATCGCGCCGCACTTCGCTCTGTTTTCAACGTGCCGCGCGAAATAGGTTGTCCGCGCCAGCCAATATATTGCGAAATGAAATCGTCGGTGAATTTTTTTTATTTCTTGTTTTCAACAAACTGTGCAGGACTTGCTTTGTAGATTGTAGTGTGTATTGCCACGTAACAATGTGCTTGGCTGAGCTTTCCACGAACTATGAATAAGCGCGATCAGACTTTGCATAAAATTATCATATGTCTGAGCCAGCCTTTGCTTTGCTGTGCATTATTCAAATAAGTCATAAGGAGCAGCTGGCAGCCCCCGTGACGTCATCTCTAAACGCACTTAATAATCATCAAAAAATAGGGCGTCACGAAGTTTTCGGTGCGTTCGTCACAGGCCTTGTCATGTTTTACGTCACAGCAGTAGCCGCAGAGTAAAGGAAACATTTTTTTTCTTAAAAAACTCGCTGACCAAGAACAACGGCAGCGATTGCCCGATGATTGTTGACTTCTCATTTCCCCGAACAGCACGTCAAGTGAGAATGACGGCGCTTCAATATTTTTTTTTCACTTGTGTTTTTACAAACTGCCATCAATAGCTGGAAAAATAGTATTTACGGTGATGCACAGTGTCCTTACACGAAGTTCCCGAGAACAACGCTTGGGTCGTATTCGAATCATACTTACATTTTCCTTAATTATTGTGTTTCTTTGAACCTAGTCCAGTGTTTGTATTGCCTCGCGTCGCTCTGCCATTTCCTCCGCTGTTCAATCGCTTTCGCGGCAATATCAATGTTATTAAATTTTATCTCGGCGCAAGACGCGCCCTCAATATCTGAAATTTCTGGTTGACCTCCCTGCCTTTCCTTTGATTTCTCTCTCTCTCTATCTTTAACGCAGTCTCAAATTCTATCTCAAAGGAAGCGCGTCTGATCAGATAGTACTCACGTAACGAATACTGTTGCATGCACATTCTCGAACATCTGCGAGCCCCAGCGATCAATCTGTAATGTGTGGTGAAACGTGCATAATTAGCGGAACCACGTGCTGGAGCCGCAGGATACAGTCTAAACATTTTTACACCTTTATGGGTGTATAAGGGTGTTCGGTTGTCGCATGGGTAACACCCTCGCGTTTAAAGGGTACGGTCAAATTGTAGGTGGTAACCAATGATGACATCTTGTTTGCCGACTTGTTCTTGCAAGTAAAAGTGATCACAGCTGTGACACGCGACCTAAAAAGTGCATTAAATAAAGCCTCATATGTATCCCTGTGAAATTCTCCTGTCGAATATTTCTGTGCGCCCAAGGCTGTCAGAATGATTACATAGTTTTCAACTACGTCTTTTGTCATTGCATGTCTAGTTAGAGCTCCGTTGTCGCCATCTATAAGTTTTTGCAAGGTTCTAATGGTAGAGGTGTTACCCGTGTGACAATAAAACACCCTTAAGCGTGTAAACATTTTTGCGGTGTAGAAATTAGACGACCGACGACTGTGCTCGCCGCTATTGTAGCGACCTGAGTGTTGCATGCTTTTCGAGGTACCCCCAAGATTTCCCAACGAAAAGTAATATTCTTAACTTGACTTATATATTCCTTAGCCATAAGTCACATTATATACGTGGCGGCATACCTCAATTGGTATTCAGCCGAAAAAGCTAACATCAACGCACTTATACGAAAGGCGTACAAGCAAGCTCTAGGCCTTCCAGATAGCACCAGCACCGAGCGACTACTTCAACTGGGTGTACACAACACTTTAGAGGAGCTGATAGAGGCTCAACAGATTGCTCAGTTGGGGAGACCAGCCGGTTCGCGCACGGTTAGCAGTATCCTCAGCAAATTAGGGATAACCTATCACAATCAACAATGATGTAAAGTGTCGGTTCCCAAGGTAATCAGCGAAAAGATCCAGGTCCCCATTCTGCCCAAAAACATGCACCCCGAACTTGATCAGGGAAGGAGGGAAAGCAGAGCTAAAGCTCTACTCAAGGCATACGGTAGAGACAAGGAGGCGTTGTTCGCGGACGCAGCGGAGTACCCGATAAATAGTACTCAATAAAGTTGTTTCACTCACTCACCCAACTTGCAGTTTTGGCTGTGTTTGCTTTTTTTCGCCGTCGCTAAAATTCAACAATACGAACGTCTTGGCTAAGCCGGAAAGAGTGGCCGGCCTCATCCATGATGACAATCGCTCTCATACACAAATATAATTTTTTAATTGGTCCCCGACTCACTGCTTGCACGCCGTTGTGCTACGTCTTTGTGGGATTGTTGTTTCCATCCCGTCATCATTCAGTCGCCGTCATTGTGGTCGTGTGGTGCAGGTCAACTGCTTGGGGTGGCAAAAAATATCAGCCACAAGATCAGCAATAAATGATGCGCATAAAAAAGAGGTTCCTTGCAACCCTCGCTCCAGATCTCTACGACAAATAACTGAGATAACAATTCATTTATCTGATGGCTGTAGGGCCCATTTGGGGAAACGGGTAAAAGGAAGGGAGCTAATAACGGCTCGCTTCACGGAAGCTTCACACGCGAAGCTCTAGATTGACAATGGCTAAATTTATTTTCTTACTCTCTCTCCCTCCCCCTTTCTTTTTTGCGAAGGCAAGAAATGTGAGGCTGCGGCACAGAAGTCCGGGAATGCGCCAGGCGATGCGGGTTCGCGCTTTACTAATTAAGCGCCTGTGATCGGCCTGTATTGCTGAAAAAATTAAGACCTCCGGGGACACCGAAGCACTACTCATGGGTTGTGAATGCGAAAGCATTAATGTCCAACGGAGCGCCACTGAGCGGCCCTTCGAGTTATGAACTCCTCGCGGGCAAGCGAGCACGTTGAGACGCTTGTCCAACGCCTCCTAGATAGCACTTCGATCCGTGACGTCATGACGTACCTTACCCGACGGCCGTAGAATCTAATTGGGAAGCTCGCGAGTAAACCACGGTGATTTTGACAACACGGCTTTCGTCACGCCATGCTTCGCGATGGAAATTGCGGTCCAAATAGCATGACGTCATCAAGAAGAGTGCACAGGCCTGGTATCTAGGAAGCGCTGGTTTATCCCGGTGCGTGAAACACTCGGCTTCTGAGCGTGGAGGCGTAGGTTCGAGGCTCACTATACCGCCAACGTTTTTTCTGTCGAATATATTCTTTTTATTTATACATTAATTTCTTAATAGCGATTACCCAGGCGCAGTTAGAACGCTGTCGAGAGCTTTCGCGACCAAGGAACGCGCCGATAACACAGGCTCGCGAGCCCGAGGGTGACGTGGCGTCGCAGCGATGCCCTCTCCCCTCACGCAACACCTGGCGCGCTATGGGGGCAGCGGGTGTTGTCTTTCGCCCGCTCTGCTCCGTCGAGGCGCACTCATGACGTGGCGCCGCGCCAATAAGAATTAAGGTGCCGTTTTTCGCTTCTCCAGACGACAGACGCCGGATTTTTTGGTCAATGGGCCATTTGACGCTTTCGCATCAAAACGGAAAATCTATTGCCAAAATACACCCGTCGCCTCGAGGCCGATGGATCGTGCATGATGCCGCGCACAAAAAAACGCCTGCTCAGTGCTAAGCTAAGCTCAGTGCACTAAGAAAACTTTCGGAGTCTTCAGAATTGCTCGTTCTTGGCCAACGCATTCGAAATATCATCTAGTACTTCATTGCGAACGGCCTACGCTTGTTGTCGTGACTGTTCTTTCGCAACTACACGTTTGTCAAATGCGGTTTTGTGCAGGGTTGTCGTATACCGAAGTAAACGCATCATCTGCATTCAAGGCACTATTTCTTTACTCGGAGGATTTGCCCCGGGGCATATGAAGCAAAAAATATATACAAAATTGCGTCAAATAAATGCTTGCGACCCTGTGTGATTCAGGTACAGCAGCAATGAGTTAACGCATTTGTGTGCGTTATCCAGCCGATAATGTCCTCTGGCACATTTGCTTTACTTTGACGTCCCTCAGAATCTTCTGCCTAATACAAAACACGCCAGGTTACACTAAACAAACCATTCACTCCAGCTACGACCTCCCCTCTTTCTTACTCTAAATTGTTTGCATTGAACCACACGTGTTTTATGGTAACTGCCCTGTAGGGTGCGTGCTGTTGAATAGTTTCGCAAGGAGTGATATAGCGCGCAACAGCGCTGCCGTCATATTCATTAACGGCCGAGCTGGAGTCTTGAAAGAAGATTTGAAGGAGAATAATTACAGGGTGCGTGAAGGGAGCTCGCGTCGCACGTGCCCCGCAAATGGCATAAAAATAAAGACGCTCCATCTTTGTAAGCACGCCATTTGGGAGTAGACTGCTCTTTCCACGATGAAGGCGTAGCCCCGGTCGTTAAATAGATGTGGTTGCAATTTGGCGGCCATTCTTCGCTAGTTCACGTGCAAGCTCGAACCACGCGCACTTTTTTTTTTCGTTTGCTTTTTTTCACACCTTCAGACATGGTCCGCACGTGCTGCTCTGTTTGCGGACATAGAATGCGGGAACATACGTCTCTAGGTGGTTCATCAAATATTCCTGTATGAAATCACGCATCACAACTGCATGATTTCAACAGCACTGCTGTCCACAGTGACGCTCCGGTCAATGGAGGAACTAAAGAACGTAAGACAGGCTTAATCAATATATATATATATATATATATATATATATATATATATATATATATATATATACGCCATAACACTCGTCCACGTGGCTTCAAGGAACGATTGTTGCGAAACCTGGCACGTGAATCCTCACAGACTGGTTGTGCTAGGTAGTTAGGGTTTTTGCCCATGCGCACGTCCTCACGGACCCGGCTGTACTTGATGGTTATTGCCGAAAGGTTATGTTTTACGCTAGTGGGGCGCCTAGCTAAAAACTTCAGCTGCTTCATGGGGGAAGCATCGAGATATAGAAGCAAGGCTAAACGAAACGTTGGGTTAACGGTGATGTGGTGACTCGAAGCGATTAGCAATAGGCGTGCACGAGAACATCAAGGCTGGCGCCAACATTTCGATAAAAAGAGTTCTCTTTATCAAGGCCCTGGGGAAGACGTACTTCTTTTTTCTTTTCTTCTTTCTTTTGTTGTTTTTTCACTTGTTTGTTTTGTGTTTTTCGGTGGACTTGAGTTTCGTAATGTTTTATTCCTGCATTTCTTTCTTTATCTCTATTTTTCTAAGTTCTGGCATTCCGTAGTCGCTGGAGTTTACTTTGGATGATTGCAATTGCAATGGCAATTCGGCGGCCTACCTTCCCGGCCTCCCATGATTTAGTACAAGCGGACATGTTTAAGCATTGGCTCCTTCAGCCTGAGCCTTAACTGGCTCGCCCACTCTTGAGAAGTGACAAGGATAGTGTCTCGGCACAGCGCAAATATTTCTTAATTGGTATCGACTTAAAGGACAGGTTTGTGCCTCTTGTGGCTCCTGTTATTCGTTGTCCCAGGGCAAACAGGAACTAAAAGAGCACGAAAAGCACTAAACAACGCTGAACATATTCACAAAGCACAGACATTTGCGAAGTTCGAGACACAAGTAAAGAAAAAATAAAGAGTACATAGGAGAGAGTGAAAGAACAGTCAGAGACACGCAGAGTTCTGTACATAAGTCTGTAAATTAGACATAGCGATGCGAGGCTCAATCCTTCATCATGGCGAGACAAGTGAACAGTGGTGCTCGCCGGCAGTGTTCAAATGGAAATTTCGGCGATAGGGAGGCTATACCGCAATACACATGGGAGACCACTTACGCACAGCAGGCCGTCATTTACAATAACTTTCAAGAAGGGGCATAAAAATAAATACAGCACGTTTCGCATTTCCCGCCCGACAAAAAAAAAATTCTAGTAAACTCAAATAGGCAGTTTCAACTGCAACAGTGAAATTTTAAAAATTAAAGAGACCGCGGACTGTTCCTCGCGACTTGACGCCTGTTGTGATCCGGTTCTGGGGTTCGTGGTTCGGCTCCGGACGTCGCACGGGGTTACGCTCGACTATACGCCGCCCTAGCGCCTAAAACGCGGTAGCTTGGTCTGCGCTATATACACCGGGGCGTCGCACTAAGGTGAATAAGCGGACTCGCGCCGTCGTCCGTCTCTATATCACCGAGAGTGGTTTGTTGGTGAGAAGTTGAGGTGGGGAGGTCGACGGACACACCGTTTCTGTATTTTACACGTTTATAACTCAAAATTGGCTTCATGGATATGGAAGCACACCCCATGTCGAAGCACTTTACGTGTCTAATCACACTACATGTCTGAGCGCAGTACGTGTCACGGCACACACCGCACACAGCGCCCAAGATCCGCCTTTAAGCCGTCGTTATCGCTTGGTCGATCACTAGACGTGGGAATTTGATTACTCTATCCTGACCAATCATAAAGGCCGAAGTTGTGGCAGCACTGCGTCCATAATGTGGCACCACCTTGCTGGACTCCGCCTCTGATAGGTGCACCTTCGCCATCGCGTACAACGCAACCACGGAGCAAGTGGGAATCTGCGCCCGTATTCACAAAACCATCTTACGCTAGAATTGTTCCTAAGATTAATTTCAGCCAGTCCTGCTGTTGAACAAATCATTAGCAAAAGTGGCCGGCCAATGGCAAAGAGCATTTACGAACGAGAAATTTTGTGAGTTAGGCCCCTGGATTCAATTCGCTGTTGTTCTCACGGAAATCGTCGACGTTGGCCGCCTGCATCAATTATATAGCGTGCTCTCTGTGACGAACGGCTTGCAGCGATTTGAGGAGCCCGGCGTTCAACCGCTTCCACAGAATGCGGCGGTTGCTGTCACCTCGAATGGAGCTTCTTCGTTGGCACGTCGATACTGCAGTGCCGGTCCCCATCATCGTCTAGGCGGGCGCTGGATTCGCGGGAAACACACCAAAATGGATTTTGCCGTTTTGAGACGCAACACACAACTTTCTATTGCGGGCACTCCTGCTTCAGAGTAGCCAAAGAACAGCTTGGGCAATACACGCACGACCGAGCACCGAAACAGCCGAATTTCTATTGCGTCTGCGTATCATAATCATGCGTCCAGATAACGTAGTTTCAGCGCAGCGCACGAACTTCAAAGTCATCGAGCATACGCCTCCGGAGTCTCCTCCCGCAAGGGAAACGAGCATTTTTTTTTTTAAGTAAACGCGAATAGCAAAACCGCGTGTCCAAAATAAAAAGAAAAAACACACACAAAAAAAGAACGAGAACAGGCGAAACGCGAGGAAAAAGCGAGCGACGGAGGTCCTGTTAATGATTCAGGCAGGTTAGTCGGCCTGCCTATTCTCGGTCGGGAATGATAGATTGCCCAACGTTGATCGAGTGCCGACGACACGAAAAATGAAGAGATTGCAAAAGCTGTCAACTTGATTTTTTTATCGGTATAACGCAAGAAAGTCCTCGAAGTGCGCAACTCCGCGACAGCGTTCGGTTCTCTAATTGACTTTATGTTTGTGTTGCTCTCTTTTCCCCAGTAATACCGGTCCTACAAGGCAATGATAGATAGGCATTGACGAAGAAGTTTGAGAGAACGCGCTTGATGCAATAGTTCGCTACTGATATTCCCGACTGGGTTTGTGCTCCGACAGCGCAATCACTGTGTTTGATAATTTCGTAGCGGCGCAGAATAGCGGGGCACAGTGAACATCAAGAAGAAGGAGTGCTTGTTTTGCGCACGTATTTGTGTGGGCGCGTGTGCATGTGCGTGTTTTTTTTTTTTTTTTTGTGCATCAGATAGTGTATGTTGGCTGTTCTGTCGACATCGGTTTTAGCAATAGCTTCAGTATAGCACTGCACCGTTGCCAGTCGTGAAGCAGTAGTCTCTTGTTAGAACAAAAAAAAAAAACCTTGTGGTGTTAGCTGAGCGTGGAACTGATAAACTTAGAGGTAAGCTAAATACCGAGATCGTTCCTCCTCTGCCGGATCAAATAAAAGTGTAAGACAGAACTTGATCTATAATTTCTCTAAACGCCGTCACTGTTCATTAGAAGAAAAAAACCGTTTCTTTTTTTACTTTGAGTTATGGATGTTGCCGATTGAAGGATCGGTTATTGGTTTTAACATCGTGAGCGGCAATCTGAGCGCAATACTCGTTCCTCTATAGGAGGCCCCGACATGAGGCCAAGGCGGCGTCGCAGGGCTAGGCCTGATTCACACAACCGTCATCCATGCGCCCCGTCCTGTCACCGTCACAACACCGCTAATAAATAGTTTTAGAATAGGGGCCCCAGAAGTTTGCGGCCACCAATAGCTTTGCGGTTGTTAGCGTTGGGGCATGCAGGAGTGAATAGTTTTAGAATAGGGCCTTGCCTATTGCGGATAGCGTTTTGCGCTTGCAGCGCCACTACGGCGTCAAAGAAAAGCTATTATAAATATAAAAATAAAATATGCCATTTTATGATAAGAAGAATAGTTTTGACGTTCATCTTCTCGCGTTTAATTATAATATACAGGTTATTGTGTTAGCAGCAAAGAATTTGTTGCGCTTAGTTTTGAGTAACCAACTTTGCGTGCCTTCACCAGTCAATTCAATCCGTACTAAGCCTCCGAGCCGTGAAGTCGCCAATGCAATTTGGAATCAGTGGTGTCTAATGAACCAATCTTCATTACACACGTTAGTTGAGAGAAAGCGATAACCGCAGTCACTTCTCCTAGCTTACGAACTTCACGCGTTGCCATGAATCGATCCCAGTTTGGTGCTGTTAGAGCCGTCGCTTCGATGGCTGCCGCCATGTTTGTTGACGTAAAGCTTTTGGGGCAGCTTTTGGGGCTCCCGCCAAATCAGCGAAATAGCGTGCCCGACGCAAAACCCAAAGTTTGCATCTCGCGCATGCGCCGTGGCTTCAACGCTATTTCTTTGGGGTCCCAAAACGTTGGCGGTCCCTATTCTAAAACTATTTAATGTTGCCGCCGTCCCGTTTCCTGAGGAGAAACCGCTTAGGAAGCGTTATCGCCCGGCGGACGTCGCTGCCGTGACAGGGATGGTACGGTGCGCATGATGGCTGTGAAAATCGGGCCTAAAAGTACGTTCACACTAGTGACATAACTGCGCGAGGCACGCCGCCGGCGGTATAGAACGCGCGCCACGAAAGCACTCGAGCGGCACATTTTTTTCTTGCCTCAAAGCAAATGGGTCTCGGAGATAAAATATTTCTTTTGGCGGCTTGTCACTCGTCGCAGATCAGGCAGACCAATAAAGAGTGGCCGATTCCTTCGCCTGGACGAACGCTGGATGGTAATATATCCCCCTCTCTCAGCATCACTGATCATAGCCGCACAGATTGCAGCTGACAGTGAATCACTTAACTTGCTAGCTGCGGCAGCAAAAAGCGCCCGCTTGAACGCGCCAGCGTCCAAGCGTCTGCGGAATGCCCGGGCGTTCTTCCCTTTACTGAGGACGTAACCTTATGGGCTTTCACTATCACGCTCAATATAGCTTGAGGATGCACATGACGGGCGGTACCAGCTGTATAGGTAAACTCGTTGTCAGTGGTTGGAATCACATATGAAACAACTGAACATGGAATGATTTGACTTGACTCGCACTGCGCATGCATCCTCTCCTCCTGCATCGCGCGCAGTGCCCTCTCGATTCCGTGTTGACCTGGCGATTCCGTGATTCCGTGAAGGAATCGCCAGGCCAACATAGGCCATCGAAGTTCTTTTTTTTCTTGTTTTAATAGATTATGTTTGGGAGATCATGACGCCTTCACCCTTCAAGAGAAGCATCAGCTTGCTTCTCTGAGTTACACAACCACAGCCGTAAAATAAGCTTAGCCTTCTTAAAAGCCAGACTAGTGCGATACTCTGTGGCATTAAGCCGGGCATGTGCGCTTTCTCGTCAGGAAAGCGGGTATTCAGTCTGAAACTCAAGCTCTGTACTTAAGCAAGCATATAAAAGTTCGTCACCTAAACGCACTTATGATCAAAAGCAATTTTTTTTTATTTGCTGCTCTTTATTCAAAATACCACCCCTCGATCATTAGCCTCCTCTTCGGACCAGCAGGGTTTAGGGCAGCAGAGATTAAACTATAATCGAGAAGAATAAAATATTTAATGTGGCAAATCAATTGTAACCTCGAACAACCTTTCTACAGTAACTGCGAATTTAATAAACCCCCGCACTATAATAAACGACGCTGCCGCTAACAATGCTGTTCTTGTAATTCTGGTGACCCCCCGCCCTCCTCCCCCCCTCCCCCAAAAAAAAGAGAACAGTATTGTAAACCTCGAAAACAGATCATTTCACTCCAGCTACACTCTCGAAGCCATCTGCAGTCTGGCATCTCAGCTGTACTTTTTAGCGACTGATGTAACTCGATGTATGCGGCGTATTTACATCGAATATTCGCATCGCTTGTACACTTAAAGCTTTTAGATTCTAATTCGCAGTGTTTCAATGCTCAAAGGTTCCCAAGCAATTTTTGGTGAAAAGGGCGGACAAGAACGAAGCTGCAAATAATGCAGCTTAAGAATGCACCCTCCATGCGGTAGCGGCAATGACAGTGGTGACCACGCTACGTCGAAAACAGCTTGCATCAAATCCGAGTTGACGTGAACTATGAAAAAAAAATAATAAATAAATAAATAATGTTGAAAGCATAGAAAAGGAAAAAAGAAGTAGTGCTGTTTTACTCTGAATTTTGTAGCGAACACTTCCCACACATTAGCCCGCGAACAACTATTAAGATTGTCAGCTAGGCATCATGTACCAAATTTAGCTTTCCCGTGGTCGCGCATATATTAGACGGTGGGGTTGTTCGGTTTACAGAGAAGGCTGCTAGAGGGGACCCTGGTTTGGCCATCATTCGGCTACCAAAGAAATGGCGGGTGGTGGTGGAAGGATTTCGCTCATCTTCGCGCTTGCGGGGGCTTCAGATGCAAACGAGGGCCATAGCATGCAGGAATGGGATAATGTACTAGCACAAAACAGCGCAGTATGAGACGCAGTCAAATGCAAAAAAAAAACAAGGTGCACAGTACTAACATTCGGTACATTTTAGAAACTCGTCAAATGGTCGTTCGCGAACACTGCCAGGCAACAAATTCCGCTGGTCTATACTGCACAAAAAAAAACTGTACTTCACAAAGTCTGTACGATGATGAAATGCTGAAATGTTCCAGTGGATGTGGCGTCTTGTTGTTGGAAGTTGTGAGAATTTGCCATATAACCTAGGGAAGAGGAACGTGGATAGTTTGAGCTAGTCAAATTGGGTTTACTGGCGCAAAAGCCTATAGGCTTTGCTGCGCCAGACGTACACAGGCTGTTAGAAGTTAATGGTAGAAGACAGTAAAACCTGCATTATTTAAAGTCTGTTCAGAAAGTCTACTTTGTCTAAAAAAGTCACTACATCTGTAACAGGGACAAGGGAATCCTCTCCCAAAATGAGAGTTGGGTGTAGTACTACGTGCAATACCTATAGATCTTGGAAATGTTTTTGTCTTTGTCTTTCGATATTTGGTGGATAGCTTAAATAAATGTGGAACAATTTTAGGCGTGCAGTGTGGTACCGGGGATTGAAGCCTGGTTTGGCCTGCAAGAGCTGTTGAAGATGTCGAAAATTCTCTGTCGTTTTGAGACACAAAGTTCTGTCATGCCCCGATTTTAATCTGTTTATGTTTTGTTGCTTAAGTTTCATATAACTTTCGTATGACAGCTCATGGCCTGGAACAGCGCGGACGTTCAACGAAAGTCAGGCCGCCATTTGTTCTAAATCATCTCTACTAATCCGGCAGCACGCAAACTGCTGTTCTTTTAGGCAAAGGGTGAAACCACGCAGTTAATGATTTGAGCACTTCTACATCCAAAGCTGGATGAAATATGTGCTTGCTATCCAGGTGTAGGGTAGCAAACTGACCAAAGTATGATTAACCGCCCTGCCTTTCCTTCCTCCCTTCCCTCTCTCTCTCTCTCTCTGTACCAAAGCCTTTCATACCATTTCCAAAATGAGGTAGATAGATACATACTTAAACTTTCTCGGTTAAGGTCCTCAAGTGCAACAAATGATGGAGGACCTCAACGTAGAATGCGTAAAAGTAGAGTTGAATAATATGCAGAAGACAAAGATAATCTTCAATAGCCTTGCAAGGGAACAAGTATTCGGGATCAGCAGTCTGCCTATGGAGTCCGTAAAGGAGTACATTTATCTAGGTCAATTACTCACAGGGGACCATGATCACGAGAAGGAAATTTACAGAAGAATAAAATGGCTTGGAGCGCATACGGCAGGCTTTGCCAAATTCTGACTGGGAGCTTACCACTGTCGTTGAAAAGAAAAGTGTACAATCATTACATTCTAGTGGTGCTAACCTTTAGGGCAGAAATTTGGATGTTAGCAAAGAAGCTCGAGAACAAGTTAAGGACCTGCACAAAGAGCGATGGAACGAAAGATGTTAGGCCTAACGTTAAGAGACAGAGAAAGGGCGGTGTGGATCAAGTATAGCAGCACCGAACAAAGAAATAAAACGACAGGACACTAGCGAGTTGAGAGTCAGCGAACTGACCTGGTGCTTTTCTTTGCGTTCGTATTTGGCGCTGTTTCCCCATGCAGCCCATTTCACCGTTCTTCTCAAAGGAACAGAAGGCGAAGGAAAGTTCGCCAGGGCAGCCAGAGTTGAGCCGCTTGGCTATCCCTGGGCTTAAGAGCAGGACAAACGGAACGATGGCGAAGAGAACTAACTAGCTTATACCACTAGCTATTCCCAACTAGCTATAGCGCATAGCAACAAAGTGCGTGCAGTGGATTCAGTGACCGCCTTATTCCTGCTCATCTCGAAAAATGTCACTTTGCCTCTTCTTGAAATTGAGGCGAGACGCAGCGCTGCTTGATAATGTCAGTTAAGGCTGGGTGGCATTTCGAGGAATTATTAGGAACCTAGCATTTTACTGGGAGTCATTTCTTATATTCTTTCCGTGCAAACCGAAACTTAGCAACTTTCGGGAGCTCCAAGTGGAGCTGCGGATTTTTTTGATGCTGTGATTTTTGAGAAAATGGGTCACAACGAATGGCCGGCTTTAGTCCGCACAGTAAGCGTAAACCTTAGCGGCTAATTGTACACTAGTACCGTTTCCCTGAGTAAATGGTAAGTATCGTATGTGCGCTGAATTTCCGGCACTCTAAGGTTTCTAAAGTTCACCCCCGTATTTTGCTATTGTGTGCGGGGGAACTGCCATCAATGACTGAATAGAGGGCAGCTGGGTCTATTTGTGAGACTGTTCATGGCGCCATTATCTGTAACATGACTTTTTTTTTATACTATAACGTATCGTGTGGGATAGATACCACATTTCTATACACATTGAGCTTGATTACTATAGAAGAGGCAATTGAACCTTTAAAAAAACAAAAAAAACGAAATGCATAATTAATCAATCAACCTAATCTTACAAAGTAAACCTCTACTAGCTACTACGGAGTTCACGTTGCATTTGACGAATTGTATAGCCCGTGAGTTCGCAAGGCCTATCCACTTGAGACACATTTCTGAGGATGACATCATTTTCAGAATATGCGTTCCCAATGTTCCCAATTTTTATAGCACCAGCATTACGCAAATGTCTCGTTTGCTTATATTCGATAGTCGCTCATATCGCAAGTGTCAGAATGCTGCTGTGTCGAGCGTGATCCTCGCATGCAGATGGAGTGGTTATACAGAGCTTTTCCGTGCAGTGATAAATGTGTTTCGCTTTGAATTGCGCGCGTCCTTCCTTTCTTTCTCTCTTTCTTTCGTTTTTTTTTTTCTTTTTTTTTTTGGGGGGGGGGGGGGGACGTGCACTGTAGCGTCTGACGCAAACAAGGCTTGACGTCAAGACTCCAGGTCACAGGAACCGGCGGAATTCTGTATTGACGCAGTGACAGTGTAATGAGTCACATTCAACGCACTCGGCACTTACAGGAATTGCAACTGTGACGTGTGCGCCTCTTCGAGTATTCCATCTGAAAAGTGTAGAAATATATTTATAAAAATTTTTACCACGACACCTACCAATTTCGTGCTTTTTGAATAATCAGTAGATATATAGCTTTCTTTTAACTGCTTGGCTTTGTTTGCCTTTTATCTGTTACCTCACCTGTGGTCGACGCTGTTCCAGAGTTTGCCCTAAAAATTAGGTTTTGAGGAGTTTTGTTCATAAGGCAGTGGCTTATAATAATAATAATAATAATAATAATAATAATAATAATAATAATAATAATAATAATAATAATAATAATAATAATAATAATAACCTTATTCCGCGAAAAGCGTCCGAGGTGTTACATCCTTTCACCTATTTATTCATTTATTTATGTTTTTACACGATGCAACGAATCACATACTCCTCCGCCTCCTTTTATGGACAAATAAATGCACTCTTAAAAGTTTTACACCCTTTGAGGTGTGTCTTATCCTCAAACAATTATCGCCACCTGTTTTGGTTGAGTTCCGCTTCCTTGGGAGCTGTACGCGCGCTACTTCGCTGTCAAGAATGATATGTCACGCTTATTACGCTCATGCTCTTTGTTACCTGGAAGTGTTACCGGGAGGGCAGCGCTAAAGAAAGGAGAAGGCAAGCAAAATAAATTACGATCGATTACTCGCTTTAATATATTTACACCCTTTAAGGGGCGTTATCTTTGTCCCACAACAATAACCCTCATACATCTTACGTGCCTTTTTTCTTTCTTTAACGCTGTACGCCAGGTACTTCCAGGAAACGATCGGCTTGCGTACTATCAAAGTGACGTAGCATTCTCGCCAGGGAAGAAGCGAGCGCAGAGGTTTCAGGAAACTGAACGCAAGCAAGAGAGATGGCAGTTATTGTTTGGGGTTAAAACAAGCCCCAAAGGTTACAAACTTTTCTTGGAGTGTAACAAGAAGAAAGCACAATTCTTATTTTGTTTCGAGAAACAATAACTGTTAAGTAAAGGCAAGTATATATATTCAGCGCCCTGGGCATGTTTGGTCAAGTGCGCGAGAGCTTTTCAGCCGGCAGCTGCACACAAGCGCATCACTTATTTATCGGGTTTCGTCATCTCACAGTTGCGTTGTTATGACGCGTCCCGGTTTTTAATTCTAGGAAAAATAATGACACCCAAAGAATCGCTGACGTCATCGCAAAACAAACGGTTCGCGCCGAGGACAGCTTCGGCAACTGCTGAGTTATTTTTTTTTTCATTGCTGGTATTTTCAGACATCCCGGAAAGCATGCAGTATATAGATGCAGTTTCAATAGGATATTTAACAAATCGCAACAACAATGGTGGTTCAAGAACAGAAGGACCGTCAAGCTATTAGACGCGAAGAAGGAAACAATAAACTAAGGCTGAATTCACAATGCTATTTTTAGTTTCATTTGACGGTCATGTTAGCTACTATTCTGGTAACCTGTGTTTGTATATTTAAAATTTGTACAAAATATTCTGTGTTTGCAGCTTTGTTCCTTTCGTTCATATTGCGCAGCAAGATCGAATATTGCTGTCCGAGTTGCTTAATGTATCCCTCGAAACAGTTTCTCGCCTGGTGTTTATTCAAAACAAAAACAAATGTTGTCGTTGCTTTCGCCATGTGCTCTTCGACAGTAGCGGTGTCAATAAAATGGCGGTCATGACGTCACCGTTAGCTTTGTGCACATGTTGTGCTGCCAACTATTGCTTTCGAAATTGGTTTCCAATACACTGAGGGAGCCACTAATGAATTGTGCAATGTGGGCACTACGAGGGGCGCAGACGAAGACAACTTTCCAGTTCTTTCTTGCAAACTAGGCATGTGATTATCTGCCAATTAAAAGCGTTGTACTTTATTCATTTCACTTTTTATTTATTGCACTACTGCCAGTCTGAACCTCTCATACCTCAGGTAGGATTGGGTTACTAATGAATACATACACTGAATACATAGAAATAAATACATAAAAGAACGATCGTACGATTCGGACCATGAAATACGACCTTGCTACAAAATTTAAGCAAAAAGACAAAGCGCCAAATAAGAAGAAAGTATCTTTTAAAACAAAATCTAGATAAACACTATACAAATCCAATGCACAAGTTGGATCGACTATGCTAAGCGATGGTTTCGCGAAACGCCTAAATAAATGTCATCAAACTGTTTGTCTTCTGCACCGGGTGTGGTAGAACAGCGATTACGTTCCTATCCGCGACGCGCAGGACAGGGAGACCCCCCATTACGCGACCCACGTGACCGCGGATTACACTGTCTTCATAATATCGAGCCAATTTACTGCACAACTATCTCGTGGTCAAACACTAGGGCCTGTTACGAAGAACACTACCACCGCCACATAACGCTCTCACGTGATAGGAAGCTGTAATTCGGCGGAAGCTCCAAACACAGATCTGTACCACGCTGCACGCCCTGCGTGGTATTCTTATGAATGCGCAACGCCACATGGATGTGGGCATGCGCAAGCACACCAGAGTTCACACCCATAACACAACCGAAAGCCCGCCAATAGAAGGCAGCGCTGTCTAGCTCCGGCTCTACGGACCAGTTCGAAGTGATCGACTGAGCGAGAATGGCCGCTAAGGCCGCTGGGCCATTCGACTGAGGGGAGCACCCAGTACAGAGCGCAGGAGCTATGTACACTCGCTTCGGTCGCGTGCTGTGTTGTGCAAAGTTTATTCATCCTCTCTCTCTTTACAGGATAAGCTCGTCTCACTCAGCGGGAAACCGACCGATTCCATGCGCCAAACCCCGGAAAAAAAGAAAAAAAGAAAGGCGCCGAGAACTTTAATTTATGCAAGGACTTATACGCGTGACGGCGTATATTTGTTGCAGTCAGGATATTTAAGTAGCGTTTGTTGCTTCGTTGCGTGATTCTGTAGAGAGCGGAGCAGGTCACAGGTGCATCTGAAGGGGTATAGTACATATCGCTGTGTACATGGCTATATAGGCCGATTAGCTATACGATTGCGGTGCTGTGTGGGAGCTATTCTGCGAGACGGTGGCAGTAGCAGCAGTCACGATCAGGGGGTTCGCAAATAAACTTCTAAGAACTGCGGTATACCTCAACCTGTTCGTACGAACCGCTACATCTGACAGACTACTCCGCGAATACGACAACTTTTTGCCTGCGTGAAAACGCAGAAACATCACGAAAAAAATGTATATAGGAGAAGCCTATATAGTATTTGTGGGCTTAGTAAATCGCCACGCTCACCCTCATCGAGACACGTACAGCTTTTCACATCGGAACACGGATGGGTTTTCGTGCACGTGCTTACCTACAGATTAAGGCCCTCAGCCTGGGGATAGTGTACAGCAGAGATAGGCTTGAAGAAAAAAAAAACCATCAAATTATAAACGAACATGACTTAGTATCCTGCACGTCATCGCGAATAGAGATGTTAAGAGTTCGCGTGATTCCGTTCCTATCCGCATAGGCCAATGAATCGAGATGCAGGAAACCACAAGGCCTCGTGTTGCTTTTTCGGGCAATGCCTAAGAAGCACTCATTATGCGGGTTAGAGTAAAAATGCGTTGATAGAGAGAGAGAGAGAGAGCAATAGAAGAGAGGAAAGGCAGGGAGGTTAACCAGACGCACGTCCGGTTTGCTACCTTTCACTGGGGGCTGGGGGTATAGGGATGAAAAGAGAGAGAAAGGAAATATAGAGAGCACAGTTTCGCGCACATTTGAAAGTTTGCATTTGAAGTTACTGCGCTAAGTATTTATGTCATAGGTCTCGAGAGATATCCCTGTAACATCACGGCTTCTTGTGACATCGCGACTGCTTGTACCATCGCGGCTTCCTTGTGACATCACGGCTTCGTGTAACATCACGGCTGGCTGCAACATCCCGCTTTCTCGTAACATCACAGTTTTGTGTAACATCACGACTCCTTGCAACTTCACGTTTTCTGTTGTTCTTTTTTTTTCAAGTTACACGTTCTTGTAACATGACGGCTGCCTGCAACAGCATGGCCCCTTGTAACATCCCCTTCCAACCTTCAAAAACTAAAATAAACTCAAGAGGAAGCTTTAGCTGGCGCTCTCATATAAAGGCATGGAAACGGATAAATCGTTTTTCTCGGTAGTCACTGCAGCGAATCTGACTAGGTTTGTTTGCATATAAAAGAATAAGTTAAAATTTAGTAACTGTAGGAAGCACATCTTTCATGTAAGCCATCGACCTTTTTATAAACGTTGAGGATGTTGATGTCAATTACAAAAAATCATCCCGGTGCGGTACGTAACTGCTAGCAGAATGCCATTGGTTGCGTGCTCGTATATTCTATATATTTTAATTTCAAGAGCTTGGCTATAACGTTAGCTGCATGTGACACCCTGTATATGACGTGCGGGAGAAATGGCGCGCAAATTTGTAAGTGCCACTGCAGCTCCTCTGTCGCATTCACGTCATTAGGAACCCGAGATATCGCTCAACGTCACTTATCTAAGTTGTATAATCTGCCAATCTGAACGTACGCTTCACGGCACCTATGTCGTATTCAACTTGTATAATCTACCAATCTGGCTCGACATGAACGCGATTCTCCAAACGCGTTGTAAGTACGGATCACTTTCCTCGGATCACGACGCATATGCAACGCTATTGACGCAGTTTGTCACGTGCTCTGCGACGTCATCACGCACCTTCGTCGTCTGTACCGCACGCGTAAGGGCCCTTAGATCACAGAGTTTCCTACATTTACCACTAGAGGCAATGTTGGGCTGCTGAGCACGAGGTCGCGGGATCAAATCCCGGCCACGGCGGCCGCATTTCAATGGGGGCGAAATGCGAAAACATCCGCTGTACTTAGATTTAGGTGCGCGTTAAAGAACCTCAGGTGGTCTAAATTTCCGGAGTCCCCCACTACGGCGCGCCTCATAATCAGATGGTGGTTATGGCACGTAAAACCCCATAATTTAATTTACCACTAGAGGCAACTCTGTCGCTGCAATCAATCAGCCACCATGGGAATCCGATGGACAGTGCATAGATTTGTAGGGCCTTCGTGCTTGTGGATCCAGACGTTCTTGTGGCTTCGTTTATCACGCTTTATCGGCGCCTAAATTGGACTAAATTTCAAAACAATTTACAGTTCTTGTTGCTTTATTAATGCAGAAGGTAATAAGGCTCTGCAAGTGCGCCAAATTGCTGCTAATTACGGCGGTTCCACTCGTCCATTCGTCCGTGGGGTAATGGTTTCATTACCGGGATTCTGTGCTAGAGGTCATGTGTTCGAATCCTGCCGTCGGACAATTTTAATGTTTATTTAATCATTTGTAACACAGTAATTTCTTTAAAACTGATCACATTGCAAAGTCACGGAGTCCTACAAAAACCAGAGGGACGAAGTTTAGGCAAATAACCCATGTAACTCACCATCATTCGCATGCTGGCTGAACTACCGTGCTTCCAGCTCCCGCAGACGCTAGTGCCACAGCTCCCTCTAGTAACTGTATGAAACTTTCATACGTTAAACCAACATTCTATGCGTTATAGTTTCCTACATTAATCCCTACAGAGGCAACTGTGGCGTTAGTGTTTATGCTAGCTGCAAGCACGATGGTTCAGCCGGCAAGGGAATGGTGGTGAGTAACGTGGATTATTTGCCTTTGCCCTTTGGTTTCAGAGGCGTTAGGATTTTGTAAATTGTTCATTTTTTTTCAACGTAGTATGACGCTATAAAGGCGACCGATTAGGATTGAGTATACTTGTGCGCAGAGTGTTTATTCCCCTTCTGGATTTAGAAAAATGGGATTTCTTTGAAATGTCGTCCAATAAAGGCAGATAAAGGGTAGTAAACAAAGCCACAAGGGCGTCTGAAGCCACAACCACGAGAATCCGACGAATACATGTACTATAACCATCATTACCATTGAAACAGTTGTGTCTAGTTAAATGTAGTAGAAATAGTATGCTCTAAGCAACTCTGGGCTCATACACGAGCATGCGCTTTCTCTCTCGCCTTCGGGTACCACGGGCGCTCTCTCCTCCTCGTCACGTACTTTTCCAGAAGACACGTAGACACAAAATAAAACCTTGGTAAAGACACGAAGTCAGCACAGAACGCCACGTTGGCGTTCCTTTCTTGTTTTAAAGCACCGCCAACTACCGCTGATCAAGATTACGCGCTTTCCGGCTTCGCCCTGTTGCACGCCGCACGCACTAAACACACTGCATTCGTGAGGTGAAATAAGTTAACACCGGACAAGCAAGACGTGGAGGAGCTGGCGTGCGCACTGCATGGAAAAGAGGCTTTCGGGGTGACGTGCTGTTTAAGTCACGTGCAAGATCACGTTGGCGGCGCAACGTCCTAAGAAGGGACCGGAAAGGGCCAAAAAGTAGCCCGCGATTCACTTCTTTCTTCTTTCTTCCTTTTTTTTAGTTATCGGAGGTGGTTTAGGTTCCCTATGAAACATAGTTACATCGCTAAGAAAGTCAAAACGTATAAACACGAACTGCCCAGGAGGGAAGTTCGTACACCTACTGACGTTACTGTAAACGTATGTGGTTCAGAGGGAGCCCCGTAATCATGAAACCACAATTTGTTTGATCAGTGAGAAAGCACCCGGATCAAAAAAAAAAGAAATTTACGCAATAATGAAAATGGGGTTGGAGCGCATACGGCAAGCATTACCGAGTCGTGACGGGCGTGCTTACCGCTACCATTGAGAAGAAAAGTCGGCAGTCATTGCAACCTGCTCAAACTAACATAAGAGACAGCAACTTTGAGATTAACAAGGTAACTGGAACAGAGGCTACGACGAGTGATGCCACGAGATACTGATAGGCGTTGAGAACGTTCAGACAGCGCTTTGGGATGGAGAGCAGGCGGGGGCGGCCGATATTCTTGTATATCGAGATTAACAGGACGAAAGGGAGTTGGGCAGAGTCATTTAATGCTGGGGACAGATAACCAATGGTATACATTAGAATGAGTGCCAAGGCAAAAGAAGCGCTGTCGAGTACGGCTAAAAACTAGGTGGGGTGTGAGGAAATTAGGAAATTTGCAGCCATAGCGGGGTATCAGTCAAGACAAGACAGTGACTAATTCGAGATCGCTGGGAGAGGCCTTCGTCCCGCCGTGGTCATAAATAGAAGGACAATTATGCATGACAATGATGATGATGATGATGATGAATCATCAACGCTGACTCATGCGCCTCCTCAACCCAATGGCGTGGCGTCTCGTCCGCTAAACAGCGTGCCCAGCCCGTGCGCGTTGGTCCGAGCGCAGGGTCGACGCCGCCTCTATACACGACCGGGCCGGAATAAGCTCGGTATCGATCTCTGGCCTGTTTTCGCATGACCGATCAATCCTTCCCCTTTTAGGCAGGCTAAAGGGCATCGCAGGTGGGGAAGCACTGTATACGACCGCGGACACTTGACCGAGACGAATGGGCCAGTCGTCCGGTGAATCACTTGTCCCATAACTCGCCGTCTCGGGCTTGGATATAGATTAGGGTGGGTGTATATATATACAATAGGTGCTGTCGTCTGAGGAGCGGCGAGACGCAAAAGTGTCACCGTTCGAGCCTATAGATAGCCCTGCTATACAGTGTGCAGACAGAGAGATATTGTTGCCACTGACGTCAACGCGAACGTAATTAAATCTAGTGCAGGAAAAAAAGGCCTCTTTGTATGGGAGATCTCCAATCATTCCTGTCTGGCGTAAAGCTAACCTGTACCGATGCTCGTGGGTTTCCTAATCTCACGAACCCATCCAAATTATGAGCCGGCCTTGACGTTCTTTCTTTTCCCTCGGCAACCCACTCTAATAGATCACTGATTGTCTCCTTTACGTGAATCAGTGTAAAGGTTTTAAAGTGCCTCAACGTAGCAACATTTGCTGGCACCTTGTTTGGTGTCGCTAGCGAGTGAAGGCTAGCGCGACAACTTCGTGAACGTTTGGGAGATTTAGCGCATAGCAGTGAGCGCGTGCCTACACTGGAGCGCAGTTGTACAGGCGTGCCGTGCCGTATGCGACGGCCCGGGTAAGCGGCCGAAGGAGATCAGCCATTCGGTCCAGTTATCCTCAACTATTATTTTCGCATTGCTATGACCAAGGCGTTCTCGTTGGCCGAAGTACCGCACTGCGCGTTTGTTTAGCATAATGTTGCGCAGGCTTGTTTATCTGGATTTGCATGTCAGTGTTTTGACTCTTGTGAAGCAATGAGTTCTAGAGCTGGCCCAGGTAGTGCACGATTGAACGGTGAAAACAAGCTAAAAAACACAATGCACCGTGACAAGCAAGAAGACGTGAGGAGTAGGTTGGTACTGACAACAGAATTTGGTACTCTTTTTTGACTCTATCTTTTTCTCATGTTTTACCGTCAGTGAGTTTTAGCATAGCCTATAGACTGACAGTGGAGGACAAGAAACGACGGGAAACCCATGACCCGGCAATGAACGGCTGATTGAAAAGTTATGGGCGTAATGCCTTGACACGTAAGATGACGGTATGGATTAGATGGGAAACGCAGGTACTAACAATCAGACAGTCAGACAGACAGACAGAACACACAGACAGACAGACAGACAGACAGACAGACAGACAGACAGACAGACAGACAGACAGACAGACAGACAGACAGACAGACAGACAGACAGACAGACAGACAGACAGACAGACAGAACACATAGACAGAAAAGGCAGACGCAGATTAGACAGAACAGAACAGAACAGAACAGAGCAGAGCAGAGCAGAGCAGAGCAGAGCAGATAGATAGATAGATAGATAGATAGATAGATAGATAGATAGATAGATAGATAGATAGATAGATAGATAGATAGATAGATAGATAGATAGATAGATAGATAGATAGATAGCTAGATAGATAGATAGATAGATAGATAGATAGATAGATAGATAGATAGATAGATAGATAGATAGATAGATAGATAGATAGATAGATAGATAGATAGATAGATAGATAGATAGATAGATAGATAGATAGATAGATAGATAGATAGATAGATAGATAGATAGATAGATAGATAGATGCGCGAGCTTTCCGAAGAAAGCTCTTAGCATTACTAGGGCGCATGTTGAGGTTTGTCATGTCATTACGCCACCCCGAAATATATTTTTGCGTATTGCTGATCAGGGGGTAAAGCGCATATTATCTTAATATCATAATAATCATCAGTCTATTTATGGCCGCTTGCAGGACGAAGGCCTCTCCCAGCGGTCTCCAATTACACCCGTTTTGCACCAGCTGACTAGATCTTATATATATTCGTGCATATTTCCTGATTTCATCATCACGCCACCAAATTCCGTGCCGTCCTCGACTGTGCTTCCCATCTCTTCGCACGCGTTCTGTAACTGTTAATATTTATTTATTTATTTATTTATTTATTTATTTATTTATTTATTTATTTATTTATTTATTTATTTATTTATTTATTAGTATACCCTCAAGACCCAGAGGGCGTTACAGAGGGGGTGGGCACAATGTAAATAAAAAAAACAATAAAAGGAATTCACAGGAAAACAACAACAATATTAGTTTGCAGCTACACCAGTAAGTGTTCAATAACTGCAGACTTGAACAACGCTTGGTCCTCAGTGGCAGCGATGGAGGGGGGAAGGCGACTCCACTGTCTACTTGTCTTCGGAAGAAAAGAATGCAAAAAGAGATTAGTACGGCACAAAGAAACGTCTACTTTATTTGGGTGGTCAACATGTGATGA
Organism: Dermacentor silvarum; assembly: GCF_013339745.2. NCBI lineage: Eukaryota > Metazoa > Arthropoda > Arachnida > Ixodida > Ixodidae > Dermacentor > Dermacentor silvarum. Next base: position 76,380,133 of record NC_051160.1, read on the forward strand.
AAAGTAAGCAGGTTCTGAGATGAATTCCTGTCGAAGTACTTGATTATGAAAGAAATTTTTATGAAAAAGCAAGAGACAGGAAATCCTTCTTCTCAATACCAGGTCTGGAAGGTGAAGAGTGGATTCCATCAAAGTGACACTGGCAGTATGAGCATAATTATTGAGTATAAATCGAGCTGAACGGTTCTGGACCGATTCTAAGGTGTCAATTAGCGTTGATTGAGCTGGATCCCATACGGCTGAAGCGTACTCGAGCTTCGGAGCACCGATTACTGGCCCTACGCATTACGTGGCCAGCCCAGCTAATTTTATTTTGTTAATGTCAACTACAATGTCTGCTCCCCCCATTTGCATGCTCTCCAATCCACACCGCTGTGTTCCTGTCTCGTAACGTTCCGCCTTTTCTGCAGCAAGGCTTATGCCTACTTGTGGCAAAAATAAAGACATATTAAAAGAAAAGCGCCGTTCCGCCTTTCTATGCATATATTTTTTTTCCTTTCATCACTCGTTGCGCGGTGCTTAACTTCTATACATCTACATATACCTCACGTAACGGCTGCAGCGCACTTGCTCTAAACCTAGAAGCGTGCCGCTACACCAGCTGGCTATCGAGTGCGAGTTGTGAAAGTTGAAATACGTCACGGGACAGCTGTTGCAGTGCGAGCTGTACGATACACGAGGCAGACATAGAGCAGCGCCTGAAATCCAAGAATTTAAGTCAAGGCGTCGGATGTAGAACACGAAAGAATGAGAGCACAACGAGAAAGGACGAAGCGAACGGGTTTCGCTTTTCAGACGCAGAAAATAACGTGGCTGGCGTTAGCGTCCGGCTGTTGATGTGAAGTTTGAGACATGGAAAGCTCAGGAGTTTAGACAGCTTCAGAATGATAAAAAATATATGTATGCGATCATTTGAAAGCGCGAAAAATGACTCTTTTGGTTCATGACGTCTTTGGATTTAAATGCTGTATATCTGTCTTTGTTTCAAGCCTAAACATAATGTCGTTCTATTTATTATTAGATCTTCAAATAGCTTCAACATAAGTACATAAATAAGAGTACTGTTCACATACATGATTTCATTCTTTGTACTTCATATTTTTTTATTTCAGTATACTGTCAAGCCTACATGGGGTTTTTACAGGGCTGGGTGCACTTAAAAAAAATAAGAATTCAAGATATAGCGGTTATGCAATGGCAAGCAGTTATTCAATGTAAAAATACAAATCGTTTTTTTTAACACAGATGGGCCCAGTTGGAGCAGAAAAACCAACAAACAAATTCGTAAATATGAGTTATACAATAGAAAGCATATATCACCCGCGTATTATCACAAATTACGTCAGTTTGGTGGTATTATAGTGATATCGGCAAGCTCTAGACATTTCAGAACTGTCGGCTGCATTGCAGTTGAAGTGTCCAGCGCATTCCACTCGCGCACAGCTTGGGGGAAAATGGAAAAGTAAAAAGTGTTAATATTGCGAAAGAATTCCTGAAGAGAGAAAGGGTGTTTGGGACGAGTGATTCTGGAGTGGCTTATATTGATGTAGTCTTCGGAGTTAAATCTTAAATGAATTGTGCAGGAGTAAGCGTAAGAACTTCAAGCGATGTAGCTGCGATTGGCTAGATAAAGGGCAAGGCCCTGCGCGAAACACAAGTTCAGTAGGTGAATCTGTGCGTCTGTATCGGTTATAGATAAATCACACAGCTTTTCGCTGTCCCCTTTCGAGTGTGGTTATGTTGGTAGCTGTATGGGGAAACAACGCAATGTCAGCATACTCCAATATCAAACGCATAATCGAAACGTAATTAAGCCAGTAGCTTTACTCCGGGAAGCGAGTTATTCAAGACACGTTTAAGGAAAAAGAGCTTGCTTATGGCTTTTTTTTTTTTTTGCTACATACTGAACGTGCGTTGTCCAGTTTAAGTCGGATGTGAGAATGACACCCAGATATCGATATTCAGTAGCCGTTCGTAGCGCGATGTTATATGAACCATAATTGAACTTAACCGGAAATGTTTTCTTCGTAACGGACATAGAAACTGTCTTTTCTTTGTTAACTACCATGTTGCAATCGTGACACCACTGAAAAACATTATTTAAGGTGCTGTTTAGTATGGTCTGGTCAGGTCGATGTTTAATTTCATGGTAGAGCAGACAGTCGTCTGCAAATAGTGTCATATGTACTTCACTTTGGTTATTTGTGTCATTAACAAATGGCGAAAATAAGAGCAGTGCCGGCACAGATGTCATCGGGGTGTAACACGCGAGGACTGCAGCGTAGTATAATTTCTGGCATCGATCGAGAAAAAAATTATTATACGGGAAATGAAGAACTTGGAGTGCTGAATTTACGGTCGGGAACAGTCGACGCTAAGTGTAATCCCCGATTTTCGTGTTCTTTTACAAAAAAAAATGTTTTTCGACAATTTCTGAAACTCTGAACTTAAGTTTCCTGTTTGTTACAATCTAGTGTTCTGGTATGGCCACTTTATTCCATGACTGTGTTTCTTATTTTCTTTTTTTTTTGCCTTCGTTGTTGATTTTTTTTTCTGCGTAAATATTGAATTAATCCCAAATCACCCTTGGCTATGTATCCAAACGTTTACGCACATTTCTGTGCGATATATTTTCCTGCATAAATTATAACGATAATGAAGCTGATGGTGATAGCACAGAGCCGGATCACACAGAGCGAAAAAAAAAAAACGACGGAACGACGCTGCGTGCACTCAGGCCACAAAGGGCTGGCCTCGCCAACGTGAGCAAGACCCTGCAGCAAATAATATTCGGCGCGTTTTATACCTATCGAACTATGACACTATATAGACAAGCTACAAATTGCAAAAACCGATTTAATTTGCAGTCGCCGCTTGGAAGGACTCCAGCGTTTGGCTTTCTGCCAGAGATACAGTATAATGTCGCCCTCGGATGAAGTGGAGCAGGCTTCGTCGTATACGGGCGGACGTAGGCCTTCAAGTATAAAGACAAGTATTCTTGTTACAGTCATACAATATGGCTATACTCGCGGACAACTTTCTGTGGCAATGAAGGGAAAGGCTACGGGCGCGTGGATGCTGCACATGTGTTATCGCGCCAAGTAGTCCGGCAGCGTTTGACAGTGCTTTTGGTTGCTCGGAACGGACGCTGAATCGACGCAGCTTTCACGTGCGACGGTTTCGCGTTTGCCCAGACGCGGAAGGGAAAAGCCACAAAATAAGCAAACTTTTACGCTCAGTAGTTTGTTCTGTCTTATTTAACTGTTGCTAATACGCTGTTTACGTTTTCTCTTCCCCAGCCTAAACCAACGTGGTTTAAAACGAGGGACTCTTTTCAGAAGCGCTCTCGCTTGTGCGCGCTTTGCCTCCGTAGCTTTCCCTTCATTGCCACAGAAAGTTGTCCGCGAGTATAGTAACCACTGTAGGGGATTGGTCAATACTGGGGTGGATAAGGCCTAGTGAGACAATTGGTCTAGTCCGTCACCATGCTTCCTCTTCTTTATTGCACACTGTCTCCAGCCTCGCCCCTTTACGACAAGTTTATGTTTCTACCAGGCACGAGTACTGGTACTAGACGGCAGGCCATTCTGCTGGAGTCAGCAATGCTCGAAGTCGTTCAGACCAGTATGCCCTTACTAAAGAGAGAATGCGATATTTCTCGAAAACTCCCTTTCAGCGTGTGAAGCCAAAGATTCAGCTTAAGGTTATATTGATGAGTCAGCGTAGGTCACGGGCGTCCTTCGCAGGTCACATACCTTGCAAATTTTTTCACAGCACATTGACTTAGTGATCTGTGATCTTCTGCATGTCTTGAGCACGTGGGTGGTGATTCTTTCACACAACAGCGCGGAAATCTTGAGTGCCAGCTGTTCGTAGAAATATCGTCGTATTTAGGTTGACAGTTGTCATTTGGCCTCAGAAGCATTTCCTAGTGTATCGCAGGACAAGACGTCCTTTGATTTCTTGGGTTGTCCTTGTGAGTGAGTGAGTGAGTGAGTGAGTGAGTGAGTGAGTGAGTGAGTGAGTGAGTGAGTGAGTGAGTGAGTGAGTGAGTGAGTGAGTGAGTGAGTGAGTGAGTGAGTGAGTGAGTGAGTGAGTGAGTGAGTGAGTGAGTGAGTGAGTGAGTGAGTGAGTGAGTGAGTGAGTGATTGTGGTAATTGTTGGCTAACTGTTGTGTCGCTGGCTTCTCCACAAAAAATAGAATGTTCAATGAGGAAAGGATGATAACATGAAGTGATGTGAAAAAAAAACGATCTAGTAATAAAGCACCTTTCGTACACGCGCCTAAACAGCCGGTATCAACCTAGAAAAGAAAACAGCACACAAATCAATCTATAACCCACACATACATAACCATACCGCGCAAAGGACATACAAAGTATTAATACTTAGATACCTTGCAGTAAATAAGGTTATGAAAGCTTTCAGAGCTGAGCGCTGTAATTATACTTTATCCCATGGCCCAAGCAAATTTTCTATGCTGAAAGCACGATTATCAAAGGACATTGACGTTGCCCTCAAAGCACACCTGTGCTGTTCAAACTTAGGGTAGCTTAATGAAACGTGTTCTACATTCTCCCATGAATGGTGGCAGGTGCAACAAGGCATAGCTGAACGAGGCATACGATGGTAACTTGATATCATGAATGAGAGAGGCTATGTCACGACCAGCACCAATAGAGATCGCAAACTGTAGATGGGGGTCAACTACTTATAGGGAATACTGTTCAAAGAATTGGCGTGAAACCGATAAATTTGCGTTATACAGTTGTATAATTGTTTTATTCTAATGGGAGCATCAACCCTCGTGAATTTAGTTGGTGTGACAGGAGCAGAATGGTGTGCTTCTCTAGCCATTTTGTCACCGTCAGTGTTTTCTGCTATACCGACATGTCTAGGAATCCATTGCAGCTTCGTTTGACGTCCTGATGACGCAGCTGTAGCTATTTTAAAGGAGATCTGATAAATCATCACTGCGTTTGCATCACGCTGGCAAACGCGCCGCAAACATTGAATAGCCGAGTTTGAGTCTTTGAGAATCGACTTGTGCTTGAACGAAATCAGCAGCCAGCATGTAATACATGGAGATCCGCTACCATTGATGATGTCCCATGTGAAACATGACCTGTTTGACGCATTCCGAGTCATGAAATTAAAAAAAATGCGGACGTCGATCCTGGCGAAGTTAAACCATCAGTATAAATGTGTATACTTCCATTTTGGTAACCATCTAGTTAGCACAAAGCTAACATTTTTCGCAAAAAGGGTGCAGAGAACATATTTCTTCTCCAGTTCGGCAATGTCGGCATTAATCTACAGTGGAGGAAAAAGTCAACAGTGAAAACGTGAATTAACACTCCACTGCGCACGGTCTAGGACTGAAAACTAAAGACTGCGAAGTAACCGGCCGAATTAGCTGCCATATTTTGTGAATTTATCAAGTAGTACACCCATAGAAAAAAAAATTCGCAGGTTAACTCGAGAAAAATTACTGCACGCTTCCCTTGCTCGAAGTTCAGCAACTGGAAGTTCGTGTCCTTCAGTCATCATAAGGGCGCTAGATGCCATAGCTGGAAGTACTAAGCAAACCCTCAGGCTCCGAGCTAAAGTAAATTAATCCGTGTTTGTCGAGCATAGCCAGGTTGTTGAGCACTGGTATACCACACACGGCATAGCCACACACTACCTCACGAGACTCGTTGAGCGCTTGCGGGAGAACCTTATATGCAATGGCGGGGGATGGTTTGATGATATTAGCAGCGACACAACACTTGACAAAGTAGGACTCAGCTCACTACCTTGCGGGACCCTATGTGTTAGAAAATTTGTAAAAGAACAAGTGACCAGGCCACCAAGGCGGCCATCACTCTTTATTAAAGAAGTGTTTTGCTATGTCGATTGCGAGGGGGAGGGGCCGGTATCTCTAACCAGTACTTATTCTGCACTCACCGAAACAGCCGACAGCGATGCCTGCAATGTGGGCAGCAATGAAATTACACGCAAGAGCTGTGACATCATAGCGCAACATTATTCAACCGACAAAATCATTCATCGTTACACTCTGCGACAAGACAACACACCAGTAAGTCAAACCGCAGCACCGACATTGCCGCTTGTCAGCCAAAATAAAAAAGTAATCTAAGCTACTGTTCTGATTGCTAACTCTGTCTATACCCAAGGCCCCCAAAGGGCTAATGCTCCTATTGAAGGCGACTGGACTAGAGGAGTGCTTGTGATTGTATGCCTGAGTGAAAACTCATCTGCAGGAGTGCGCACACTGGCTTTCGTTCGCTCCTTATTTTTCGTTGGTCCTCTGTCGCGTGTAGGGTGGCTGACCGGGCGAGACCATGGTTTTTTTTTTTTTTTTAACGTCCCTGCCTTTCCTTCTATACCTCCCTTTCTTGACTGAGCGCGTATTTCTTCTTACATGCAAGACTCTACCGTTTCTCTTCTTCCTGAGCATCTGTCAACATTCTCGAGCACATTTCTCATTTCCCAGTGGAAAGTAGCCATATATATATATATATATATATATATATATATATATATATGTGTGTGTGTGTGTGTGTGTGTGTGTGTGTGTGTGTGTGTGTGTGTGTGTGTGTGTGTGTGTGTGTGTGTGTGTGTGTGTGTGTGTGTTTTCTTCGTTACCACCTTACCACCTTTTAACCCTTAAGCTAACCGTCATTGTGCACGTGTGCTATGCCGGCAAGAGCTCCTAGAATCTCTGAACGATTTCTTCATGCACACTGACGTTTCGTCAAACCACACATATCTAGCGCGCATTGGTTTAGGTTGTCTAAGATAAAGCATTTACAGCCAGTATATTAGCCCGGTAATTCCCGCAGAAACGATGAGCCACTGTTACGGGCCCCGTCCACGGCCATCGCTAGAGGGAGTTCATAAAAAAAATCTGGCGTTTTACGTGCGAAAACCACAATGTGATTATGAGGTACGGCGTAGTGAGGGACTCCGGAGTAATTTTGACCGCCCGGGGTTTTTTAACGGGCCCCTAAATCTAAGTACACAGGTGTTTTCGCATTTCACCCCCATCGAAATGCGGCCGCCGCGGCCGGGATTTGAAATTGACGTTTATTTATTTATTTGTTACAGAAAGAGGAACAAGAGCTAAAGGCTATGTCACCTGACAGAGGCTCTTGCTCCTAATCGCGTTCGGCAAACATGTTATTCAAAGCAAATACAACACAAAAAAACAAGTGAGTACGATGCATAAAACACAAATAAACAAGATAGATTTATACAATTACTAGACGAATATACATTCTATGGTTCAAAAATTATTGGTATGTACTTCCACATTACAGTGAAGATTAAAACATACAGATACAGTGCATAACAAAATGTTATTGCAATAGCATTTTATTTGTAGTGAATTTGAGAATTCGTGCTTAATTCGACCTCGTGTTTAAGTATAGCGCAGTGCCAAAGCCACTAAGCAATCACGTCCGATTTGGAGGAGTTCATCAACACCAGTGTATCGTTTTCGGTATCTGCCGGCCAAGTGCTTCCCAACTGCCGGCTTGTCTTGTTTACTACATATTGACAAGTTGCAATAGCTGTCCCCTCGTTAGCAGAGTACGTGGCCCGACCGGCTGAAATATACACTGACTACTTGTATACTGGTCACAATACATTGTAACCAATTCCTTTGAACACCATGCTCAGTGTTTTCTTTTGTTTTGTCACTGTTATTCTAATGAAATCAGATTACTGATGTTCCGTTACTTTTTATGCGTCAGTTGCTCCTCCATCATTCCCTCAGCAATTATTGAAGTCTCCCTTAAATCGAGCGAAACCTTTGTGTTTCAATGTTTGCTCACGTTTTCGCTAAGAATAATCGAAGAATTGAAACACTTTTCTTGGAACAGTACCCAGTGTTACTGCATTCTAATTCGCGTTGCAGAAAAAGCAATGGCAAGAAAATTAACCTTTTTTAATTTTTTTTGTTTGTCTCGCTTGCTCGACCTGTTTCCTAAAGATGTTACAACACGGTTCTCCGCACTGTTGTCACAATGAAGACTTGCGTTACGCAAGGGGATAAGTCACTGTCCAAACGAGGACAGGTGACAAGTGCTTGCAACATTGCATCTACTACTGCAGGTACGGCTGGTCGTAGTGCATAATTCCGTATGGAGTACCACAAGGCCTTCCTCTGTTGCATTACTCGACTGTCGCGATTGCATTCTTAGTGGGATTACTCAGCCACTGAATGAATGATTGTACGTAGCGGCAACAGCCGGGCTAATTCATTTTAAATGCGAAGCATTTCTTGGCGAACATTTGCCACTTTGACAGTATCTATCTATCTATCTATCTATCTATCTATCTATCTATCTATCTATCTATCTAGTCGCCTACGTCTAGGTGCTCTCATGGTCGTATCGTTAACTTTATATTTACCAAAATTGGCATACTATGACACGAGTATATCACGAACATGAATGATAGGTCATGACGTGTGTGTCATGTAGGTCATGAAACAGCTGTCTACGTCATGGTGCTCTTCATGGTCGTTTCGTTAACTTGCTAGGTACCAAAATTGTCATAGTATGACAACAGTGTATGACGTACACAAATGATAGGTCATGACATGAATGTTATGATACGCGAGTCATGAAGGTCATAAAACAGCCGCCTAAAATGACAATGACCCAGAAAAAGAACATTAACACTCAAAAACCACTGAAATGGGTTCGGACGTGGGTACTAAGTGAAGGCAACACTAAAGGATGATGCCAAAAGTCATAGTCAGGAGCATGACCTAGCAAAAATAACGATGAATCAGCAAACAAGATTAACACTCAAAAACCACTCAAATGGATCCCGACGTGGGTACTAAGGGAAGGAAACACTAAAGGATAATGGTAGAAATCATAGTCATGAGCATGACTCAGCAAAAATGACAGTGACTCAGCAAAAAAAGATTAGCACTCAGAGACTACTTAAATGGGTTCTGACGTAGGTACTAAGTGAAGGAAGCACTAAAGGATGGTGGTAGAAGTCATAGTCCTGAGCTAGCATGACTCAGCAAAAATTGACAATGACTCAGCGAAAAAAGATTAACACTCAGAAACCACTGAAAGGGGTTCGGCCGTTGGTACTCAGTGAAGACAACTCTAAAGGATGGTGGTAGAAGTCATAGTCATGAGCATGACTCGGCAAAAAATATTAACACTCAAAAACCACTGAAATGGTTTCGAACGTGGGTACTAAGTGAAGGCAACACTAAAGGATAATGCTAGAAGTCATAGTCATGAGCATGACTCAGCAAAAATGACAATGACTCAGCGAAAAAAGATTAACACTCAGAAACCACTGATATGGGTTCTGACGTGGTTACTAAGTTAAGGAAACATTAAAGGATGGGGGTAGAAGTCATAGTAAAGAGCTAGCATGACTCAGCAAAAATAGACAATGACTCAGCGAAAAAATATTAGCACTCAGAAACCACTGAAATGTGTTCGGCCGTGGGTACTAAGTGAAGGCAACTCTAACGGATGGTGGTAGAAGTCATAGTCATGAGCATGACTTAGCAAAAATGACAATGACTCAGCAAAAAAGATTAACACTCAAAAACCACTCAAATGGGTCCTGACATGGGTACTAAGTGAAGAAAACACTAAAGGATAGTGGCATTGTCATAGTCATGAACATGACCCAACAAGAATGGCAATGACTCAGCAAAAAACAACACTCAAGAACCACTGAAATGGGTTCTGACATGGGTACTAAGTGAAGGAAACACTAAAGAATATTGGCTGAAGTCATAGTCATGAGCATGAGTACGCAAAAATGACAATACCTTAGTGAAAAATTATTAACACTCAAAAAACAATGGAATGGGTTCAGATGGGGTACTAAGTGAAGGAAAAGGCTAAAGGTCAATGGTTGAAGTCATAGTCATGAGCATGGCTAAGGCTTTCGTCTCCTAGGTGTCGCTAAAGGGACTCCTGAGGACTCATGACGTGAATGTCATCACATGTGTGTCATGTGGGTCATGAAAGAGGTGCCTATGTCTTCGTGCTCTCATGGTCGTTTAGTTAAATTGGTTGGCTCCACGCACATCAATTCCCACAGGGCGTGGGATCTGCCGGCTTTTGTTATCTTGATTACTAAACTATATATTTTTCAGCTTGTCCCGTATAAAACAGTCAACGACAGCAGTCTTTTTTACAAAACTATATTTATTATTCTCTAGAAATGTGCGCGTTCAATCACAAAACGTTCCTAGATGAGTCACACTGACTGATAGTGCATTGTAATGACATGGAAGCCTGTGAAAGAGGCAAAATTGCTTTCGTGGTTATGGATGCACGGCGACGTACCCATGAGTCCCAATAACCCAACTATCCTACGTCTTACGGAGTATCATTTCAGTGGCTAGTGCACAGTTTCTAGTAATTGCTCAATGAACTTGCTGAAACACTTAACATTGCCCAGGTTATAGTACATACCACTATGATGGCGAATATGTTGTACATACAGTCCATCATGACCTTAGTTGTCACTAAGTCTGGCTGATTCAACGCGTAACACGATGAACTCAGCCGACATGTGGGGACGTCATCTCTGTCCTCCGTGCAGCAGACGACAAACTGCCGACGTCAACGGCGCGAAGCCGTTTTTATCTTATTTCCCTTCAATCTCTGACGGGAGCACCGAGGCATTGCGGCCACGGTAATTTATAGCTGAGCACTACCCCCCTCACGTCTATAGGAACGGAAACCTACCGTAGCGTTATTTTCGCCACGCGTGTTGAGTGTCGTGTCGAACACCGCCCCAGAACTGAACCGCCACAAGTAGGGAGCCTGCATGCAAGCGTTGCATAAGTAGGCTCCCAAGCATCACTCAACGCCCTCACGGCGCAAGCCCTGCAAACGCGCGCACTCCGTCTGCTAGCCAGCAGACGACAGACAGCGCTCGCCGGGCACCGCCGCAGGAACAGACTTTTATACGGGGCAGGGTACGGAGCGCGAGAGGTGGAGAAAACGGCCGCTCGCGATTGGCCCAGGCGTCGCGCGACGTCACCGATGGCGTCGGGGGCGCCACGCACTCCACGTGTTCCTGCGCGCCGCTTCGCCTCCATGTTTCAGTCACACGGCGACGCGCTTGCAGAGAGAGTCGATCGCCCTTCGGCGCGGTTCACGGCGCGCTCGACGTTTTCAGCTGGGAGGCGCCTTTGTGCGTGCGTGTGTGTGCTTTTGCTCCCATTCGGCTTCGGAGCCGGTAGCGTTAACGGCGCGCAGCCGGCAGTTCAGCGATCCCTCGGAGGAAGAAAGCCGTGAGACAGGAACCGGCGCTCCGCTGCGGCAGCATCGTAGGAGCACCGCCCCGCCCTCTTCAATTTTCCAAACGGTTCCCTGACGTTCTGTGGACCCGTGGCTGTGATACCCGTCAGTGCCGTTTCTTTTGTTCGTGCGTCTGACAGGATTAAACCGAGGGTGCGCCGGCGAACGGTATCTCTGGTGCCGTACTCTGCGTGACACCTGTGCTCACCGGCTCTCATCTTTGGATTCCGGCGTGAAACTTCCGCTCCTGACTTCGCTTCGTAAGTGTTCTCTTCGCGCACCTTTTTGTTTCGTTTAGGGTTCACATTCTTTTTTTTTTCTTTTTCTTTAGCTCGTGCGTGTTTGGTTCGCTGACGTTTGCGCGTTCGAGCACTTTGGTCGGTTATGGTTATGACGTGAAGGGAGAGTTCTGCGACCGTCGGCAGATGAACAAAAGAATGAAACAGAAATCCTTGAAATGAGTCGTTCGGGTCGCGCAGCTGAGGGCGCGAACTTCGCTAGCAGGCTCGTGGTATGCGTTACTGAGCCTGCGTCAAACAACCAGAGACAGCGATGAGTTTTTAACTCTGTACCTTTTCGCAGTAAGTGCGGTTTGAGCAACTCCGATGCGAGAGGCATTCAACTTCTATTCCGTGCTGCGAAAACGAGTGTCTTACATTTATCTTTTGTTTTTCTGGACAACTTGTTTGCAATTTACAGGAATATCGCCGAGCTGATGATCCGGCACGCTTTGGTAGGCTTTCCTGAAAAATAACGGTCATTCCCTTTTCAAAAATCTCATATGGCCAATATGCGTCGGGGCATATCCAACAATATCGTATTTGAACACACATGAAACCTGTGGGTTCACGTGAGCCTATTTATGCGCCATATAAGATTTTGTTTATAGATTTGCTGTTTGCGTGCCCTCTGGTATCTCTCTGTCATACGTTCTCCACTATATGATAGGATTTGCGTGTAGTTCGTTACCAACATACGTAGGTGATGCTTCAACATGCCGGAGGACGATCGGTCATTACGCGGTTGCTTAAACGCACACACACATACACATCCTCCAGGGACCCGAATACAGCTATAGGACACAATTGCTCTTCAAGCTGATTTTTATTTTCTAGTGGTATGTTACGAACTCCAAAACATTTTTTTAAATATAAATACCGCGCGGTTAGATGCCAAGAGCTGCATCTCCACGTCCGTGGAACAAGTAACTATCTCCTCGTCTTCGCTTTGGTACAAACTGCATTTCGGTTGCTTAAACGCAGACATGAAGATGGGACTACGTGTTGTACATTGTCATGTTGGTGCTGCATCCTTGATTTTCACGCAATCTCAATGAATCCGAAACAAACTGCAAGGTTGCTTTTACTCCGTCTATGACAACACACGCAGAGAGAGAGAGAGAGAGCAAGGAGTGGAAAGGCAGGGAGGTCAACCAGAAGAGCGTCCGATTTGCTACCCTGCACTAGGGGTAAGGGACAGGGGGAATAAAAAGAGAGGTCCAGATAATTTCTGGTCAAGCGGATGACAAGGATTTGAGTAAACCACTTCTGTATAATTCCACACGCAACGGATTTCATATCCAGAATGAATAAAGTGTTAAGTCGCCGCTGTTCCTGGTGAAGGAAAAGCAAACGGAGAAACTAATATTTTATTATCATCTTTAGAGGAAACTTTTTCGCCCTTACTCGGGGATTTCGGTGCATAATTTGCGAATTCAGGTGCCAAACAAAGCGTGCCAACAGTGGAGATGGTGCTCTATAACCCCTCAAAAGAGATTTAAAAAGAACGATGAGGCGCTTGTCGCTGAAATAATTTCATAATTTATAAAAGCTAAACAAGTATCGGAAACGCCGAACTCTCTGACGATAGTCGGCTATTGTTCCGGGTCCTGCGCACGACTTTATCGTCAATGCTGGCTAGCAAATACCTCAGTGATTTCCTGGAACTCTGGGAATTATAAATGTTTAGAAAGTGCGCGGAATATATTTGTGACAATCTGCAGTTATTCGTAGAAGGTCAGTATTCAAAAAGCATTTCGGTAGAGGGGACGAGGCGCGGAAAGTCATCAGTTTTAACGCTATGGTTTATCAGTGTACATAATACGTAAAACACTAATTCTAAGCCATGGATGAACATACATGTGTTTCTCGACACATGGTCTCTCTCAGACGTGTCTGCTTTAACGTTGAAATGGTTTTCACCATCCTTACAGAATCATGGAATGGTTGTAGTACTGTGACTTCGCGGACTTTTCATTTTCTTCGTCTACCACACTTTGAATTAGCATGGTGATAAAAGCTTCTGTCAAATTCTTCTAAATTTAGGAGTACAGATTTTTGAGCTAGTCGGTTCGTTGCAGTAATGGAAGTCATAGCGCTGAATTGACCCGGACAAGAAAGACGACAGGACCTGCGCTGTCGTCTTTCTTTGAATTCCCACAGCCCCAAGGGCCATTCATCACATTTATGATGATGCGATAGCGTTACAACCTGGACGTTAACCTCAAAAGCGCGAAAGCTGAATGGAGGACACTGCCCAGAAACTTGGCAGCCCAAGTACTGGGCAACTGAAAGTCCAAATGGACAACCCGGAATCATAATAATGAAGCGACAGAAACAGAGACGGTAAGTTGGATGCAGAGTATTGAAAAAAAAAAGAAATGAAAGACCATGGAGCTTCACGAACACAGCAAGGAAGAAATCGGGAGAGAAAATCTGTCACAAAACGCAAAGGACAGTGCATTGCTATTTGAGTCCCTAGCTGACTGCTTAAGGACAACAACATACCGTAGCAAACATTCGCAGCAGTATGAGGCATACGTGTCTGCTGCAGCAAAAGTCCGTAGTCGACTGAGCACTTCGTAATAGAATGTGAATTTATTCAGCTCGCGAGACCCGTAGGTAGCGTCCACTTTCCAGAAGCCCTGGAATTAAAAGTCGGATGGAAGCGTTAAGTCGTCAGCAGTTGAGATAAATAAGATAAGTTTAGAGTATTGGCGAAAAAAAGAAAAGCAGAGAAGAGGTCGATAGAACTGGAGTTGTTGCAGTCATAGGTCACTGCAGAGTATTGGCATAGCACTTTTAATACGGAGAAGAAGAAAAAAAGATCAACGAGGGAAAGGCAAAATTCTAGACTGAGATAGATGTGTGCGAGAGAAAGAGAGAATTGGGATGGGAAGTGAGATGAAAATCTGTAATAGATCAAGAAGGCTTGGTGACTATTAGTAGCCGCCCCGTTGCAAATGGGATGCCATTGGAAATAATAATAATCAAAGTGGAGAACAGCACTAGAGAAAATGTTCTTCTTATATGTAAAGGCAGAAATGCAGAAATAGTATATTGTACAAGATCAATGGCAAAGAAGTAAGCTATGGTGCAATATCACACAGCAAAGGGAGAAAAAAAAATCGCAAAGGAGGCGTCTTATGATAATTCAAATGGCATTGCCCCACTGTTTGAACTCAGATTACGACCTTTGAGAACGCTTAGTCACAGGAGAAAACTTTCACATAAACGTTACTCGAGCATAGCGTTCAGGAATGGTATATTAACTATTGAACATACTGTGTCAGAATGTCTGAGTGTCCATCCAGCGACATGTGTGGAAGCAAAATGGTTTACCGAGGCGTTAGGTTATAAGGACAGGGAAACATAAACAAAAGGGGATGCTCATATCATTATCATCATCATGGAAGCTGTTTGCCTGTCTTGATTGCAGCTGCACAGAAGGTCACCATAGCAACGAAGGAACAACAGTGACCAGTGATATCATCGAGTCACTAAAACAAAGTCAATGCAAAAGTCAAGTTGGCTTACGGTAGCACTGATAAGTCTTGCAAGCTGCTCGACGTTCCACGTTTAATTGCGGCGTGATGAAATGGGAGCGCTATCACAATACCTCCATATCTCCGAATCGTTCTATCCTCATTGTATCCCTTTGATACGGTAGCAATCGCTTAGCTATAAAGCGTGGCTCAGTTTATTATTAGCGTTCTTCGTGGCTCGGTTTCCTCGCAGGAGAGCCAGATAAGCACCGATGTGTCTTACGTTCGCGTGTTGTTCATTTTGTTGAGTAATTTTCAAACCGTAAAGAAATCACGATACTCTCGAGCCTCCATTGCGGCGACTAGATAGATGATCGTACGCTGACCGTATAGACGCTATACTGAAACATCCTCCCTACCGATCATCAGCCCAGAAGGCAGTGAATGCAGTATTGTTCTTTTTTGAAAAACGACTTGTTTGTGCAAGCGCCTTTGACGGCGTGCAAATGTGTCTGCGCAAGCACACACACATTCGCAGCCGTCCTGCCTTCCCTCTCTTCTTTCAATTCCCCTTTTCCCTTCCCCTTGTACGGCAGCCAACCAGTCGTTCTTCTGATTGAGCTTCAAGCCTCCACTCTATCTTTTATTTCTCTATCTCTCTCAGTTATGGCTGTCGTTAAATCTAGATGATTTTTGTTTAGTAACGCGCACCGCGCGTAGGAATTTTTGGTAGTCTCAGCCAATATTGTCGGCCGTTTAATGTTCTGAAAATCCTTCCAACGGTCGATATTAGGAACTAAATGAGATGAATTATTGTTATACAACAAATTTGCGATAAAAAGAAAATACGAGAATCTACAAAACCATTCGAAGCCTGCCGAAGAACGTGGAAAAAAAATCCATGTACGCTCCAGACGTTTTCATCCGGTCCGAACATGGCGCCGCACGCAGATACAAGCGCCAGAATTTCACCTAGTGTTTTTTCATATAAAACTCAGTACCGCTCCCTCACTTAAGCTTTTCCTTAATTTGGTTTCACTAGACAAACGTCTTTTTATTATTTTTGCTTGACTGAAATGATTTAAAGGAGAAGTTGGCGCCTTTAGGTTGCACTGGCTACGGCTCGTTGCACGGAAAACAAAATGCGCCAGAAAAGGCTCTGAATACGGACAAAGGACATGAATACGCACAAAGTTCTACACACGATCGAGTACGGGAAGCTACCAGTAATAGTAGGTGAGCTTGCATAAACATGCATATCCATGTGCAGTTTCATAAATAAATTTAAACAAATTGTGGAAATTGTCCGAGAACACGCAGAGAAATTCGTAGTTTTACAGTTTAGTCGACGAACGCAAGCTGACAGCATAATGATATAAAACTAACTTAGATTTACTGGACACACAATCATCCGTAGCCGTGTGACCTTTGTAGTTGAGGCCAAGGATATGTAATATATTAAATACTGAGGTACTGGTATTTGCAAATAAATATTTTAAGTCAACAAGCGCTCTTCTCTGAAACCCCGCTGTAGATATAGAGATGCTTAACTCGAGTTCGAATAGCATGACTCTTCGTCTATATACAGTATTCAAGCAAGAAATCGACCGATTAGTGGCGAGGGCAAAATGTGCGCAGTTGCATGTGCCAAATGGAAGCTTTAATGATGACGAGATTTTGGCGAAAATATATTCTCTGCCAACGTTCTTGCACACGTCACATATGTCGTGTTTCTTTACCCATAAGGGAGAAAAATGATTCCATCATCAAGAGCCAGATATCAAGGTGACTCATGGGCACAGTGTCAAGTGAGTCATTTTAAGAAGGCGCGTCGCAAGATGAAGAGAAAATGAGAAAAAAACTCACAAAATTCTACTCGCCAGTAAGATCAAGAGAGGTTTATTGTACCTTCCATTTCATTTCAATTGCAGTATACAGTATAACGCACCGTTGTTTTATTTTTCTACATTTCAGCTAATGCAGAGTTCGGTTCCAGTTGCCAAGAGCGCTGCAAGGTCCCTGTTGCCCACAGTAGACTGATAAAATGCCACTGCGAGCATTATAGCATACGTTAAGAGTCGCCTTAGAGGAGGTCATTCGTTGGCACTGCAAAGTTTACAACAACAACAAAAAAAGTATGTATGACCTTAACTGGCTTGGTGCGGTTATGTTATAGGTGGGTCCGTGCGTCACGAATCTGCTACTATACGAGTAGAAACGAGCAGATGTTCGAGACGGAATTTCAAGCCACACGTTTTTGTTTTCTGTTTTCGTTTTTTTTTACCTTTATTTATTTTTTGAACTGCCGCGCGCTGCTACCCTATGGAGTTTAAGAAAAATTTTCAAATAAAGTTTCCGCGTTATCCCACGTCGCGGATCTTGTCGCGTCGTTCGCGCAGCTTTCGAATGCGCGCTATAGAACACCGTTTACGTCTTCTTTTCTGCCGTCAATTTCTGAGCCCATCTGTTGTCCGCGATATGCGATTCTGCTGCTTGGACCGCTGCTGCTTTCTTATTGGCGCAGTAGCTCTCAGGCGTGCGAGGAGGAGTTTCGCCGCCGCGGCGCTAAACACACACAAGCAGAAACTCTTGCACGCTTCAAGTTTCGGCGTCGCCACACTTGAACGACCGCGTGCGTCATCATCGCCCTTTGTGTTTTCATTGTCTTTTATTGTGTTAGCTTTTGTCGCCGTCACGCTTTTGTGTGCTTACTGCATCCCCCCCCCCTTTCCCGGGTTAGGATACGAGCGTATAACTGTCGTCTGCTACGCGCGCTGTTCCCGCGCGTTCTCGTCGTCTGCCCGACAACGCGGGAGCAGACGGAGCGGAACGGGCGATTGTCACACCTTCGGGACCAGCTGTCGTCTGCTACGGGCATTTGCTGCCGATCTGCTGCATGCGTCACGTGCCACCACAGTGTTTCGCCGGCCCCTCGCAACCGGTGGTATTTATGGTTCGCTTTGGTTTGGTCTCTGTGTCTCCGTTGTTTTTTGTTGTGCCTTTTGTTATTAAGTCTCGTGAGGTCTCGCGTGCGCGTCACGGCTGTCTGTCGAGGGCCAGGGACAAGAAGAAAAAAAAAAGTGCGTCGTCTGCTAGCGGTGACGAACAGTTCAAAATTTTGTGTCAGCTTTGGCCAGCACGATTCGTTCGCAGTTTCGCAAGTTTCTGGCATTGCCGAGAATGCATTCGTGGAACCCAGTCATACGCTACGTGGCTACAGTTAGAGAACGCGCGTTCGGAGTTTGCTTGTCGCTTGACAAGTAAATCATTTTTCACCGCATATTTCTTCGGGTGAGCTCAACCTCAGGAGCTCTCCGAAAGCGCGAAAAGCGATCACAGCAACAAGTTTCGGGCATCTATAAACCTAATTCTTGGTTCATTCTTTTTTTTCTAAGTATTGTTATTCATTGACATGTCGCTTGGCTTAATATTATCTTCGCAAATAAGATTGGCCGGCACCTCTTATTAAGAACCACTGTACCCGTCGAAATTAATTTTATTGCGATAGCAATTATATGGACACTCCAAGCGGATCTCTGCCGTCGGCGTCGCCGTGAGGTTCCGTATAAAGTCCAAAGGCGATAAAACCGCCGCCGAGCGCTGTATGTTGTATGCGCGCGTGAAAACACGCGAGGGACGCGCACTTTCACGGGGAGCGAACGCACGGCGGAGAGCAAATGCGACGTCTTCCGTGGCGCGAAAGGCCGTGGAGGGATGGGAGAGGGGGGGGGGGGGGCGATGTCGTACTGCGGCACCAAATGCGTATCTTGCGACAGGGCGCAAGCGAAACTGGAATCTCGCAGGCGAAAGGAGGAAAGCGGGAAGGCAGCGCGGGAGTGAGGGGGTTGCGGCTTCTGCTCTGCGAGCAACTGCGTACTTGTACTTTGCGCCGCAGCGGGCGGTCGCACGCACCGTATCTTGAAAGCGATCTGCAACACGGCTCCTAGGTTTGTATGCGCTGTGCTTTCGTCGCTAAGTTTCGGTTGAAGCGATAAGGCTGTTTCACATGACGCGATTTTCATCGCGCCGGAAGAGCGATTTCCGTCGCGTGCGACTAAAATCGCAGTCGCAGTGCCGACACCGCGATTTTCGGCTGCGACCAACCGATTGGTCGCAACGTCGTAGCGATCGCTGCGATTTTCAGTCGAAATTGCGCCGAGAGCTATTTCGCGGTTGTTTTGGGAAGTGGCGTCGGTCGCTCAACACAACGTTTATAGATACTTCTTGTCTATATAAATGTTGGCTCAACAAGCCTCCAACACTGTAACTAATTGAGTGAACCGAGCTATGTATACATTACATTATGTGACCTGTGCGACGCACAAGCAAACACGCATATGGGTACGTGTTGCATCGGATGAAATAAGGACAAATGTACACATTGCAATTAGTTTTATAGAATTTAATTGGCCGTTGCGTGAAAGCTTCGCCTCATGTCGATTCAAGGAAGTGCATTGGATCTGCATCATATTTTTTGCCAATGCTGCTGGCTATCTTGGCCATTACTGGGCGGCCACATTTGTACATTTCAACACAAAGTTGAATAAATGACTGCGGGGCAATATATTAAAAAAAGAAGATGCTTGCATCACTGCAAGTACAACAATCAGAACATGATAAAAACACATGCACATAAGGTGCACACAAATGCTAAAAACATGAACAGACGTACGGAATCAGTTGGCTGCCAGCTATTGCAAACAAAAAAATGTATAAAAGAAAGCACAGGCCAACGCAGCAATGGGACCACGCATAATTATTCCCCTTTCCAGATACATGGGCTATAGGAGAAACACACGTGGAACCTATAGCAGTTACCTTGAGGTATAGCAGCAATGGAGACTGTTGAATTCCGCAGCTGGCCACTCAACCACTCAAGTGTGTTCAGTCTGCATGTACTTGTATTAAACAAACAAACCTACTCCTAACAAGGTACTTATTGTTTTCCGTGGAGCTATGCCGCTGCGCTACGTACTACAGCATACTGACTTAAGCTTCTTCCGACAGATTCACAGTATACTAATTGTGCGAGACACAGGTCGAGAAAGTAGACAACGCCCATGTCTGTTAGAACGCAATGATGCTACGTACACAAGTGACTGCAGCTCCTAAAAATTGTGGTGTTGGTTCTTACGCCTTTCGAAATATTCAGAGAGGAATTGTATATTTAATTACAGCACACGCGCCGCGATGGAGGAACCAGGCTGGCGCTAAGATTAAAGTTCACAACACAAATTGCATTGCACGTTCAGTATTTACTAACAGATGATTTACAGCTTCCTTCTGGGGCCGACGTGAGCTTTCGGGTTGGTGCAAGAATATTGCTAGGAGCAGGAACCGCTTATGCGCAATTACGCGCAATATACACACATCCTTCCTTCAGAAACTGACGTTAAGCACGGGTAGCGCGAGGGTCTCTCTGCATTGACATGATGACTTCGCTGCAGCCGAATTCCGAATACTGCATATGCGATGAGGACAGTTATATGGGCTTGTTGATAGGTTCTCTTGTAGTTTGTTTTAGCGCAGGCAGAATGACACGGACATGAAAGACACACGAGACAGCACACAGTGCTGAACGACAAGCTGCGAACAGCTGTTTACGTCCGCCATGTCTAGACGCACTGAACAGCGGTAGTGTGCGGTCATCGAGTTTCATCTATTCATGTTTGCTTGTGCGAGCTGACGTCATGCTTGTTAATTCAGTTGGTAAGCGAATGTGTCCAAGTTTATACAGCTGATAATTACACTGTCCTTACTTCGTATAGCTCTCTGCTAATTTGCTATCGCAGTTGATGCTTCGCCTTTCGGGCAAAACTGCGACTTTTTGGGCACATGCACATTTTCTCAAACGCGTTCATATCTTTCTAGCTAAGATTCCCGCTTCTCACAGTTAAGAAATGCACTAACCCTAACAAAAAGTTCTAAACGATGCATAGCAACCTAACGCAAGATCACGGACAGCGAGCCGTCACACAATGTCGACAAGCGTCTTAATTGGACCGGTCGCGTTCGTGGGGCTGAAACCGCGACGGTTTCCTTTTGTGAGAACTACTGGATAGTATTCACTGTACTATACTTACTTACTATTAGTAATAACTACTGGACAGCGCTCCTGATTAGTTTAAATGTACAACTGTTCTACACCGTAAAATAATGCACTCCCTTAAAAGCGAAAAAGGTTTGAATTGGACTATAAATCACACCTTGACACCCAAAAAGGGTGTAAGTTACATTTAAACCGACTTTCACTCTTATTCACGTTTAAGGGTGCACATTATTTTACAGCGTACGTAGCTATCCGCGATTAAATGTTCACGTAATATGCAACGGACTTATGCTGGTGGATGTTTAAACGCGGCATTTGTCGCGTGCACCAGCGCAACGGCGCTGGATGGCCGAGGACCGTTCCCGGTGTCGACACCGGGAACGGTCCTCGGCCATGTATGAGTTTTTACCGCCGCGTAGAAGCGGAAGACCGGCGATCTTACGAGCCTCCATTCACAAAATAGCGAGAAGAAAGTAACGATAAAGAACGCTAGGAGGCGCCATTACCACCGGATTCGGGCCGTTAGGCGAAGGAAAAGCCTTATTGCTAATCCGCTGCAGGAGCCGAGCTCCATTGCGACATATGGGCGCACGGCGTCGACCTCATCTTGCTTCGCGGTCGAGCCCTCCGCGCCTCTTGCCGGTAATTCGGCGCAGCGCGTAGGAATTAGAGACTGCAGGGCGTGCTGCGCCCCCCCCCCCCCCCCCGATTCGCCTTCCTGCGAGCGATAAAGTAGTCCCGGGCTTTGGAAAACGTCCGCAGAACGCGAGATTTCGATTCGTTCGTTCACGTCTGTCTTTGTGCGTTCACTCGTTCCTTCCTCCTTACTGATTCTCTGTATAACAACTATCGCTCGTTTTGAAGCGAAGCTTTTTTTTTTTTTTTTTGTACGAATAGGGATCGGATTGAGCAAGGAGTGTGTAAGCCGCACGGCAATGAATACATTTCAGTAAAAGTTCTGAGAAAGGTTCGCTTTTCTCCGACTCACTCATATGCGTGGGATCCGTCGTTTCTGTTTATTTTCATTTATACCGGAACTATTAAAGGACCGTGTTCTTCGGGAAACTTCCACATACATCTCAGTGAATCGACGAGCATCTACGTTGCCCACAATCATTACCCAAAACCTAGGAACGGCTAGCTGTTGGGTAATTATCTGCTTCACCACGAGTATTACTTTGATATGAGAGATTTCTCTACAAACACGTGAGGTGTTAGTGTATTTTCGGCCATTATCAAAATAACAGCTGTAGACGATCTCAAGAAGCAATTGAAATATTGTGCTGAGAAATTGGTAGCATTCAAGCAGAGATAAAGCAACCGCAGACGTTCAGGTTAATGCTATAAAGAAAGAAAAGAAAAATAGAAAAAATCTGATAAACAGTAAAGCAAGCGGGACCAGCCTTATGTACAATAAATCGTCGTGATGCACTTTACAGAGTACTGTATGCCCAACATCGCAAAGAGGAGTGACCGCAGCTATGGACGCCATGCTAACTCACACATTTCTTATTGTGGTTGCTGTTGTTTATGAAGTGATAGAAATATATATATATATATATATATATATATATATATATATATATGTGTGTGTGTGTGTGTGTGTGTGTGTGTGTGTGTGTGTGTGTGTGTGTGTGTGTGTGTGTGTGTGTGTGTGTGTGTGTGTGTGTGTGTGTGTGTGTGTGTGTGTGTGTGTGTGTGTGTGTGGTGTGTGTGTGTGTGTGTGTGTGTGTGGTGTGTGTGTGTGTGTGTGTGTGTGTGTGTGTGTGTGTGTGTGTGTGTGTGTGGTGTGTGTGTGGTGTGTGTGTGTGTGTGTGTGTGTGTGTGTGTGTGTGTGTGTGTGTGTGTGTGTGTGGTGTGTGTGTGTGGTGTGTGTGTGTGTGTGTGTGTGTGTGTGTGTGTGTGTGTGCGCTAAGCCTGACCTTACCAATACTGTAATAAACGCACACTTGGAAATACAACAGCCAAATAAGGAACAATGTGATCGTATGTAGAAACTACGCTGCAGGAGCAAGTATAGATCCTGAGTAAAAATTTTCGTAAACTTTTTCCCCCTACGTTTTTCTCCTATAAACTTCGTCAAGACAGGTGTCGATCATTAGAGCAGGCTGTAGAAGTCTACGCATTAATCAGCCACTCCCGGAGCAGTGGGAACGCTTGACATTCGCTACGCTTTGAGGCAACTCATTCGGCCATATGGCACAACGAAACCTGCAGGTTGGCGGCTGAAGAAGTTTGCCTAAACCTTTCGCTCGGCAATTGTTTTCCTTTTTTTTTTTTTCCTCTGCCAATCTCGCGTCAAGTCAGCCGCCTCCTCGGCGAAACGTGCTCGCCGTCTCGAGGCCGTTGACGTCATCACGCACTTCTTCCGTCACATACACACTTCTGAAGGCCGTTCCATCTTCGTCTGACGTCGTGTCGTGCTATAAGCGCCTATAGCTAGTGAAAGCGGTAGTGCATAACGACGCTGGAGACAAAACCAGAGAGAACTACACAGGACGAGTTGGTGAACAAGAAAGAGGCAACTGTGGCGGAACCGTTCGCTGACTTTAATAGCAGTCTTAGAAGAAAAAATTCACCGCCCATGCACCCCGTACAAATGGTTCTTTCTTTCTTTCTTTCCTTTCTTCCTTCCTTCCTTCCTTCATTCTTTCCTTCTTTGTTGTCCCTGGCTCAAACGCTCATATCCTATGCGGGTAGCACCACACGTGATTTTATTATCGTTAATCGTGACGTAACCGATGAGCTTGTGGTGTTATTGATGTCATGACCTATTAGTCATGTTAGCCATACATTCATACCCTTCCATGCCAATTTTGTCATATACAAAGTGAATGAGACGCGAGTTTTAGATGGGTTTTTAATAGGTTTATTTCCGCCGGAGGGTTTCTGTGGTCGGACCACGAGTGTTTAAGCCTAGGCATATACAGCTTCGCTGTAAAAAAAAAAAAAAAAAAAAAAACAGGGGAGGGGGGGGGGGGGGGGTCAGAGTAACGCACGTGACTCCTTCTCTATTCTTATCTTCCTTCTCCGCCCATGGATTTCACGATGTGTGTCACTGCAGGTACATTGTAAACATCGTCAGAACAATGCCACGAGGCGTAAACTAGCTACGACGCCAACACCCCGTTACCCCCCCAACATCGGTTGCCGGAAAGAGTACGTTTAGATACACGATGTTTCACTTAACTGGGGCCAAACTTTAATAAAAAATATGGAAATTCCACGTAGCTGGACAGAATCGAGGTAAAATTTGCCGTCGCTTGGAGATACTCGGATTCTTTTTTCATTCCGCCTAATCGCATATGTAGTCTTAACTAATTAATCAACTTCTCAATATTATAATTACATCAAAAGCGTCAATGAGAAAATTGTAGAGAAACACGAGTAACTCCCGGTACAGCGTTATGGTGTTCAATACGTGTTACATAAAAGTGTTTTTCCAAGCGTGAAAGAAGCCCGCAAATACACTCTAAGTGCGCCGAGCGGCCAGTGGCGTGGCAATTTAGCCTGTATTCGCGGGATTCTATTCCCGAGCACAGGCATTGGTTACATCGCACTAACAAATAAAAAAGCACAGAATAATATTGAGTGAAAACATAGGTAATATACAGAATGAGTCACAAACAACCATTGCAGAGAATACATTAGGACATATTAGGAGAAACATAACAAGGCCACCGCAATGAAAAGAAAACAGCTACAGACATCGCCGGGCGAAAACAAATCTGTAAAGTAAAAAAAAAAAAATAATTATATGAGTAGGTGGCAGTCGTGAGCGTATTTGATCTTCAAACTTAGTAATGTCGAGTTCTGTGGCAATGTCTTATGATTTATGGCGTTCCGAACATTAAGTTATTGCACACGGTTAGAACGAATATACATAATGGGACGACTGGCAGTTAACGCGTTTGACTTTAAGTGGAAGGTCACGACGTGAAAAGATAACTGGTATCGACTGAAAGAAATCATCATGAAGTGAAGGATGGTGATAAAGCTTATGAAAACGGGATAGGCGGGAAATCGCCTGACGCTGAAAATTCCCTGGAAAAGTTCCTGACCCCGCACACAGCAGCAGTACTGCGCGTTTAGTGTACTACAAAATTCTTGCAGCACAGACAATCTTTGTAATGAAAGCGGTAAAATTACTTTGTGATTAAGTTTACACCATCGGTCCATACATCTATGGGGTATATAAACAGCTCCTACTGCCTCACAGACAAGCACAGCTGTTGAAGAGCGGTTTGACTTCACGTAATATTGAGGCTCTTTCAAAAGCAACCTAAAAAAGAAATTAACAAAGCGGCTTAGACTGGCATTTAAATTACGCTTTCAGAAGTCTATTTTCGTTAATGCTCCGGTAGTAGTTTCATGACTACAAGAAAAGACAATGGCCAAAGTTGGATTTTTTTTTAATTTCGTACTGAAAGGATGGCGCCGTTACGTCAGCGTGACGTGACAGATTCCAAAGTATTACTTTTTTAGGTTTAGGCCGTTCCGGCACCCGCAAAAGTTTCTCAAACTTGCCAAGCTCGGTCTGTGGCTCCTTTAAAATACAATGCTGTGGACCGTTACCGACAAAACGATAACTGTAGGCCCGAGCAGAAATCGATCACGTCACGGCGAATTGGTGCGGAAACGTGAAGGAGGTGTTGCCTCCTGTCGTTCGTGTTTGCGTCTTGTCTGACTTACCAAGAAGCCGCTGACGGTAAGAATGCTTTTTTTTGTTCTATTGCGATAGCAATTATAGGGACTCTCCAAGCGAATCATTGCAGTCGCCGTTGGCGTCGCCGTGAGGTTCCGTATATATTTAGGTATATGTACGCTAAATGTCACGCCATCGCTGCATGACACGCCGTATATGCGGGTTACATTACCACACCATTCTATCACTAACGCTGCTCACACCAGGTCTTACATTGTCGACAAAATTATTCCTCTGAATTTCGAGAATGGCAGTCCACAAACAAATGTCACGAAACAAAACACCGATGGCGCATGCCTTTCATCCTAAATCTTCTCAGACTTGTATATTAGAAGTGCGCAACAATAACTGAGCCAAAACCTTAAAATGATGTAACTTTATTGGCGCGGCCGCGCACAACCTCCGGAATCGGCATAGGAAAGAGTTTTGAAACATACCCGATACAGAAAAGCGGTGGCAAAGTGGCTGACAAAGACGTTGGTTTTAATTAATAAGCATAAATGCTGATGACGATGAATAAGCATAAATAAGCTGATGGCAGCATTCAAACAGAGGACCCCTAGCACAGCACGTCGTTTCTACTGAGCATGCGTTTACTTCAATTCGTACTGCCACAGCTACGAGTCTCACGCATTGTTTACTATTCTAATGTGTTACTATCGCATTCATTTCTTCGCCTTTATGACGAAACTGGGATACTTTGATTTTATTCTGGCTCACCGATTTCCTAATACAGTTGGAATAATTTTTCGATTACGTATTCCTCAAACCGGTCATCGCCGCAGAGTCTCTAAAGCGCTTTCGCAAGGCTTGCTTGTCTACAGTCGACCTTTAGTAAGAGTGTGCGAGTTTCGACGCACGCGCCGAGCAATCGGTAAGCGTCGATAGAGGCACGATATAGGCCCGCCCCCGCGCGAGTGATCAATCCGCGTCGCGCGACCGCGCGCTCTCATTGGGTGTGTTGAGTCCTCAGGTCTTCGTGTTTACAATAATAGGCTTCACCATTGGCCCGTTCCTCCGGACTAGATTTTTTTTTTTTTTGTAGTGTAAGCTCTAGTTGTGCACACGTTCGTGGTTTTCTTGTTGCCGTCGTGGTTTGCTTTCTTTTTCGCACCGGTGCTATGACGTGCGATTAAGTTTCGAAAGGGTGACACGCTGTCAGGATGTCTGGCGTTTCTTATTTGCTACTTCTTTTTTTTTTCCTGACACGCACACGCAGCATCATCGATAAGGTCGCACGTTGGAGCTCAGCAAGTTCGGTCGTTTTTCCGTTGACTCTTGCCATTGTTATTGGACGCGCGGTTCTCAAGCAATGCGTCGTATACAGAGAAAACGTGCCTTTATTTTATATTTTTTGCTATATGCTTATTTTTAAAACCAATGTCTTTCTTAGTGAGTTAAAATCTTGAGTTTTTAGGTTCCAGAACGACGATATATGATTACGAGGCACGCCGTTGCGGGGGATGATTCAGGATTAACTTTGACCACCTGGGGTTCCTTACCGTGCACTCAATTCACGGTACACGGACGCTTGTTCTCCTCCTCCGTTTTACTGCTCGCGCTGTCCTCGCTATCGCTGTCTTTCATCCCCAGGTGCGCTCCTCGTTCGCCCTTTCATCATTCGCTGTGCTCGTACGCTAGGTTACACCGAGGGACGACGACGCTCAACACAGGAACGGGCGCCTGAGAGCAGCGCTGCCCCCCCCCCCCCCCGCCCCCAAGAAAAAGAAAGAAACAGTGTAGCAGTCTGACGCTTCTCCTACTCCCCTCACGTGAACGGTGACGTGGTAGAATGCCGTGCGCAGTGACACCGCCCCACTCTCGCCCCCAACTTGCTCAGGAAGACATTGTTTTCGATCGACATTGTTCAACTGAAGGTTGAACCGCCATCTAACATTTCCTTTTAATTGTCTTCCTTACACCCATCGTATCATATCCCCTCGGGAGTGAGACACTTCTTTTTCTATTAATGTATCTGAATTTCGTTCTGCCTGTAGCGACCTTCCTCGCAGGATTGAAATAATTCGGGTCTCCGTGTTTCCACAAATCAAACCTTCTCTCGAAAAAAAGAAAATAATAAAAGAGGAGAAAATTCCGCAAGCTCGAAAATACCTCCGCGATCTCTAAAAGACTTCAGCGCTCGGGGCTGCTGTGGATCGCTGCGTTTGTTTTGAGTCTAAGGGGCCCACATGCAAGCGCTCTCCCGGAGGCATTGAGACGCTGAAAAAACGAGGCACGGCGCGCACAACAACCAGGCGATGTTTATGCATGCCCTCCGCAACGAGGCGGTTCTCTTACGAAAAGTGAAAGCAACCGCCGCTGCAGATCGGTCGTTGTGGCTTTGGGCACGAGTTCGCCGGTTCGTTTTTCAACCTCGGTGGCCCCCCATTGCCGTGGCGACGAGATGCAAAAAAAAAAAAACACTTTTTGTACTTATATGTATGCGCTCCTCAAGAAAAACCCAGGTGCTCAAAATTAATCTGGAGCCCTCTGCTACAGTGTCTCTGGTAACCCACTGTGCAGTGTCGGGATGATACCCCCCAGTAAAACGTAAAAAGAAATAAATAAAACTGTAAGTAAGCAGTCGAGAGAGACGAAAGGGATAAGGAGAGAGAGAGGTAGGTTAGACAGAAGGGAAAATTCGGTTTGCTACCCTACAGTGTGGAAAGGGAAGGTTCTACAAAGGTAAGTAAATGAAATTACGTTCCGGGTTGTTACGTATGAAAACCACGATGCAGTTATTTGGTATTTAAACCACCAGGGGTCGTTTAACGTGCACCCAATGCACGGTACCCGGGCGTTATCGCCTCCGTCAAAATGCGGCCGCCACGGCATTGGATTCGATCCCGCGACCTCGTGCTTAGCAGTGCAATGCCATAGCCACTACGCCACCGCGGCGGGCTGATACGTCAGTAGAGAAAGAGAGACAGTCAGCACGGTCACGTGGTCTTCAGCGCGCAGTCCTGGGCTGCGATAGTGTGCGGTTACATCGTGACTGGTCAAGCAGCTGCTGATGGACAACCCCGAACTAAAGTTCGATTATAAACGAAAGCCGAATGTGGTATCTTAGTTAAGAAACTAGGTATAAACGAAGTGATGAATGGTACAACTATGGATATAGATGCATATATAGAAAGATAGACAATGTCAGGTTTCTCCAGACCATCTGAGTTTTCCCTTCAAATATATATATATATATATATATATATATATATATATATAGAGAGAGAGAGAGAGAGAGAGAGAGAGAGAGTTACAGAATGAATATCAAGAGAAGGGAAGCGCAGTTGAGGACGGCCGAAAACTAGGTGAAGTGATGAAGTTACGAAATTTTCAGGCGCAAGTTCGAATCAGCTGCGCAAGACAGGGGTAATTGGAGATCGCAAGGAGAGGCCTTCGTCCTGCAGTGGACATAAATATAGGCTGCTGATGATTTTATATATATATATATATATATATATATATATATAGAGAGAGAGAGAGAGAGAGAGAGAAAGGCAGAATGCGGCGATATCACCTGACCGAATGTGCTGAATAAAATTGAACGGAGAAAGGAAAGGAATACTAAAAGCAGAAAAAGGAAAGAGGGAGGACGATGAAGAAACAGAAAATAGTGCGCAGGCAGATAGTGAGTCGGAGAACTCACTAAGCCCCGTTGACGGTCGGTGTCGCGTGCGTATACACTCGAAACCTCGCTCTCGGTCGGCTTCCTCCAATCTCGTCGTCTCGAAGGCAGTTACGGCCGTCTCACTTCCGACGCACTGTACGAACACTGCGTGCTCTGAATACAGACGAGGGAATAAACGACAGTGAAGGGGTTGGTTTCAGAGAGTCACAGAAGCCTCGCATAGGAAAGTACGCATTCTCTGCGCAGGGGGCGCTGCAGTGCAAAGGCACGCGTGTGCATCGAGACGCGAAAGAAGCCCGACGGTTCGAAGAAAAAGTTCGGCACTTCTCGATGCAGTATGCAGAGGTCGTGCAGGT
The DNA here is from genome assembly GCF_013339745.2 of Dermacentor silvarum. Taxonomy (NCBI): domain Eukaryota; kingdom Metazoa; phylum Arthropoda; class Arachnida; order Ixodida; family Ixodidae; genus Dermacentor; species Dermacentor silvarum. Next base: position 76,409,943 of record NC_051160.1, read on the forward strand.
ATACAGCTTCGAGCGACTCGGCTTTACTGGCGTCGCCTTTTGTTTGCCAACGCACGCGCGCTCGCGTTTCCGCTTGAGCGCGCCAGCCACCGTGGTTGGGACTCGCGCTTATAAGGTGCACAGGCGGCGCGCCGTGTATGCGGTCGTCTATAGGCGCGTATACCCTAAAAGGCGCGAGGCTCGGGAGTTTGTTTTATGCCGATTCGCACCGTTGTTTCTCGGGCTCGCGACGCTCTATGCATAGCAGAGCGCAGAGCAGGGACTGCCTCGACGTCCTCCTCGCCCGCCGCTCCGTACAGGGCGGAGACAACCGCCGCCATTTTCGTGCCCGCTCCGAGGGGCGCCATCGAAACGCGGCAAGCGTTCATGTCTCGACACGCGAGCTGGACATGGCAATGGCGGTTTTGGCGACGAGAGCCCCGTCAAAGAGTGGCTCCACCCTGTACGGGGGCGAGTAGGACATCGAGGCACCTATATATGGACTCCTGCGCCGCCATGAAAACATGAGTGGCAATCCTCCCCTTTGCCTTGACGTCGTCGTGTCGGCCATCTTGGGGTACTGGAACGCCGAAGAATCACCGTAAACGAGAAACGCTGACAGCATGACAGGCAGACGCGTCTTTCTCGGAGCGCCAAACCGAGAATAATCCGGTTGAAAAACGGTCACCGCCGAAAAGCGAATCAATTTACGCGTGATAGTATGACGCACTGGTGACGTCGTGCTCGCCATGTTTGGACACTATAGCAGGGTGAGCATCTGCGTTCGGGACATCGCATGAGGACTATCCCTCGTGTGTTAGTCGGAACGGAGACGGGCGGGCCTGTTTGTTTTCCATGCCTTGAAACCTTGACGCGGGTGGCATAGGCATCTTTCATATGCACAACCAAACGGAAGGCGAAAAAAAATTAAGAAGAACGCGGTGCCCCGGGGGGCAGTAAGAAATTTGCTTCGTGAAAGGTCGTTAGCTCAAACGCACGTTGAGCTGTTTAAGCGCCGCGAACAATTCCGAATGCTTCTATCTCCGGCTGCGCATGACGTGGGGAAGAAAGAAGAACTCGTGCGTTACAAAAACATTGTGACGACATCAGACGTCAAAACGAAAACACGAGAAAGCATTCTGCAGGCTTTGCGGGTTACAGTCGGTCCCGACAACAGCAATTAAAACAATGAAACAAAGAACAAAACGCCGCTATGACAAGCATCCGTTGCGAAGGCTTCGCAAAACTTCGACGCAGCAGGGATGGATTATGAAAGTGCAGACGTGAATAGTCATTTTGTCTGTGCTACGAAATGCAGGGATTTGCTTCGCGTATTACGTTAAGCAGACGGTATACTGCGCACTGCCTCTCAAGTGAGGTTCGCTATGAGAAACGCGAAAGCATAGTTTGTCACACTTAGGTTGCCGTATAGCGTCATCTTCATCGCGCGATTTCATCACCAACGCCAAGAATTTCGCGTGGCTCGAGTCATCACCGAACGAAACTTGCTCTCATAACCGGCCCGTAGCTGACACGCCGCAGCCACCGCTGACAGTTTCGCCACGTCGGCCGCATTCACGTCGTTCTTATATAGCTACGCGGAGTGCAATCCGGCGCGTGCGCTGTGAGGTCGTAAAATCAGCACGGAATTAAAGAACAGTGCACGGGTTTGTCTTGGCTGCGTCTCTGTGGCTGCGAACGACCTTTCGGACTCTTATATTAGCAGCGTTATGTTAACAGCCTGTAATGTCCAACGCATCGCTGTTTATGCTGCTCGGAGATTGATATGTGATTTTTTTTTCTCTTTTTTTCCGCGCGGCAAGCTTAACCCATAGCCTATATTAGCGTTTTGATACGCTGGAGCGAAAGTTGAGTTGTTGATATTTTAGGATACCGATTACAAAGAACTCATTAATTTAGTATTAGATTTCACTCACATAAACTTTCGTTGTTTTTATTTCTTTCGTTTTTCACAAAGGTACCCACTGCGGCCGGAAACAAAGGCGAACAAGTTGCTTTAGTTTTCGAAGATGCGGAACCGTGTTTGGGCGTTACAGGGGTTGAGGGCGCATGTACTGTGCTTTGGGTGCACGTTAAGGAATGTCGCGTGGTCAAAGTTTATCGGGACCCCTTCACCACGGCGTTCTCTCATAACCCAATTTAAACACGTACACGTTACACTTCACATCTCTCTTTTTTTCATTTCTTTTTTTTTCACTGCTCAGCTCGCACGCATCCGGTATCCTCGATGAGCCTTATAACAAGTCGTGCTACGCGGACTGACTTTCTGCGAATATTATCTTTATATCTCTTGCACATCTCATTCTGCAAACGTCAAGAGAATGTCGTCGCCGGCAACAACCGGCGTTTACCGGTTCGAACTTGTAGATGTATTTGAAACTGCTCCTGGATAGTCGTGACGCCGACAGCTCCAATTCCGTTCGAGTCAACAACCAGTAACAGCTGTGAAGTGTTCAAAAACGAAGATTAAAAAAAAAACGTCTCCCGCGCCTCATTCCACCGTACATGTGCGCTTTGTGTGCCGTGCTCTCCGATCACCTCTGCGTCTTAAATACGGTGACCTCTTCGCGGTGAACAGTGTGCGAGTCAGCACTGTCACGTCTGTCATGTCGATGACATAGCTTCCGTGATAGCGTTTCTCCAGCAAGATACGGAGGATCAACCGAACTTTAGGGCCTGCTTGTATAGGGGGCACGCACTGACGTCATCGAGTCCGCCATATTGTTTTGTAGCCAGGGGCTCATGGAGGAAGAAAAATATAGGAAGGAGCATTACGTCACGCATCCAGCCTTGGCAAGCGAACGCTTCGTGTAGGTGGTGGCCCAACGCGTGACCTCTTGCGTCGAGATCACGGAAAATCGAGACTTGCCGAGACGTTTGGTTACCGGTAGTTTTTATTCGGTACGCGCTCGGCCGGCAGCTGCTCACATGCAGGAAGAAAAAAATTAGTGTTTCGTGGTTTTTTTTCCCTTGGTTTTATTTTTGTTTATTTCAGGAGTTTCAAATGGTTTCCAATGGGCATTGAAAAAAAATCAACCGGGAGTACTAAAACCTACCGCGCGCTCTGACGTATCGTCCGTGATGTCACGTTTTTCTCGAGTGTTGGTTCACCACCGTCGGCGACAATCGCGTTGCGCTATGCTCCGCCCTATATTTTCCTTCCTCTATGCAGGGGCTCCATTCTCGACGCTAATGGCGGCTGCACGGTCGCCATTATCCGCCACGTTGACTCTCTGATTGGCTGTCGAGTGGCCACGTGCTTTAAAACCGCCTATGAGCTTCGTGTGTGCTATTTGGTTAAACTTTGCGTCGCAAGGTGTCGCTACTGGCGTTGTCGCTTCCGTACACATTTCCAGTAACCCCGGCGTTACGCAAACGCTGATATGTATACGGAGAAGCTATAACTTTGTCTAATGACTACTAATTGAAAAAAGACGGACAGACACCGCAAACCCGTAGTAGGGGACAACCTAAGAAGGTATCCAACTTCTACAGAATTTATATAAGTGCGTCAGCCAATCATGTTCGCGCACTTCCTTTAGAACATGACGGAGGCGGACTTTCAGCATCACCATCTCTCAGAAACTGTACACAGTAAACATTTGAACAGCTTTAAGACTGATAAAAGTGCGTTTTCTGTGTAAGTCACCCTGAAACACACCTATTAATATCCAGTTCTCGAGAACATCACGCCTTGTAGACAGGAGGCCAGATGCACCGCGGTTTTGCGGACGGAGTTTGCATTGAATTCTTACGTCGCGGGCGCAAAGCGTAGCGTGGAATTCTTGAAAGAAAGATGCTGCGGAGAAACAAGAATAAAAGAAATGGAAGGCAGGAAGCTAGCCACTACAGAAGCCGGGGATGGCTACCCTGTACTGGGAAAAATGGAGAGGTAGAAAAAATTTGAAGGACGCTTAAGCTTCGCCTTTAAGAGTGGAACGCGATAGCGTTCAAAGATCCCTGACTGTTTGTCAGGCTTCCCGGCAACTGCAGCTTTATTTTATTTTTCTGCACCTTCGCCTCGGCGCGCCGCTGCCGAGGAGGCGAGCGCCATCTGGATGGTGTTTTTGCAAGCAACACCGACGGGGACGCACCACTGCATGAATTGTAGAAATGCTGGAAAAGGGGTGTTTGTGTTCGAGTTTCCGCATAACAGAAGTATGTTTTCTCGCTTTCTCGTATTACAATCCGACGCGTCATGCCCCTAGGTTGTGGTTAATTCGTACTTTACGATTTTTCTTACGCATTTTACTTTGAGAAATTCAATTAGTTCACCAGCGCCGCTGCGCCTCGCGGAGGGCCTGCGTAGTCGGCGCGGTTCGGGACGCTTTTCGTGGCCGGACACCGCCGCCGACACCGACGCCGACACCGGATTTTCTGCGACACGGGGCCCATAACGCTACAGCGTTAAGATATTGCCGGAGAGACAGAAAGTCGGCGGTTCATCTTCGCAGCAGTGGTCAACGTAACCAAAGTGCGAATCAAGAAAAGTGTACCGCGAAGAGCACAGAAGAGCTGGAAGGCGTCGCTGGAGCGAGGAATGGCGGCTGCTCTCAGCCGCGCGTGCCGCCGCCGCCGACAGCTGTGACGCGCAGCGTGCGAAAACCAGCGAGGCGTGGAACAGGCGGGCGTTTATAAATGTCAGGCTCCCGTGATTCCTGGAAGTAGCGGGGCGTTGCGTGCCAAGCCCGGCGCGTGGCGCGCGCTGCCACTTTCAAAGTTCGGTAACGCGTCAAGACGCCTCTCGCGTCATAACATGCTCCGGGTGGGAGGGGGGGCAGCGTCACCGCGGGCGCTTTGCGGCCGTGCTCTCTGTGAGTCCTGCGCGCCCCGCTTAATTTGCAGTGAACAGCTGTACGCGAACGCGGCGCACGCTTTCGTATCGTGTTTGTGCCTCGTGCTGTCTTGATTGTGGGAGTGGGGTTTCTCAACTTGAAGACACGACCAAATGTGTTCGAGGCATTAAGATATATACGATAATGCTAAAGAGAAATAATATATATATATGTATATGTATATGTATATATATAAAGTGAACAAGACGAACGCAAACCGAGGGACCGGATTTTTACTAGTCATATCCGAGAAGCCAACCAACAATGACACCACGGACAGCATAGCGCATTTCGCCTCTGCTGCCTTTGGTGTCATTGCTTGTTGACTTGTAAGGATATGACTACGACTGCATATATATATATATATATATATATATATATATATATATATGTGTGTGTGTGTGTGTGTGTGTGTGTGTGTGTGTGTGTGTGTGGGTGTGTGTGTGTGTGTGTGTGTGTGTGTGTGTGTGTGTGTGTGTGTGTGTGTGTGTGTGTGTGTGTGTGTGTGTGTGTGTGTGTGTGTGTGTGTGTGTGTGTGTGTGTGTGTGTGTGTGTGTGTGTGTGTGTGTGTGTGTGTGTGTGTGTGTGTGTGAAGGAAGTAGTTCTACGGACCCGATGTGTGATCAATTAAAATAAGTGCAGGCGCTCGTAGCAAATCAAATACACTTAATTTTGACGTTTCGGCCTTTATGAATGCCGGACCCTGGCCGAAACGCATATATATATATATATATATATATATACTCGGCGCAACTCTGGCACAATTCTATCACTTCGACGACAGTGCGAGGACTCTTCGATAATAACATTTGGAGCGCTTCGTCCTCAATACCCTTCATGATATGTTTGATCTTCTCCTCCTCTGACATCGACGCGTTCACCCGTTTGCAAAGGTCGACAATGTCCTCAATGTAGCTCGTGAAATTCTCTCCCATCTCTTGGGATCGTGTACGCAAACGGTGTTCTGCGCGGAGCTTTCTTACTGCTGGCCGACCGAAAACTTGGGTAAACATGGTCTTGAAGACCAACAACGTAGTGAGGTCGCCTTCATGGTTTAAAAACCATAGTTTCGCAACGTCCGACAAATAGATTGCGACGGTTCTCAACTTGGTAGCATCGTCCCAATGGTTATGGGCACTCACTCGCTCGTACTGAGGAGATCCAATCTTCAACGTCTTTTAGGGGCGAAGCTCCTTATAGCGGCACCCGTTCGTCCCCGTCGTAGTAGGTAGCCACGTCTAGTTTTATGAATTGCTCAATAGATGGCGTTGTGTGTCCGTATATGTATGCATACCCATGTATACATATATATGTATACGTATAGTATAACCGGAAGCCGACTTCTGCTTCCGGTTCCACTTCCCGGTTTTGCTTCCGTTTCCACTTCCGGTTCCGCTTCCGGTTCCGGAAGCCAGCTTCCGGAGAACGCTTCCGGCGTTTTATGAAAAAAAAATATTCCGAAAGTTGTATCCGTAGCGTGGAATCGAACCAGGGACCCCTCGCTTCCGAACGCGCGGAGCTAACCACTACGCCGCGAAGCGCACATAGACACACGCACCACGATGGCAATAAATACCCAACATTAACGAAAGGCCGCGTTTCTAGCGCGTTTCTAACGCGTTTGTACTAGCGCGTTACGGCCCGTGTAAGAAGCTGATGTAAGACGCTGTGGCCTCTCCGCCTTACCTTCAACGCGTTTCGAACGCGCTGCCCAAGGCGGTGGCAAGTCAAGTTCAAGTCGAGGAGCGTTTATGAATACGGGGGGGGGGGGGGGGGGTATACTCTCTCAGCAGTCATGTATGGCGTCGGCAAACGCGGTGCACGTTCCGGCATGTGTAAATGGCTGCGTAAGACGCTGTGGACGCTCCCCCTTACTAGAGAGTACTGCACATTTCTAACGCGTTTGTGCTAGCGTCCCCTTAAGCGGGAGATCCGATGATTCCCTCCGGAGCTTCGCCCACTCATCATCATTCACCCCGTGGATATGCTGTGATTTTTTCATCTGTGCCGGAGAAGATAGGGGGATCTCGCAGACGCAAGGCACCGGCACAAACCAGGGTGGGCGGCGCCGGTGGAGGAGTTGAAAGAGGGCCGCTTGCGTCGTCGGGCATGATGGGGGGTAGAGTGCGACTCCGAAGTTCCGGGTGGTCGAAACCCAGCACCTCCACCACTTGCTAAGAGGTTTATTAGCAATGAACGCAGGCGAACGGGGAGCAGTCACAAGCGTTCGGCCAAGGACAGCAACCACGAGCTCATGCCGGTGGCGATGCCGCTGAGGCGTGAGCTACTCTTCTTCATTACAATATATATATATATATATATATATATATATATATGGATTTGAGCAGTCACTCTATATCAGCAGTAATAACGATCTGTAAAAAGTGAAGAGGAGCGACCAGACAAGCGACATCAGAGCACAGAACCACGGCCGCTGGATAACAAAAGGCACCCCTTTTTATCCAGCGGCCGTGAGAGAACTATCATCTGCGTGCGTTTATTCGGCTGCTGTATAGTGCTCGAGCATGGACCGCGACATTCGCTGTCTTCAAGCAAAGAGGGCGGCCATGTTTGTATAGCAAAAGCAGGTCAGCGCCTCCGACCTATCTCTGCAGCGCCTATCGCTGTGCACGCAGGCGCGTTTATACGGACGAACATGACGTCATTGCGGAGCGTCGCAAGTCGGCGACGACACAGGAGCAACTTGTATACGCGGCCGAAACAAAGCGGAGAGCTATCGTAACACGCTCCGAGCGGCTCCGCAAACGCGCCGACTCGAACCTATATCGTTTGTGTAAACTCCGCAGCGCGGCGGCTAGGTCGCTTCTATCGCTAACGACATTCGCCCGGCTGCGTGTTTTAACAACGGCCCCCTTGTGACCGTGCTCCGTTTCCAGGACTCTCGCTCGCTCTATCTTAGTTCGAAAGTGCTCGGCCGTGTGTGGTACGTTTTATCGGCCGGCTTCGTTACCACACACTGTTCGGGGCCGTTTCGCAAACAAACCGCCCCCCGCGAGCCGTTCGAAATGTCTTTCGAGCTCTGGAAAATTACCGATAACGCGTCCGCGGACGTGCATGATGGATCGCACGAGCGCAAGTCCCGGCGTCGTGGTGATATCGCTGGCGATCGGGGCGCCGCGCTGCAGCCGCGGGCCTCCTGTGTACTTGATACTCGATGTATAGTCGTGGCTTGCAGACGAGCTCTGCTTTGTAGACGTTCTGCATTTGGTGCTGAAACAATCCAGTCATGAACAATCCAGTCGCTCCATGCTTTTCTATAGTGGTCGCAGTCTTTTGTCGCTTTATTATATACGCCGCGACGTAAAATGGAGACGCGTGTCCGGTTCGATTGCGAGCCAAGAAAAGAGAGCACCATGGCTATTGTGACAAATTGAAGACGAAGTCGCTCACCACGTGAAAAGAAAGAAAAATATAATAATGAACATTAAAGTGTTTGCCCAATACAGGAACATTGTTCAGTGTGAAACGGCAGCGAGGACATAAATACTGCCATATGTAAGTCTGTACCAGTTCTATAGAGTACAATACGTGGGGCTAATTTGGGAGCGTTAACCGTGTTCTGCGCGTCATGCCAGTGACGGTTGTGCGCATGTGACGTGATATTAAGGAGCGTTCGGACATCGGCGAAAAGAGCATCGCTTTAGTATACGCGGGCTGAGAAAATACTTAAAAAAAAAACGTGCATCCACCGGCTTCTGCCTTTTTGCAGGCGACAATGCGGGGCAAAATGGTTTGCGTGTATGGCACGTGAGCAGATGACGTAGCAACAGGCGTAGAACGAGAAAACCGAGAAGAGAGAAGGTGGTATAGGGATGACATGTGGAGGCGACGTTCGTGGCCGGTTCTCCAAATTGGTTGGTGTCCGCGCAAGGTATCGGAGAAAGCGAACGTTTTTCGTCTGAGAAAAAAAAAAGCGAAGTAGTCTACCCGAAAAATGCTTTCTCTGGCCTGCTACTCTACGCAGTGTAAGGGAAGAAGGAGACGAAAAAGAAAACTGTATTGATGACGATGATATAGTGTAACGGTCAACTGCGTACACGTGAGCGATGTGCATTCATGTTCTGCGCGCAGCATGTCACGATGACCAGACGCCTGTACTCTCCAGACACCTCCAGGTTCTAGCTCTTCATATAGGCGGGAAAAGCGGCATGAAGGTGAAGCCGATGAAACGGCAGCAGCGATATTATATAGCTTGCAGTTGGGGCTTTACTTCCATCCGTATAGTGCTGCAGCTGAAACCTGTTGCAAACGTCGACACAAAGCACTCGCCCTTTAACTTGGAGGAGACTGACGACCTGCGATTGTAGATTGCGCTATAGCTTCGCGGACGAGTTGACGCGTGTTCGTCGCCATGTATAGTGATCGCTTACGTTCTTCGCCTACATCCTCCACGGGTGACAGAGCTGCCCCGTCGTCACGGTGTGTCGTCACGCTGCACGCAGCGTGTCTAGTAATTTGCATTGCACGCGCAGTCGCCGGTTAATAAAAAAAAAAGAAAATGGGAAGAAATAAAAACAACAATCGCCGACGGTTACGATACTTCTAATGCAAATTTTGAGCGCAGCTCCAGTACGTGTTTTCATTTCTCGATATATTGAGACTTCGCACCGACTTCTAGAGCCGCGACGCGTGATGCTAAGACGTTACAGCTTCGGTGATATTGTGAACAAACATTAAGAAGAACTCGGAAGCAATATTTTTTGTAACTTGTTTGGGCAGTAACTAGCGTATGCTATGCGGTCCTGTACAAAGGGTTGGGGGCCAGAGACCGCATTTTTTAATATTTTGACTGGTTGCCCGAATGAGCTTGTTTTCTTCTCGCAACGATGCCCGGATGTTCTCGTTTCTTTCTCGTTCGGGTGCCCGGATAATGGCTTTGGCTTTTGGCTCAAGCTCAGTTGAGGTCACATGAAGGTCGCCGACAAGGGGAGATAAAATCGTTTCCTGCTTAAAATAATTTATCAGGAATTCACTATAAGCACCATGACTCTTTCTTAGCAACATTAATAGGAGGTTAACAAAGAAGCTCGAGAACAAGTTAAGGACCGCACAAAGAGCGATGGGCCGAAAAATGTTAAGCGTAACGTTAAGAGACAGGAAGAGAGCGGTGTGGATCAGAGAGCAAACGGGGATAGCTGATATTCTAGTTGACATTAAGAGAAAAAAAATGAAGCTGGGCAGGCCATGTAATGCTTAGGGTAGATAACCGGTGGACCATTAGAGTTCCAGAATGGGGCCAAGAGAAGGCAAGCGCAATCGAGGACGGCAGAAAACTAGGTGGGGTGATGAGGAGGAGGAGGAATAAACTTTATTTGTGTAGCAGATTTGTGAGACCTAGACGTCTCTACCTAGATGACGGCCTCGAGCCCTTGGGCTCTGGCGGCATCTTCGGACTGCTGGATTGCCTTAAGTTGGTCTTCCGGTACAGAGCTGAGCAGCGTGGTCTCCCACTGCTCTCTGGTCTTGTGCGTTTTATTCTGTATGGGTGTCCCAGGACAAGGCCAAACCATATGTTGCAAGTCCGCCCTTTCTTGACAGAATCTGCATTTATCGGTGTAAAGTTCTGGATAGTAACGGTGGTAGGCCACCGGGTTCGGATATGTTTCTGTTTGCAACAAGCGCCATGCTGTCGCTTGCCGTCTACTTAGCGAGGAGTGTGCCGGGGGGAAACGGGCCCTGCCTAATTTATAGTGTTTGGTTATCTCTGTAAAGCTGGTCATCCGGTCTCTCTCCGTTCCCAGTATTTGCGTGTTACCTGCTCGGTCCGTCAGTTCTCGAGTCAGGTTGTGCGCAATTTCGTTCCCGGGAAGGGAGGAGTGTGCGGGTGCCCATAT
>NC_051160.1:76425632-76493607 GCF_013339745.2 Dermacentor silvarum
ATCCAAAAACGAAAAACGAAAATAAAACAGAACACGCGAAAAATTCACTGTATACACTTTGGAAAGAACAGAACGGAGGCACCGTAACGACATACAACGCTGGCAGGGAATCGCACCATACCAACAACTCCAGTATTTACCCGCCAAAAGAAAAAAAATCGAAGCTGTGTGCTAAAAATATCTCCCTTCAGTTCCTCGCGGACGGTATATTTGCTATTTCTCAAACGTTGTCGTCGCGGATACGTGTTTCGGTACTGTCTGCGTAGACGCGGGATATATTTCCGGAAATATGTCTCGAAGCGAGGGCATACGGTATGTTTGTTGCGGTGCTTATAGCTGGGAGTTGAATTTAGCGTTTTCAAATGGCGACGACAGAATCTAGAGTTATTGCGTCGCGAACGCCCCTTTTAGAAACGTCAAAGGCCGCGCACGAGCGCTTTACGCATGTACGGGTTGAATTATGCATGCACTGTTGCGTGGGGGGGGGGGGGGGGGGGTGTTGCTATAAGCGGCTATGACGTCATCGTACTCGCGTCGGCTTGCCAGCTGTTAGCGCGCGGAAAGCTGCTTCTCCCGCGGCCATGAGCATGGAAATGCATTCCGTTGCCATGGCGACGACCCATTTGTTAGGAACGCCAGTCACCCATCCTATTTCCGGTCTGAACGCAGTTTTGTTTCCGCAGCGCATGGGCTGTGCGCTGCGCATTGTGTGAACGGTAAATACGTGGGAATTGTATCCTCGTCTCCGATGCGTGTATAAATGCTGCCGGACACGTCGCCCGCCTTCGAGCTGTGTAAGTTTTCAACCCCGGTGTTGTCTGCGCGATATTGTGTGTTTAGTCAAGTCACGGTTCGTGCGTAGAACCCTCTTCATTTTTACGTTCATTTTTCTGATAGTTTAGGAGGAATCTTTAGCAGTTTCTCGCAATTTGAAATTTAGGTAGAAAAATTGTGCGATGGCTACCCACCTTGGGTGAAGAAAGGAGCACTCTTTCTCGTTGGTTCAGTTCATTAAACTTTTATTCTCTCTTTCTACCGGTTTTCCATTACTTGTAGCGTTTTGTTTTGTTTTTTTTTTTTTCTTACTCACTTTGTTGCGCATCTTTATGCTCAAATTGCTTGCTCTGATTTGTGTTCAAATACCTTCATTAATCCAACAGTAATCCTTGTCTTTTGATTTTTCTGTGGGATGCCTTATAGCATAGCCACTTCATAAGTATACTAATTACAGCTCCACTTACGACAAACCCTGATCTACGCGTATCATCGTGCCTACTAAAATATCTTTTAAGAAGCTTTACTGCCTATATCTGCGGGTGACTCGCTGACTATGGTTCAAGCGCACTATTGATATAGTAAAGTGGCGCATGTCCGATCATTCTTGATCAATTAAAGATGAATAAATTGGGGGAGGGGGTGTGACGTGCCACAACGACGATATGCTTATGAGACACACCGTAGTTGGAGAATCCAGATGAATTGCGACCACATGGGTGTTTTTGTTTTTTTAACACGCACCTAAATCTAAACACACCAGCGTATTTTTGCATTGCATCGCCACTGACAATGCGGCCACGAATATCCCTTAGTTGATTCGAATATTTCATTCTGCGGAGCATTACGGAGAGTCTATAAGCACGCGGTAAACGTTCTACGTGCGGTTCAATCCCCGGCTACGCGTTGTTGTGCAGGTGTTATATCACGAGTGAGCGTATTCACGCCATTTGGGCATCGGGCCGGTTTATACAGTGTAAACTGATTTGCACTCTTCTTGCTCCGTAGGAGTGCTGATCGGTTTGCAGTGTATACTGCAAAGATTAGACGGGACGGACGGTTGGAATTAACATCTAACTTAAATGGATGTTGAATTGTTGGTTGAACTGTGCCTTTGCAGGGCATACACGGCGTTGTAATTTTCTGATACCGAATCGAATACGAAAAGAGGAGGGCCAGAAGCGCATCGAAGCGAATCGAATATTGAATGCGATTAGAATCTTTTTTTTTTTTTTTTTTGGGGGGGGGGGAGGTTACGTGCCAAAACGAGTTCTGATTATGAGCCACGCCGTAGTGGAGGGCTCCGGATTAATTTTGACCACCTGGGGTTCTTTAACGAGCACTACAACGCAAGCACGTGGGCGTTCTTGCATTTCGCCTCCATCGAAATGCGGCCGCCGCGGCCGGGATTCACTCCCGCGACCTCGTGCTCAGCAGCGCAACGCCTTAGCTAATTTAACGGAGCCACCGCGGCGGGCAATGCGGTTATAGAATAGTTTTAGAATAATACAAAGCCATGCTTTCACATATAAAACAGCGTTCACATGTTCATATCCATAATGTTAGCAATTAACTACCACTTCTGTGGTTACTTTGCAAGTTATGAAGCAAAGCTGGCGGGCATCGGAGGACAAAGATTGTGTGAAAGCTGTATTTTGTCTGCAATGCGTGACCACACAGTAGCATTAACAGCTACAAGGGTTGTGCTTGACGATTTGAAGAGCACCGGACTATAGACTCTAAACTTTAAGGAAAGCACGTTGTTACGTGGTTACTGTAAATACGATTTTTTGTTCCTCCTGTCCCCAAGTTTCGTCACTATTTTTGTCCGCGTTCCTTTTCCCAACCTCTTTGCTTTTCCTCTAACGAATTCTCTCTTATTTAATAATTGCACAAAAAAACTACTGGCAACAAACCAGCAGTATACGCGCAGATTCTTTGGAGAGTGCGATGTATAGCTGTATAGCTGTCCAAGTGTATCTCCCTGAGCCTGTGCCAATACGTAATTTGTCACATATTATGCTTATACTATGCCCGCGGGGTTAAGGTTCTTGTACCTTGGCTAGAAATTTTACGTTTTATTGGGTGCAGTTGACGTTTTCGCATATTCTAAAACTATTCGAAAAAATATCGGCAATTTCGAATGGTGGCGATTCCATTCGACGACAGAATCGCGTAAGGGCAATATTCGATTCCTTTCGAATCGCACAGTTTCGTATTTTGGCACCCCCCTAATATAGTACCGGCACCACACCGTAGAGGCATACAGTGTGTGCAGCACTCCGTATATACATGGCCACATCATTATTGTGTGATGTGCAATGTTTACAAAATAAAAAGGATGTCGACCACGCGCTTAGGAAATGCTGGGACTGCTTAGTAACCGGTTGTACGGAAACAAGTAGCCCACTGGGAGTTGTGCCCTTAGCAAGAACCCTTTGATCATCGATCGGCGTCCTCCTCTGATAGCATGTTCGCTATTACAATCGAACGGTATGTACTGTTACGATCCGCCCCAGAACTGCTTTGCCAATGTGTATGTACAAGCAGAGTAATTAAATAAATAGAACACTGCTTGTTCAATAATCATTGTTCCCGAGTCCTTTAATAGAGGCCCCTGGTGTACAACCGTTCGGTCTGAATGGGAGCGGCCCATATTGTTCCGTACTACAAATTTTACTAGAGGCAACTCTGAGGCTGCGATCAACCAGCTGCCACGGGAATAATGGCTAGCACATCGATTTGTCTCGTCTTCGTGCGTGTGTCTTGAAACATTCGCGTGAGGTTATTTATCATGCTTTGTCTCTCAAGTTTGAAAGCCCGCGTCGTTATTCCTAGACACGACGAGGCAACTAATCACGACGGACAAGCGTAATCTGTGCGAATCGTTGCATTTGTGACGCAATATATCAATCAATCAATCAATTGATAAATCAAAAAGCCGGGTTGAGCCAGAAGGACGAAGTTTAGGCAAATTCATGTATCGGGGGGGGGGGGGGGGGGGGCATCATTCCCTTGCTGAATGAACCACAATACACTCGAACCCGGATATATCGAATCTGAAGGGGTTCCCAAGAAACTTCGATATATAGGTAATTCGATATATGAAATAAACATTTTATACAGAAATTTTCGCGGTGATTTTACGGCTGTTCGTTATACACAGTAATTCGTTATATGTTGGTTCGATATATCCGGGTTCGGCTGTTTACTTGCAACTTGCGTAGGCACTATAGTGCCCCAGAGCCGTCTATAGTGATTTTAGTCGGAAACTCTTATGGGTCAGGCCGGCTTCCGTCATGTTGGGTGATGACGTAGTTCTCGTGGAACGGAAGTCTGCGGTATGCTTCGAGAAAAACCGCTTCTGCTTTACAGTTCTGTGAGTGCGACTCATTAACGCGAAATCTATATGTTAAATAGCAGTGAATGACATTATCACTTGCACGCGTTGGCGGGAATCGCTGTTGGTTAACAAGATTAAGTGATTTCCTTTGACGTTGTTACAGTGTGTGGAGCTGAATACGCGGTCGCACGAGAAGACTAAACACGAGAAGCATTTGGCATGCGCACATCCACATTCAACGCGTACGCACGAATGAATCATCGTTTGAAGTGATCGCGCGTCACACCTTGCGCGTCAGATCTGCGTCTCATTGAGTGAGTCATCTTGCCATATTGCGGTGGGCTTCTTAAGGCACGCGTGTGTCTTGACTGAGGAGCTATTGGTTCGGCTGTGAATAGTCAATTAGATATAGGTGATCACCTTCACCGCGCGAGCCTCTCTTTTCTTGACGGCGTGTTCTTGCGCTATAGACTTCGCTTCCATGTCCCGCAAGTGAGTACTTACTTCTTTTGGGCGTATCTTGAAATACCTAAGTGCCGGTTTATTTTTCTTTTTTTTTTGTCTTTTATTGAGAGAGTGGTGCTTTCTGTATTGACAAGCGAACTGCGTAAAAAATTGTTAAAAAGTATTGGCGAAAAAGTAGGTGTGATGTATAGTGTGCTGCGCATCGTGACGCATTCGATACTGCAGTGCAGCTCAAATTAAAGGTTTAGGTACAAAAAAAAATGAGAGGTGAGGAGTAGCTGGAGTGAGATTTCATTTAAATGTCTATTTGGATGTTAACCTGACTTTCGTGTGTTTTCTCTGTGGCTTAAGTTCGTATTTTGCGACCTGACTTATTCAGGTCAACTGAATCTACGTATGCGTGTCTTTGTGGGAGATTTTCCTTTTTATCATCGCCGCCATCATCATTCCTGTTACGCTTCTATTCGTTTCTTTGTAGCATTGCGCTTGCAGATTTAAAATTACTTCACAATTCTACGAGACAAGTAGCTAGCGCCACTTATAAGCGCTTACATCTGATAAAATATTGAGTTCAATAAAAAAAAAGAAATCTGCGCGTTTTTGTGACGTGCGCGTGTACAGACGTAGGTGTAAATACATACGAGTGTTCTTGCGTTCCACTCCCGTCTTATCGTGACAAGCCGGGTCTAAAGCTCGAACCCCCGACCTTGTTGTGTATTCAGCTATAGAACGCTGCAGCGTATGGGCTGCCGTGACCGCAAGCCCACACGGTAAAGAAGGTGAACAGAAATAGTTCTAAGCGGCAAGACTTGCTTAAAGAAACCAGACGCGCACCAATCCGAAACTATTGACGTCTGGAAGGCCGGAAAAAGAGCTAGCAGACGACGTTACGCGGCGCTCGTTTATTGGTCCGAGCAGCTTCGAGCCGATAGCCTCGCAGCGTGTATAGGTAGTTATACGACTTCCAACTAAAACTGTTACACGAGTCACGAGCCCCTCTTCAATGTTGCTCCCCGCGTTCACTCTCTTATTCCCTTTTTTTTCCTTCCGTTTTTGTTTCTGTTCTTTCGTTTTTGTAACAATAACAAGCCCCGTTTTTCCCTCTGCGCTTTACGGCCCTTTCAGCTGTAAACAAAAAAGCCCTGGATGCATGCGCACGAATAAACACGCCTGCTTTTCAGGTTTCAAAGCCGGCTGAGGAAGCAGAGTTCGTCGGCTAAAAAAGAAGTCGTCTGCTTGAGATCGCCATTGCTGACAACGTCTCCTCGTCTTTCTTTTTTTTTTTTTTTGTCATTTTCACTTCTTTTTCGGGAACTTCAGTACCTCCTCGAAGCTGTTGGCTCTCTTTTTCCCGGAGAGCCTGCTCTCGTAAACGGTCGAGGTGAGCATTGACGTCAATAGTAGACCGATGACGCCTTGGGACCAGTCAATATTGTCCCCCCCCCCCCCCCCCCCCCACACACTTATCGCATGTCGTATTGTTCTTTTATCACCGGACGCACTGCCCCCGTATAGACTCTCAGTACTTGTGCACGGCGGTCACCTTCGATATGTCACGCGCACCTTTTCCACAAACTGACTCTCTCAGAAAGTCCGCAACCAGCTGTAACGTACTGTGGCACAAGCGCTCATCATATTCCCTTCTTTAAAATTATAAGTCTTTTTTTTTTAGTGGGCTCTTCGTAGGCGAAATATCATTGTTGTCGTAACATGAGAACCCCCTCTCTACCATGTAAGAGGAGCGTTTCTTTGACAGTGCTTATTACGTCATCCGCATCGCCGAACAGCCTCAAGAAGGGAGGCAGCTTCTGCATGCATTCGTGCACTAGCTCAGCTGGTGGTACAGATACTTGAATTTTGACTTCTTCGTTATTTACTAAACTTGAAAGGGCAATGGTGTGTGTTCGTTGTATGCGAAACAGTGTACCGCTGTTTCTCTTTAACTATTATTAGGCGTACTTAAGGAGAGATTGGCTGCTGTAGCTGACGCTGGCTGCTCCACTTATTTGACAAGACAATTGCGATCAAAATAATGATCACAACAGAAGCAGCGAACATGGTGACCTAATTTGTAGGATTCACGTAAACAAAATAATACTGTCTTTTGACAGTGGCAAGTTGTCCCTCTTGAGTGCGCCATCTTTAGTGCGCCAGTGGCGCCATCTGTCAGTAAATGACGTCACTAATCAGCACACTCGCAAGATAACGAGAGCGTAACAGAGCGCTTATTCACTGCGCCGCGCAATCAAATGTAGGAACAAAGAGAAAAAAAGAGCGTATGTGAACGAACATGTCTATGCGCTATAGCCAGTGGTGACAAAGCAGCGGCCTTGACCAAAACAAGCGGCCCTTTGATCATATAAGATGGGCCCCTCCGCGGTTTCTCGGAGGCATTTTTTTTTTTTTCGAGCCACGCGACAACCTTTGGCGAATAGCAGCGCTGCCGATGACTGGAAAGCGAAGGCGCAACTTCGCTGCCAACGTGGCTGTATAGAGTGTTTCTTTAACACCAGAAACTAACGAAACGCCACCGGACTCCTTTTTTTTTTTTCTTTTGTTCAGAATAGATAACTTTTGCGCGCAACTCCCGAGTTGGCCGCCCGCCAATGTCGTTATTGGCCATTGCGGTACAAAAGAGCCGTTCGTCTATATTTAGTTCTACTTCTCGAAGGACTCTTGCTGTTTTCCCCTTGTTACTTTAACCTTTGTTTACTCGGCTGTCACGCCGCATTAACTCAGCTCGAGGCGCTCTCTTCATGCCCATTGTGTGGAGCGAAAGGGCTTCGTATTCTTCCGCCGTATAGTGCGTCTGGCTTTACGCGTAAAGCATAGCGAATGATGCAATCGGGCGTTTCTATTTCATCCGCCGACGATTAAACCAACCGAAATGGTTGACGACTATACAGAATGCCTGCATTTAGAGTATACGAATAAAAAATATCGCGATTGTTCACGCTAAACCCAACGACCTTTGCCGAGTTAGGCATGAGTTCGTTCTGT
Source organism: Dermacentor silvarum (assembly GCF_013339745.2). Lineage (NCBI taxonomy): Eukaryota > Metazoa > Arthropoda > Arachnida > Ixodida > Ixodidae > Dermacentor > Dermacentor silvarum. The sequence goes on from NC_051160.1 coordinate 76,433,215, forward strand.
TCTTGTGCTGAATTTAGGATGTTTATTGTTCGAGGCATAGCGCAAAAAAATATAATCTGCCGCTAGATTTTATGACTACGCACAGGACTCTGTGGTTCTGGAATAAATAAAGAAATAGAAATCCACTTTCATTTGGGCATAAACCTCCATGCTGGCCGTGACATCGTACAGGTGCCTACTGTGCACCTGCTGGTTCTGGTAGCTGCATATATATATATATATATATATATATATATATATATATATATATATATATATAGTCAGAAGCCAACAAACAGTGACACCAAGGACAGCATAAGGGAAATTAACCGTAGTTCTTAACTGAACTAATGAACTTGTAACTCAATGGAAGTGACAGTGGATGCACAAACAACCCCAACCTGCAACTCTCACCTGCGCCTAGTTGTTTCTTCATCCACTTTCATTTCCTTTTATTCATCAGTCCCGATTTTTATTAATCGTATCATAAGAAGCCAACCAACAATGACACCAAGGCTGTCGTTGTTTGTTGGCTTATTATATTCTTATTATATTATTATATTATTATTATATTATGTTTGTTGGCTTCTGATTATATATATATATAATATATGTTCACAATGTTCACGCTAGAGGTAGCTATATATATATATATAGCTACCTCTAGCGTGAACATTGCATGTCAGCCATTTTCGTCACCATCTGGTCCCGCTTTTGTTGTGTGCTTCTTGGTTTCTAACATTTCAAAGGCTGTCAAAATGTTTCGCTTGAGGTCACACGAAGGCACACAACTATGCTACGCGTTTCCAGACCTTTACGTACAATTGAACATAAATGCCAAGGATGATCGAGCTTCGTTCAGTGCAAGGAACAAGGAGATATCGCTCCATGCTGTGGTGCTGTAGTGACTCTGTCTGACACGGAGTAACCTCCTGAATCGCAGTATCAAGGATACATATACGCGTAAGTAAAAAAAAAAAAGCTTAAATGAAATAAGTGTTGTTATGAAGGTTCGGAGGGCTGTTCCTTCGTGAAAGCATCGCCCTGTCACAGCCTTTAGTTCAACCGCTCAGGACGACACAGTTGATTGGATCGGGAATCATAATGATGTTTTCTGGAAGACTATTCCAAAGCCTGATGGCGATGGCCTGTGTTCGACTGAAAGTGCTTTTGTAACTGGCCAGATTGGGCTGGCGACGTGACTGGCAATGTAACCTAATGATGGCTGTTAATTACTTGATCTAATAGACAAAGAACATTCGTTAGAAATGTAATAATAACAAGAAATTAAAGCTCTTGTCCACCAGGAGTTACTTCCTCTTATTGCGTGCTCCACGAGGGGATCAATATGTTTATCCCTTCGAAGGATCCCCCGTAAGATCAAATGTTTCACCCGTGGGGCTAATCCCCTTCTGCGTAGTCCGCAAGGGATTAAATGGGTTAATCACTTCAAGCACCCGCTACTCAGTACACAACGTGCTTAAACTAGGCGCAGTGCTAAATTCCGACACTCGATCCAGCCTAAGATTACAGTCGAACCCGCATATATCGAACTCGAAGTGGATCGGGAAATAGTTCTACATACCAATAATTCGATATTTAAAATATTTATACAAAAATTTTCAACGGGATTTTACAGCTGTTTGTTATACACGATAATTCGTTATATCCGGGTTCTTTAAATCCTGGTTCCACTGTTAATGGCTTGCGTGGGATGGTCGCTCAGTTACACAGTGAAAGGGAAGGTAAAGTAGTAGTAAAGTAAAGTAGTAAAGTAAAGAAAAATACCCATTTGAGAACGTCTTCAGAAAGTTTGAGCACCGTGGTATACGCTATACGTTCCAAAGCAGTTTGATTATTCAAAAAAGAAATGGGGGTGTGTTACGTGCCATAATGATGATATCATTATGAGGCACACCGCAGTGGGGTACTCCAGATTAATTTTGATCACCTTGGGGTTCTTTACCGGGCGGCCAATGCATGATACACGGGTGTCTTTTTGCATTTTGCCCCCATCGAAATGCGCCCGCCGCGGCCGGGATTTGATCCCGTGACCTCGTTCTTAGCAACGCAACCGTTAAGGAACATAGATGGTTATTACACCTCAGTGCTCAAGGTTTCCGAAGAGGTTCATCAATCGTTTTCTTTTTAAATATCAGTGAAATCCGAATTGATAACTGGTTTTTGATAAGGGCAGAAAAGCATTGCGGTATAGCGTGCGTGCGGCTTCTGTCGTTTGCGTTATATCCAAAGGTGACAGCAGTGTGCTGATAAATTTTCAGCCTCGTAGCTTATATATCACTAAGTGTTATGTAGTTGCAGCTTCAGCGCCCTGTAGAGAAATGTCACGCGTCATACCAAAAGGGCAGCAGACACTGTATAGATATACGAGCGCTGTCGAATAGAAATGTTTGAAAAAGCAATAAACTGTTACAACTATATACTATACTCAATACTCGGCATCGGAGGATCGTAGCGTCTCGAAGAAAGTCCACTAAGTCACTGCCAGAAAATCAGAGCTGCAGGCCGACATAAAGAAAAAGAAGAACAAAAAAAATGCAACGCGCGACATCTCGGAGCCAATCTTACGCTCCAGCCGCTCGGCGACGCCCTTGCTCAACCGCGGCCGCCGCTCGACGAACGGCGCCAACCCCCCGTTATAGGAGGAATCGTGCGAGTTGACGACGCCTGTCTCATGGCTGTTGGCCCGCTCGCTTTTATTTCTTTATTTCTTTCTTTTCCATCTTACGATCGACGGCGCCCACGTCACTGCCGATCACATCGTGACGTCATCTGGCCTGGCAGGCGCCACCACCGAAGCGCTACCACATGCGCGATCTCTTCAGATGCACTTCGTCTCTCTCTCTCTCTCTCTCCGAGGCGTTACGCCGTGAGACGCCCTCTCGTGTCCAGACCACGGCCTCACGCGTCTTTGCAAACGCACGTCTCCTTCACGTACGTGTGAGTCGGCGCGGCCCGCCGTTTTGCGAAATGCCTCTCGGCAGCCGCTGCCACTAACTTAGCCCATAGCCGGAGCCCGTGGTGCGAACTGTTGAAATATACTGGCGCGGTGTGCTCTAGCACAGACGCGCGCAGAGAGGGAGAGAAGAAAACATACAAACACAGCGAGAATGAGCGTCGTAACTCGGGAGATTATTGTAGTAATAATAACGGCTCCCTCCGGGTGCTTTGACTTCGCCGCTCGCTGCTGCAACTCCCCGGGGTGGAGGATAAGGTGAGCAGCTGGGAAGTTGCGCTCTGCGCAGCGAAGCACTTTTCGTGCTGGCGAAAATCCGATTTGGTCTCCCGCTGGCTAGAGCGGCGGTGGCAACCTCTAAGCTGGTTCGAACGGAGTCAGCGACAAGAACGCGTGGCGTGGTGGGCGATGCGACGGCTCGACTATGTGGATGAAATTTTTGTCGAAGCAAAATTTCTCTCCATTTTTCTTTTTCTTTCTTTTTTTTTTCGAGAAGGGCTGGAGCGAGCCAAGGGAACGATCAGCAGTTGTGAGAATTACTGCCGAAGGGTACGGCATTTTAAAAAAGAAGTACACAGTAAAAAAATTACCGATCGTAACAAAGCGGAGCTAGGTCAGAAATTATAAGCAAGTAGCCTATAGCTGTAGCCAGGGGTCGTGTACTAACGATCGATGACTTTCGGGTTCATCTCGCTTTCAGAGCAACGTTCGCTGGAAAAGCCGGCATAAATTGATGCGCAGAACGCGATGACCTAACTCCAACTAGCGATCATTTCAACTTTGCGAAATTCTCTAGAGTCTATAGCGCATTCGAGAAAGAGGCATGTTTCGCCTTCGCTTTATCTGCTATTAACTAACCTTCTGACATGACACGTCTTTAATTTCGATTAGCATAGAGGTGGAAGGGGAGAGAGGGGGGGGGTGATTGCTTTGCTAAAACCGCACGTAACGTTACATGTTATGTAACGAAAACAGGTTGTGCTAATTACTCGCTTATATATTTGCAACCGTACTACTCACGCGCCCGGCTTCGATATCGTTGCGTAAAGGAGCCATTACTCGATCATGCGTGTGTCACGTGCACAGATAGGGCGCCGTTGTCGCGCCAACGCATGACGCAATCGGAGCCTAATTTAGCTTCGCACTCGGCCTTGAGAGAGGCGTAGCTCCGCAATAGGCTTGTCGATCCGACTGGGAATGGACGCATTTGAGAGAGCTCACTCTCCCATAGTATGCAGGTATAATTCCATCAAGCTCAAACAATACTTTCTAAATTACAGTGGAATATCGTTGATACGATTCTGCATAATACGTTTTTTCGGGATAATACGTTCCCTCCCCGATAATACGATTTGTTCGGGTAATAGTTGGATAATACGTTTTTTCGGATGATACGCTTTATTTACCGGTTCCCGTGAAGATCGTATCAACGAGATACCACACAACCAGCGTTCCGGCAGCTGGGAGGAGTGGACCACTGCCCCACGAAAGTTTGAAACAACTATATGGTGACCGTTTCTGGTGCAGCACGTCAAGAACGTGCTGGGTCAGGAGGCACATGAGCCTACCACGAGGTCCGGACTGGGGCCTTAGTTCCTTTGGAACTAATAAGTGTTCTACCTCTATCTCTCTCTCTCGAACATGGGCTCATTAGGAGTCACAAGGCTTACGAGTGTGCAGTTTCGGGCGGAAATTGGAATGGTTGCTAGAAGGAACGTTTCTACCAGTCTAAACAGATGTGCCGTTGATCTTTAGCGCTGTTTTAAACTTTGTACCAAAGGCACACGCGAAGGAGTTGAAAGCGCGCTGGGTTGGCGCACGCTGAAGGTCCAATTTGGCGAAAGAAAAAAGTCTGCAGAATCACCCCGAATCACTGAATCACTGCAATATTCGTGGCAATGTTCCCCAATAAGCAAACAAAAACAATTTATGCGGTCTTGCGTGCCAAAACCACCATGTGATTGCAAGGCGCACCGCGTAGTGGGAGATTCCGGATTTATTTTGACCCCACCTGGGGCGTTCTTTATCGAGCGCCCAATGCAGGGTGCGAGATAAAGCTCAGCAGGTGGCGTGACGTAATTAGTTTTACTTTATTCACAATATTTTTAGGCGTGTATGGATGAGTACTCTCTTATTACGTCGTACATTTACTTAAGCATGCAATCTCACTGCATGGTTGTTGTTTCCTTCTGTCTCGTTTTTTTTTTTTTCTTCTATGTCGCACGCTGCTTTTGACATATACACGTGATTACTCACTCGATGAGGACGATTTCTAAGTGCGTATTCCCCGTAAATCGGAACGGCGACAAATGTTCACCTGTAGCCTTTCCAAGCTACTCACCATATGGCCATTTAGCACTGTCTTTCTGTTTATCTGGTAAAGTTACCTCTTCCCTGATCTTCCCTTTATCTGGTAAAGTGACCTCTTGCCTGATTATTTTTCTTTCGGCAATAGTCTGAACGACGTTGCTTATCTGGACCGCTGACCGCTGAATGCTGCGATGAGCCTTGAGCACCGACACTTCAGGAAGGTAGACGCTCTCTTTACGGTTCTGTGACTGGGTGAATATTTTTGACATTCCGCTATAAAGTGCCAAGTCGGCTCCGGATGTTTTCCTGCAACACACACACGTGCCTCACGTTGCATAGTCGCCCTGCTGCTGCGCGCATGTAACGCCCTCTTGCGGCCTTAAATTTGCCCGTGAATGCATAAAGAGATCGATCAAAGTAAGATCTACGACCTCTGTGCGTCGTGCTTTATGCTAACGGTATATTCAAATGCTTGAAACTACGCACGGCTGTGCTGTCGACAACCGCCGGGTGAAAGGTGCACGAATGCGTCACACTGTTCTGAATCATCGATGCACTCGACTGCTCGATGTGATTATAATTTAACAACCTGCGAAAAAAGTGCTATCGTATAGGGGGTTTCGTGGTCTCGGGCACTGCGAATAAATATGCGACAGGCGGTCGATCCAGACACCCCGATTAACATACATTCATATCAGCTGTGTGGCGTGTTTGTTATATATATATATATATATATATATATATTATATATATACATATATATATGTATATATATAATGTCAGACTGCGCGCATTCGCTCCTTATACGGGAGTCGCGGCTTTCATTTTTAGTCACGGTTTGAAGCTGCGTATATATATATGTGCGTTGAAGTGCGCGTGGCTGTTTACAATTTACCATTTTAATTTTTCTCTAAACGAAGCGTTCTTTGGTCGCATAGATGGCTGCATAGATATCTGAATATGGACCACATTTTGTGTCTTTCTCCCCGGTACGACGTCCTCGAGCGTGAACCTCTCCGGACAGCATTAAACCGGCTAAACTTTCAAACAGTTTTCGTAAATGAAGATCCCTGGTCCATGGCCGTGTGCGTCCATGGCACAAAAAGCTGCGAAAGCGTTATTGGAGTATACCTCAAGTCGACAGGTGTTATATATATATTTATATATATATATAGACTCGGTGCGCACCTTTTAATGCGCGCGAAACTGTGCCCTTGCTCTTTCCTTCTTGTTCTCTTTTCGTCCCCCTCTCCCCTTTCCCCCAGTGCAGGGTAGCAAACCGCACGTGCGTCTGGTTAACATCCCTACCTTTCCTATCTGTTACCCCTGAATCTTTATCACCTCGTGACACCTAGAAAAGAAGCCTTGCGAAAATGAAGTTTTTCAAGTTTTGATTATTATTATTTATTATTTTTACCGACAGGTCAGCCACGAACGTAAAAAAAAAAACGAATCGCATTGCTTTGTCAAGGGTTGTGGCTGGTGCGGAAGCTCGTCTTATCGCCGAAAGGCGAAAGCTGCTTTTGTTTTTACCTAAACTAACAGGTCTTTTCATTTTCTTGCGACATATATGTGTTATATTGCTGTTTCTGCTATGCGAAAAGAAGTAGCCGTCTCCATTATAGGGTGACTACATCCCTTTCTTTTATTTTCATTCCAATAAAATACAGAAAAGCAGACAACGGTATAAAATCGTTTAGAAGTTCATTACAATTATTTTGCGCCTTCGACGATAACATCATTGAGTCTCTATAGAAATGGTTTTTAGGCGCTAAAATATGACCTGGACAAGAGAAAGAAACGGACAGGAGCTTTCTCTTGCCAGTGTCTTATATTTTTGCGCCTAAAACCATTTCTAGCCGTATACTAACAAGCTCCACAGCAGACGTTACTAAGCTATCATTGAGCGTCATCGTTGTCGTAAAACAAGGCGTCTTTAATTCTAGCTCCGTTACGATAAGATGTTTTTGGACGTGTCAAGGACAGTTTTCGTGGACACCGGTAACGGCGATAGAGAATTTTAAAACGTCGTTACCCACTTTCCTTTACCGATTCCAGCTGCGCATGCGCAAAGGTTACCGGTATGCGGTAAGCTCAACCTTATAGGCTCCCGGCTTCGATCCCAATTAGACCGTGTTACTTGCTCGCCGTCGTGATAGCAACGTACAAATAAATGCTACAAAGTGACATCGCTTAGTTTCATCTCACGCTGAGGTGAAAGCATTAGCGATGCTTTAATATTATTATTGGTCACATAGATTATTTGTTTTGACGCTGCTAGGCCTAGAGAAGACGGCACGGAGGCGTACGTGATACGTGGATTTCCGGCTAGCGGATTTCGCTTCAGCATTTAGCGCACAATTAATAACACACAAAGAAATATATATTATATATATTTTTTTCTTTTCGTCCTTATAGGATGAAAGTAAGCGATATAAATAGTTAGTATTGCCTGTCAATGTATTATACCTGAAAAATGTGCAGCTGATGAATAGTCATAGGAAACATTGTCAATTCATCTGAGTAGTATGTTTTTGTTTTGTTTCTTTCTGTGGTGCATGAAGCTTATTTAGGTTTGTATAAATGGGTACTTACCCATACTTAGTGACAATAGTGGAAGTATGAATGAAATAACGTGTTGTATGTGAGGCGTTTCACTTCAGCAGGCATAATGTCTTTATTAGCGTATAGGTTAAACTTGCTGCGGTGACTAATTTTGGCACGGCGTATAGTCGACGTGATCAGCCCAAGTAACCTGTTCTGCAAGAAATGCGCCAATAATCTCACAGTGTGGGTAACGATTTTTATCCGCGCGATGTATAACAATATATCCTTAATAACTGCTTCGTTTTTCTTGTCTTTTTCTTTCTTTTTTTTGTGACGGTAAAGAATAGCCTTCCTTTTTAAGGACTAGTGATGTACTTTTTCAGTGCTAGTTCTGTTCGCGGTTTCACTTCTCTTTTCCTATGTTAAACTTATTAAAGCCTAGCTTGAGCTAACATTTCGTTTTTGTGGTGTCACTTTGACACAGCACGAGTAAGCGTTACCACGAGCACATATTTCGGGTTCATCTCGGAACGCCGGACGTAGGGCCACTGCTTATTGTGGAATGGAAATCGAAACACCAACGAGGGGCAGGATTAGCGCTATATTTTGTTCTACCATGACCGGCGGCCTTTTCCTCTTATCGTCTTATCGCAGACACACCTCCGCGAGCGATAAGCGATCGTTCAAAACTGCGTATCTGCGCGTCCGGCGATTCTGCGCCCACGCGATCAGGCACCGTCACCACCAGCCACGTGCAAGGCGCGCGGTTTGCCTCTTCGGGGTCCGGAGGGGGCGTCGACGCGAGCACGTGTACCGACGACCGTAAGTTAGCGCTGCGTCACGTGATGCGAAATTTGCGCTCACCCGATTGTTTTTTTTTTTTTTTTTTTTTTTTTGGCTAGCCTGCATCATGTGTGCGAAGTCGTTAGCGGGCCTATCGCTTTTGCTCCGTGACTGAGCTTTGCGTAGCGCTTCAAAACACTGCATCTAGTTCCACGGACTCCAGTCTTGTGTGTGCCGTATCTTGCCGTAATAGAGTCGGTCCTTTTAGGGTGTTTTTGAAACTCGCTCGCGCGTTTTGTCTTCTGCGCGATGGGTAGTGTCAGCGCCGTCATGTCCAAGAACAGCGTTCTCCGGGCACCACCGGTCATCGAGGACGTCAATGCGTGAGTTGGAATTCGACGAACGGCGCCACGCCGCTACGAATGCGTACCAAGCGTTTCGTTGTCACATACGACTGTGGCGTTGTCGCGATTCTTGACACAAACGCGACTCTCTCCTAAGCCTAACCGTCCTGGTTAGGCTTAGGTAACGTACGCGATCGTCAACATATTCTTGCGATGAATCATGTATGACATAGGGATTTCTGCTTTGCTGGTTGTTTTTATTATTCGGTCCCGCGGTGCTATCTTTCGAGAAGCTCAGCGGCACCTGTCGATTTGGTTTGCGGCCGATTATTTGCTCGCCGCAGTGGGTCACTACTACTACTGCTGAAGCCGTCCATTTGGCTTTCATATATCGTGGGTGCGATTCCCGACGTAGATGGTGGCTTATCGATCGGGTCGGGATGTCAAAGCGCTCGCGTATCGCGTGCTTTCAAGTGCTCGGTAAGCAATGACGTGTCGTCAGTAGTTCACACGGAGCCCTATACTCAAAGGCAACTATCATAGCCGCTATGTTCCTTTGGCGTGAATCTCGCGAATCGAGCGTGCTTTTAAGGCCTATAGTGCGTGGTGTTGAACACTTTGAACAAACAGAACGCCCAGATTACCGCGCATCTCCTGATCGAGGAGTACTTTCTCTGCTAGGCACCTGCAGCGAACAGTAGTTCCGCTTCTGTGTTCCTATAGAGAGAAAGAGACGGGGTGGGAAAGGCGCGGAAGCCGAAAAGATTCTGGTTTGCTACCCTGCACTGGGGGAAGGGTACGGGGAAATGAAAAACGGTAATAGCGGAGAGAGCAAAGTCACGAAAAAAAAGTGAGAACTATATTCTGTAAGATAGACCACTTGAACACAAAAACTTCAAGAGTGCCTTGACTAATTTTACAGTAAAGCGGTATACTATATGGGAGTTCGGCTAACGCCGCACAGGCGACTGCTTTAATATTGAATTGCGTCACTTCAGTGAGGTCCCGCACGCTGCGTTTATCATACTTTCACGCCGTGGTACTGCGTTTTGAAGACGGCATCGACCAAATATGAAACGCGATATGCGGAGCACGAACGCCTGTCTCGACGACTTCGCCTATGGCGTAACAGTGGCGCCAGACCCCGAAACGACTGTGCCGCGGCCGGCGTCGGACGGCAAGGGGGCTGACTGTACGCGGGTCCACCGCGTTAGCGCACAATTTGGTTTTACCCATTTTACAAATATGCGGTTCTCGCTCGTCGTAAATCGACACCCTGAGAGAGAGACTGTGTCATGCAGGAAACGTACCGCGTGTTTTTTTTGTAGCCGCCAACAGGCGGCTTCACCGCTGAGCAAATCAGTTATGCAAGAAAGCTAACCCAAGAGCTTACGAGAGACATGCGGTGAAGCGTCTTTCAAGCCAACATATGAATAGAGCGGAATACCTTATTGGGCAAAATTCGGTCAGGCGAGGTTATTATCATTCCTTTTTTTTTTTTGCTGTGGTATTGTATCCCGGCAAGCGATAACCACAGATGACCGACATTAGGTGGATTGGCCGGTGGTACAAACCAAGATACGCAGGAATTAACCGCGTCAATTCGACAGGACAGAATCGTCATCAATCTTGCGCGCACTAAATAGCTTCCCTGTGATCCCCGCCGGATACTTTCTATATAATAGACAGTAACATAGACGACAGTAGAGTGTTGTCGCATATTTTGTTGCACGTTTGTAATGTAGGACAAAATTGTAATCAATATAGCGTGCGCTGTGTGAAAGCTTTGTTTTCTTACACTACGCGTTTGATAAAGTTGTAGAACAATAACTGAACAGCAGCACAGATAATCGAGTGTTTATACCACATAGTTCGTGTCGCATGTTTTGATAATGCTATGTGTCCGTTCTTCCTTACGTGTCTGCTCAGACTGGCCGATGTGTTCATACCTGCAACGATATATAGTTTGCACTGACGTCATCACGACCGCCATCCTGGAGTAGAAGCACGTCGAGAAGCTGCGTATAAGCAAGAAATGCCACAGCACGGCAGCATGACACGCGCGTCTTGCGCCGAGCGACAAATCGATTAGTTGTAATGAGGTGAAAACGCTCAAAACAATCAAAATAATGTGCGCGTGATATGGTGCACTGACGTCATCGGGACAACCATGTTCGGGTACTACAGCGCGGGGAGAAGCCGCTTCCGTGACGTCACGTGGAAACTATATTTATCAGAGTCGGTCTCGTCACCCCACTGACCTGCGAATTTTGTTCGGGTTGGCGGTTTCATGCCAAGTAAAACATCACCAGGCTGTCCTTAGCTAATACGGGAAAACCTATCTCACCTTTGGCCAACCTATCTAAGGCACTTCACCAGGGTTCATACCTTCTCGTGAAGCGCGAATCAAGAAGGGAGCACAGTTTCGAATAAAATTTTTAATAGGGACTCTAAATCGACGCCAATAGAAAGCACTCCGCGAGATTAAATTCTCATTGAGATAATTTGTTCCATATTAACGCAGTGCGCAAATTGGAAATTGTACGCTGCAAAAAAAATTGTGGGGTTTTACGTGCCAAATACCACAATCTGATTATGAGGCACGCTGTAGTGGGAGACTCCGGAAATTTCGACCACCTGGGGTTCTTTAACGTGCACCTAAATCTAAGTACACGGGTGTTTTCGCATTTCGCCCCCCATCGAAATGCAGCCGCCTTGGCCGGGATTCGATCCCGCGACCTCGTGCTCAGCAGCCCAACACCATAGCCACTGAGCAACCACGGTGGGTTGTACGCTGCAGGTGTAATACTTGCTTGAAAGCGAATTCGGGTTTCGCAGTCCTGCCTAGCGTTTGTGAACGAGGGTGTGCTTGGCGAGCACACTAACAAGGAATAAAAAGTGTTATACGCGTATACAGGGCTTATATTGTCCCACAAATGATAATGTTCATTAATCTTGCGTGCACTGTCTTTATTTGATGCACTGCTCTCGCTATTTTCTTGCCATCAACGCCATGTTGCGCTGATAGGCGCATGCCGGTACTGACTGTAATGTTCCTGGCGCGGAGCGTTAAAGAAAAATGAAGCTTGCGCACGCGAGATTGATGACGGCCCTTCTTGTCGAACAAGATAAACCCGAACAGGCGAGAATTTTTTAGAGAGAGAGATAACTTATATTGACTATAACTTATATTGACTGTCATGGCACTCTAAAAGAACTAAGCTGGTGTAAAATGATTGGTCGTACAGTACGCGGCAGCCTCCCGTATCACAAGTCTTATCGGTCGGCAGCTTGCTAGCGTTTTTTTTTTTTTTGTTTCGATCTATCGATGCAGTGTCAGGTGCCTGTATGCATATATTTAGTCTCAAACATCGTATGCATCGTAGGCCAATCGTTAGTCGATGCGGTTAGTTTATATTCATCAGCCGTTAATTATTCGTTTCTTCGTTGAATTTGCGTCGTGTATTTCTGCAAACTTTCTTCGCGCCTTCCTCTGTGGTTTGTTTTGTTGTATTACTGCATTTCTCGCATATACATATACTGTAGTCGACGTTGCGCTTTTGCGAGCCGTCTGCGCGTGTGTGTGACGTCATATCTATTGTACGAGTATCGAACTTGATATCTTCTGTCGTGCGAATGCTGATCGTGTTCGCATCACGTTACGTATGCCACATTGGCGTCCTATTCACTGCCTCCACAGGGCTGCTATAGAGATAATGTGATCGAGCTGACGCTCATCTTCTGACAGTGCTGGCTCTACAACACCACCATGGTGGCCTCGATGACCCCCTGTATATAGAACAATGGACCTGAGTCAGATATCGGCCTGCTCAGTCGGATCAATGGCCGACTAAGCATACCAAGCTAACCCCGCCTGCTGCTACATTACCACCACGGGCTTACACCTTTCCTCCAGTGACCCTCTTGTTTTCTTTGACGAAGGAAGTGAGAACTGGTGAACGAACAGGTGCACTGTACATACCCCCTTCAGACATGGCGTCCACACTCCTGGACGCGACCTATTTTTGCCATTTCTGTGCAGTAGTAACGAGGAATAGAGCACGAGCATTAAGCTTAGGGTAAATTGTAAATTGAACATTCTGCTAACCTATATTACTTTTACTTGAATTCTGAGTGATATGTATCGTTAGAGAATACCGCTTCGGTGAAGGTTTTACGGGACGTTTGACGTGGGGCATGTCGGTAGCAACCTCGAAATGTTTCTTTTTTTGCTTTTTCATTCTTGAAATGCTTGTGGCCAATAAATAACTTGTGTGTGTAATTCGAGCGGGTGATTCAATCCTTTTATTATGAAGAAACGCAGCATGACTGACTTACAATATTCGAGTATTTAGTTACCCTGTAATTATGATGACTTATCACAAAATGCACAAACAGTCATTCTACCACCTTGATTTGCTTTCAGTGGAGTCTCAAGCACACTGGCATAAAATTATGTGCGTTTCACACATGCGTCGACAGTCGATCAAAATTTCTGCCTGAAGGCGATATCTCGCTATCGCCGTAACGGTGCATTTCTTGCTTTCGCGCTCCTAACATTTCGAATGGTCCGCGCTGCGGCATTACGTTCGTGGCCGCGCTCTGTATGTCTGAGAATTCGGTACTTTTAGGAGGGCACCTCGCGCGCACTTCGCGAAGCGCCGTTCCTTTGTTAGTTTGCGCCTCGCCCATTACAGGAGCGCGATTCTGCGCGTGATTCTTAGGAAACGGAGGAGTGCCGCATATGGCTCGCAGGTGTTTTACGAAACGAGCTTAGCGGGGAGCGACGCAGCCGTAAATCGTCGACCCCCCCCCCCCCCCCCCCCCCTCCACGAACTGCCTCCCCTGGCGTCTTCTCTTATTGCGTTTTTATCATGCTCCGCTATCGCCTCTGCAGTCTCGCTCCCTTCATGCAGATCGTTCGGCGTTAATTGACGGAAAACAGGTGCTCGTAATGAACGCCACCCGAAGACGCGCTATGACGTCACTACCGAAGAAGCTTATGTGAGAGGTTATAGTATTTTCTTTCGCGTTATACCTCATGCATTGTATACCCAGCAAAGCGGGCGAAAAAGAAACTGTACAGAGAGATGGAGAGAATAAAGCGCTACTCTGTCTCTCTTTCTCTCTCTCTCTTTGGGGTAGTTGACGCTCGCAGTCGTAACCCGAGTCCTGCCAGCTGTCACGTGTACGCGAGTGCCGTAGCTTGCAAGGTGTAACGTGGGTCTGCCTCGCAGACTTGGTTGAATTAGCAAAACAATACTGAGTAATACATAAGTTAAGCTAACTTTACGTAACGCATTTGCGGATTACCAAGAACGTAACTCTCACAATGGGAATCCCTAGCTGAACCCCTGGGATACTGAAAAACCCGAGAATCCTCAAAAGGGTGTGAATACCAAGGCCGAGTAGGTGACAACGCTTATCCATAATGAACGGACCGCGTGTCTGATGACGTCATCGATTTCGGCAACGTCTTTTATAGCTAAGCATGGCTGTGCACTCTGAAGCAAGCGAGGACGTGGCATAGCGATATTATACAGATTTTTTAAAGACAATGTCTTTCTTAGCTAGCTATGCGCCTACTTTTTCGTATTGGGTACCTGTATTTCTACTCCTTTTTTCGTTGGGCGATCCCAAAGATTGTGCAGTCAAAAAAAATTAAGCAGTCCGACGCTCTTCCTACTACCCTCATTCGAGGAATCACGTTATCGAGTGCCGTCCGCAGTAGCCCGAGCAATTCTCACTCGATCACAGCCATCTGAAGGTCATTGTCCTTGATCGACTTTAACTGGAGGTTGAATGGCCTTCGAACTTTTTTTTTCCTTTACGAAAACTGCTTAATCGCGCGAAAGCTTCCTGAAGTTTGTGACGTCACACTAACTTAGCGGGAATTGCGTCAAATGTCACGGTGATATGGAGCATTAGGGTTCAGCGTTAAGGATTATCGGCCGTATAAGAGTGAAGGCTTCACTTTCGTTTATATACTAATCGATTCTGTTACGCAAAAGAAGCGAGAATTAAGTTTTGAAATAGTATGGTGTCGAATGATTCAGTGTTTATCTTTAGAATTCGGTAAAGCTATTACGCAAGCGCGGAAATCGCGCGCGCTTTGAGGACGCGGTCAGCAACAGCTTCTTTCTGCGCAGCTGCCGTTGTACCCGAAAGCAAACACAAGCAGCAGGACATTTTATTTCTTTTTTTTCCCTTTCTCGTATGTTGCGAAAACAAAAAGGCTGCACAGGCGTGGATTCGACACTGCCAAAGCAGCTTCCCCCATGCAAGCAAATGAATGCGAGGGATTGACACACAATGCACGGGCGATCGGTGACGCAATGTTTGCTTCTCGTGTTCAGTTCGCTTCGTCGTCGACCTGAGGGTCTCGGCCTCTCGTGGCTAGAGCTGCGATTCGTCGCTTCCGGGAGTCGCGTTTTGTTTGCTCGCACATGTACTCACGCCGACGGAAACGGCGACATCAGTGAGTGTGGGTTTGTTTGCTGGTTTGTTTGCGCGATTTTTTGTGCGGCTATTTGGTTGGATACGGGACGGCCTTTGATCTGTATACGCGACGAGGATTAACGAGTGCTCTTTTACCTTCCTGAAAGTTGGCGAATTATTCGCTAAAAGGTGAGAATCTAGAGCAGAGAAAAAGCAACGACGGGGACCAAGTGATGAATACACACCGGCGCTAACTTGCAACTCGGTTCGTGTTACTCACGTTCTCACATTCGACGCACGTAATATGATTAACACAGCTACCCGCCGTGGTGGCGTAGGGGCTACGGCGTTGCGCTACTATTATAACTCCGAGGACGCGGGATCGAATCCCGGCCACTTCGTCCGCATTTCGATGGGGGGTCGTAATTAATGAAATTAATTCATTGCGATGAGCCTCATTATCATGTTGTGGTTTCGGCACCCAGAACCCCCAGAGTAATTATCGAGGTAAATTGGAAGAAATTGTTCCCGTTTATTTTTGGCCATGGAGATCACATCTGTAAAAGAAAAAAAGAAAGCTAAGGTGTCACTTGAGGTAAAGCCTTATTATTATTCATTATTTAGTAATTGGCTTGTAGAACTATGCAACACCTGGGGAAGTGGGAGGGAGGAACTTTACTCCAACGTAATAATGAACACGTGGCTATGGGCAATTGCGTTCCGTTTCTCGTGCTCAGCGTAGCACATGCGAATATAGCAAACTCGGCGTACATAAATATATGCGTACGCTGAGCCCTAACTATATTGATATATGTGCTAAGTGTATTTAGATTATAAGCGTTGAACGTGTTTAGATAGGTGTCGTGTGCACTGCCTCCGTCATCAACCTTCCATACCTTGAACAAGCATCGTAATGACCATGGGACACACGCAGCTAACAGCTGCAGGCGGCGAGGCCGCGCGCGCCCGTGTCATCTACTATCGCTGCTACCTCGCCAACAAGGTGCGCGTCATTTAGAATTGCAACATTGCATTGGATCGGCGTGTTTGTTGTTGTTGTTACTTTTTCTATGTGTCGACGTTGTTGGCGTTGTTGTTGTTGTCGTCGTCGCACAATGTTGTTCATTGTTTCTCTTTGCAGTGGAGCTTGGTTGACTGTCGTGCTACGTTTAATGTGTTTGCAGTCCGTCGCTTTATCGGTTTTCTTTGTTTTTTGTTCCTTACTGCTTGCGCTGTATCCCATGTTCTTAGCTAACAGGCAGTTGTTGTACTAGTAATAACAATAATAATCATGATCAAAATGCTCAACGGACCCCTTGCCTAATCTTTCTCGTACTTTGTTTCCTCTTCGCAGTGAATCGAGTGGGTTTGCCCAAAGCGCTGTCACCACGGATCCCGTCCAGATTCAACACCCGGAACCGTTCCCCCTACCGCAGGTGAACATGGTGAGTGCACGGGTGCTTTCAAAACTTTTGCGAAATTACACTAACTTATTTTTTTTCTTAACTTCGCTTCGAATGTTAGTGGCACCAAACGCTTTACAACCGATGCAAACTGAATGCTTTATTTCCAATATACGCGGGATACATATTAGCACTCATAAGTGTATCCGTTAGACCTGCAGCCCGCTCGGTCATAAACGGCTCCTCTGGAAGTGATTCATGCCGTAAGTTTGTACAATTACGCTCATCAAAACTGTGATTCGACTAATTGAGAATGCTAGTGCTATATTCGTTGCCTCCTCGTATATGTAAATGTAAAGGTGTATTTCTGTATCGCCGCCCGCCCCAGTGGCCTCATTTCAACGGGGGTTAAATCGGAAAATGCCTTTGTGTACAGTAGAACCCGGATATATCGAACCAACACATAACGAATTATTGTGTGTAACGAACAGCAGTAAAATACCCTTCAAAATTGTTGTATAAAGTTACTTGAAACACCGAATGTCCTATATATCAAACTTTTTGGTGGTCCCCTTCAGATTCGATATATCCGGGTTCTACTGCACTTAAATTTAGGGGGACGTTAAAGAAGCCTCAGTTGGTGAGAATGAATCCAGAGAACTCCACCACGGCGCCCGTCGTAAACCACCATGCAGTGGTTTATTCCACCATTTTTTTTTTCTAAAATGTGCTTCTTAAGGCTCGTTTGAAATCTATTCCGCTTCTCAGCTATATACGTACGTAGTTCGTTAGTTTTACGGAATCCTGTTGATGCCTTCGCCTCTCCGTAAGCATTGAGCGCGCGTTTCTCGAGACGTGGGAATTTTGACGCACTATAAGAAGTTACCGGAAGGCTGGGCGCGCCTTTGTCGAGTTTCGTGTTACTCGCCGAGTGTATGACGTCGTACAGATAAAAACATTTTACGTTTTTCTTGGTAAGTTCAGCTCGAGAGAGCGCGACCTGCTGTTTGCGTAAGCCTTATTGTGCAGTTGTTGAAGACCGGTGCTCTAACAACACGTTTCTTTTTTGTTTCGCACGCAATATATATATATATATATATATATATATATATATATATATATATATACTTTGTGGGCTCTCTCTGTGTTAGGCAGCTTTTTATTCGACACGGCCAGATGTTTCCAGCTGGAAATTTTCCATTGTATGCGGAACATGCTATGTTTATAGCGTATATAGCGCTCATACTATTAGGTATGCAGGCTCAGGAGCAAAAATTTAGACCATGGTATCGGCAAAAAAAGAAGGAAAGATTGTGAAACAAAAGGAAATCACATTTGTGCATGGTACAGCCGTCTAATTCTGTCAGTGCATTGCAAAGGTCGAACACGCTCACGCGGTCTGTATACAGCTTCGCTTTCGGCTTGTTGCTTTGGCTACGCAAAAATAAAAATCGCTAACCCTGGTCTCCTGATTTGCTCGCGCACTGTACGTGATGTTACTGTGTGGTCAACTGTTAAAGGGAACGGTGCAAACTCATGAACAAGCATTATAGGCGAGATTTGTTAGCGCGTGGGAAGTATCAGCAATAACGCACACGTCACACGTGTGTCACTTGCTTTAATTAGTAAACGCGCAACTAGTTGTGTGAAACTGATGTTTGCAATACAAGTTTCGGATTTTGGGAAATGATTTAACATTCTAGGCGAATAATTTCTGCTCATTTTTTATGCCGTGGTTAATTCGACAGTGTGGGGATTATCCACTGATCAATATTTCTAGCATGACACGTTGGATCTCGAAATGAAATGTCAGACGAAAGGGCTGCGTTTCTTAACGCTAAGGCCGTATTATTCACGGGCAAGCTTGTTACAATATAGCTCATTTACTCGGGCTACTTTAACCATTTTGAAGAGTTGGCGACTAGGTTCTGAGGTTGGCAAATTAGCACCAACTCACAGAACATTGTGTATTTATTTATTAACTTTTTGCGTTGCCTGACAAGTGCAAGATTTGGTTCCGTTGTTGTTCCCGGAACTAAATGCGAATAGTTTATGTAAGAAGCAAATAATGCCTTATAAATAGCTAATTTCACGGACTCTTCCCAGAGTCCGTGAATGAGTCCAGGAAGAATGTTCGACACGAAAACAGAGGGGAACAGTTGGCTTATCGGGTGAAAGGAGCGTCCGGCACTAAAAAATAAGCAGTTGCACTGTCGGCTAAATTTCTTGCGTTTTCAAGCTCTTAGCAAACGCTGTACGCCTGAGAGATCGCTGGTTGAAGTCGGTGGGGGTCGAATTAACCGATGCGGCATGCATCGCCTTCGAACTAAACCAGTTTTGCCTCTGTAGAAATATAAGGTTCGTATTAGGCGAAGAATCGAAATACCCGTGGTCTAAATAACGGGAGTCAACTGTAATAATAATAATGATGATGACGATATGAATAATAATAAGCATGTTGTTGTTGTCGTTGTTATCATCATTTGAGCTGCAGTGTGACATCTATTACTACTTGGACGTTGCTTTAAGCGCGCCCGTATTGTGCGTAGTCTGCCTGGCGTTCATACGTGTGACGCAGGCACCAGAACGCATATACGTACACAATGTGCGTACATTATGAAGTTCGCGTCTTCAATTTTTGTTAATTTCTTAACTAATCCGTTCTTTTTTCTCTCTTACCTCCTCGCTAAACCATTGTTAACTCGTTTTACTAGCAGCCCGCGTCACGCATTTTTCTTTTCACGTATTTGTGCTTCGCGCAATCATTTCTCAATTTGCGCTGGTATAATGGCTTCCATCTGTGCAAATTCAAATTTATGGCATCACCTCGTCGAGGTAATGTAATTGCTATCGTTAACATTCTATTTCCCGTCGACATTCATATGGTTGGTATCGAAAGTTCGACAGTGTGCACGATGATATATGGTCGGTATATTTCTACACTTCAGCGCAACAGAGCGAACTGTCTGGAATGCGCGTGACACCCGAGAGCGCACTGAAGTTAAGTGCTTCAACATTTACGTTTTTTTTTTATACAATTAGTTAGAGATTGTGTGTACGCGACAGGTTCTGTCGCTACACCTGTAAATGTAATGACCGCCAGAAAATGAAACAGTAAAGAACTGACTAATTTGATGGTGTATGCCACGCTTAGGTGCTGTATAGCAAACGTTATCAGCACATTTTCGACAGGAATAATGCAGAATTACCACTGTTCTTGTCTAATTTCCATGATTTTCTTTCTTACCTTTGGAATTTCATCGATGCACAAGTTTCAACTATATGTTTCCGACATTTATGCTTAAGCCATTTAATACTGCGTATTCGAAATTGATATGCAGGTTCCCTCACGAGAGTGCGTTTGAGTGTCGCCGATTGTTCTGGCCTTTTCAGTCTGTTCGTTATGACGTACGTTGATTAGTCATGCTAAGGCGAACAGCTTTAAAGCACTTATTTCCTTGCCATCGATGGGAGTAATGTCATTAATATTTTATGCGCGTCAGTACTCGAATGGCAAGTTAAGGTTTTGCGATGCCAATATCGTTGCTCATTTGGTGGAAGTATGTGCCCTACGGTGTCTCCCACTTCGAATACGAATTAAACAAAGTGGTTATTTCCTTATTCACGTCACGACTGCACTAAGAGGAATGTTTTCGCGCCTATTTCACATTATCTTGCCTCCGGAAGGCTTCAATCTTTCTGTTTTGATACATCTTTTGAATAACATTTTCCGGGCAGGTAAATTATACGGAATAAAAGTGAACTTGCGCGAAAGGTTGATTTTGGTCGACTCGCCGTGGCCAGATCACTGACTCGCCGTGGCTAAATCACTATAGGTATGAAAACGTTATTTGAAGCGTAGATAAGTGCTTCAGTTAACAGGTACTATATAAGATAAGCAGGTTAAGATATAAGATAACAGGTACTGAAAGATAAACATGGTAATATCATCAGCAATTGCGATGATATAGTAAAAGCAGCGGAAGAATTCTATACTGACCTGTACAGTGCCCAAAACAGCCAAGCTACTTCCATTCGAAATAGTGATGAACCGCATACAGAAGCTCCTTGTATAACTAGCGATGAAGTTAGAAGGGCCTTGAAAGACATGACCAGGGGAAAAGCGGCTGGAGAAGATGGAATAACAGTTGATTTAATCAAAGATGGAGGAGATATCATGCTTGAAAAGCTTGCGGCCCTTTATACGCAATGCCTCACAACTTCAAGTGTACCAGAGAGCTGGAAGAACGCCAACATTATACTTATCCATAAGAAGGGAGACGTTAAAGAATTGAAGAATTACAGATCCATTAGCTTGCTTTCGGTATTGTATAAAATATTCACCAAGACAATTTCCAAAAGAATCAGGGCAACACTTGACTTCAGCCAACCAAGAGAACAGGCTGGCTTCAGGAAGGGATATTCTACGATGGATCATATCCATGTCATCAATTAGGTCATAGAGAAATCTGCGGAGTACAATGAACTTCTCTATATGGATTTCGTAGATTACGAAAAAAGCATTTGATTCAGTAGAGATACCAGCAGTCATATAGGCATTACATAACCAAGAAGTGCAGGAGGCATACGCGAATATCTTGGGAAATAACTACAAGGATTGCATAGCGACCTTGGTTCTCCTCAAGAAAAGTAGAAAGTTACCTATCAAGAAAGGGGTCAGGGAAGGGGACACAATCTCCCCAATGCTATTCACTGCATGCTTAGAACAAGTATTCAAGCTGGTAACGCTTACGAGTGAGGATCAACGGCGAATATCTCAGCAACCTTCGGTTTGCACATGACATTGTCCTATTCAGCAACAATGGGGACGAAATACAACAAATGATTGAGGACCTTAATCGAGAAAGTGTAAGAATTGGGTTGAATATTAATATGCAGAAGACAAAGAAAATGTTCAATAGCCTGGCAAGGGAACAAGAATTCAGGACCGTCAGTCAGCCTCTAGAGTCTGTAAAGGAGTACGTTTATCTAGGTCAATTACTCACAGGGGACCCTGATCACGAGAAAGAAATTTACAGAAGAATAAAATTGGGTTGGAGTGCATACGGCAGGCATTACCAAATCCTGACTGGGAGCTTACCACTGTCGTTGAAAAGAAAAGTGTACAATCATTGCATTCTACCGGTGCTAACATATGGGGCAGAAACTTGGAGGTTAACAAAGAAGCTCGAGAACAAGTTAAGGACCGCACAAAGAGCGATGGAACGAAAAATCTTAGGACTAACGTTAAGAGACAGGAAGAGAGCGGTGTGAATCAGAGAACAAACGGGGATATATCCGATATTCTAGTTGACATTAAGCGGAAAAAGTGGAGCAGGGCAGGCCATGTAATGCGTAGGATGGATAACCGGTGGACCATTAGGGTTACAGAATGGATACCAAGAGAAGGGAAGCGCAGTCGAGGTCGGCAGAAAACCAGATGGGATGATGAAGTTAGGAAATTTGCAGGCGCAAGTTGGAATACGCTAGCGCAAGACAGGGGTAATTGGAGATCGCAGGGAGAGACCTTCGTCCTGCAGTGGACATAAAATATAGGCTGATGATGATGATATAAGGGAATTTTAATGGAGCAATCGTTTTCCCGGAAACCACTGCACCGGTCTTGATTAATTCTTTGCGTGAATAAAACGCGAACATCTACTGACCTTTCAAAAACATAAAGCCATGAAACATTTTTTACAGAACATTTAAAAAAGTCGCGGAAATTTAGAAAACTGAGGCATCGTGTTTACAATTCAGAGCAACGAAAAGTGATGCCAGAATAATGGCACCTATTCCGAGATCTAAAGCGGACAAAATTGTACTGCTATACGCCACTCTGAAATACCGGGGTTCAAAATTAAGCTTTACGGATTTTTTTTTTTTAATCGCCTGTGGCAGCTAGCATAATTCTTATCGCTGAGCTGGGTTATTCGAAGACGCGGGAATTAGTACCACGAGAAATCGAAACACATTTTCAAATAATTAACAAAAATGGCTAATAAACTTCTTAGTTAATTACTTTATGACACATATTGCAATTAACGAATTGTAGCCGGTGAATGTGCAATACGCATCCACTTGAAATGAATTTCCAGGATGACGCCAGTTTCGAGGTATTTCCCAAAGTGTTGGACGAAATACATGGGCGTTCCAGTTACTTTCGTGCTTCAATGTATAAAACAACATTCTGGTAAAAAAGTGGAACAGTGCATTTTTACGGTGAGTTTGATGGCGCATACCTCGAAACTGGTGTCATTCTGGAAATTCTTTCCAAGTGGGTGCGTCTTGCAAACTCACCGGCTACAATTCGTAAATTGCAGTATGTGTCGTAAAGTAATTAACTAATTTAATTAGTGATATTTTGTTAATTAGTTGAATATGTGTTTCGATTTCTCGTGCTAGTAGTGTCCGCTTCTTCGTAGCTCAACGATAAAAATTGTGCTACCTACCACAAGTGATATTTAAAAATTCCGTAAAGTTTAATTTTGTACACCCGGTATACCACTAGTGTGTGAGCATGGCTTTTCAAAAACTCCCGTAAACATCGCAATGGTTTCACCTTAGCTGTAGAGTCATTTATCAATTTTGTCCACTTTCAATTCTTTGAAAGAAGCACTTTACAAAACTGCGATTTTTTTTTCTTTTTCTTCTTTTTAGTCAGTTACGGAAATACGAACTTCAATTCTTTTGTAGGTTACTGATTTTCGGCAATTTTATTTAAAACTACGATGGGATAAATCAATATTATGCCTTCATTCAGTCGCTACAGTTCTCTTTTTTTTTCTTTTAAATGCATAAAATGTCTTTGAAATCGGTCTATTGTTTCTCTAATGAGAACATTTCTGCGTTTTACGTGTGCTTGACTCGGAGCCAGCTGTTCAGTTTCGTCTTAATTGAAACGACTATGGCGCTTTCGAAGTTCCCGTGCAGGGCATTCCGCGCGTGATGTAATAAGTTATACCGACTATCCGTCGATGCCCGGGGCGCTGGTATTTCTTTGTACTTTAGCGTTCTTTGAGTACTTAATTAGGCTGCTTGTAATTATGTTGGAGCATAATGTGTTGGTGATACTTATGACGTCATATTTTCTCGGACTTCCCAAATGGCGTCACGCTTTTCATGCAAGGTTTTTTTTTTTTTTCATGCATGTCACGGTGCCTGAAAATAGCTTGCGCGGCACGTTATGGGCACCAGCGAACGCATTTCACGCTTGCATCTCTAATCTTCCTGATACTGTCGGATGCTTACGTTACGTATTTTTTATACAAAGCTTTGTTTCCCTCCTTTCCTGGGTTTTGGTGTAACCCTGTGACCTATGTAAGTGACGTTTCTCGCCGAATCGACAACCTATATAGTCCCGACTGTTGACCGATAATGTACCAGTGAGCACACTCGCGACCCACGTGATCGAGCGATTTATCGCGAGAAAATACCTGCACGTGTAATGTCGGCTCATAGATATCTCTGAACCACACTGACCTCTAAACGGAGTAGCACGTGACATTTAAGGCCGTTATTTAGAGCGTAGTTTTTAGGCGCCAGTTCCTGCGGCGAACGTCGGCGTCCCTCGTAACCGAGCGAACGAGCGCATCGCAGGATGCAAGAGCGAACGCGGAGCGCAGCGTGGTTGAACGACGGCGATAGCAAATAGAGCGCGAGGATGAAAGCGGAGGAGAGTGCAGCGGAACCATGAGACGGAAAGTGGAGGAGGAGGGGATGGCGAAAGCGTGAGAAGAAAGGCGTAGTGCCGCGCAAGACGGGCTCTGCGGCGACGACCGCTACAAGATGGCGCCGGACTAGCACGTACGCCTTCGTCGGTTCACCGATACCATATGCGGAAACAAAGCGCTGCATGAGCGGAGGTCTGTCTGTGGCGGCTGCCGTGAATCGCGCCCACGCGTCACCCACGCGCTGCCTCTCGCGATCTCCCGATTAGCGAGGCAGTCGCACCGCACATCGCTGCGTTTGCAACGTGCTGCACGAGACAGATTGTCCGTGCCATGCAATATATCGCGAAATGAAAACCTATACAGCTGAGCTCAAATTTCGCATTGGGGATCATCGTAATCGCCGGTGATCTTATTTTCCAAATATATATATATATATATATATATATATATATATATATATATATATATCCGTTCATCGGTCACCGCGTATGTGTCACTGGGTGTGTGTCCATTCTTGATCGGGCCTCGAAAATGGGTATGAGCCATTTGCACATGCTTAGGTGATTGCCGAACATCTCTGTGCACACACTTCTCAGCATTCTTTCCTTCGCAAGCGTTATTAACCACCTTCGTTCTCACGACTGAAAGAGCTAACAGGGCCGCAGTGACACCGCGCACGTGTCATCACCTACTGTTACTATAGCCTGTTAACTCAAACAAGCTTCGCGTCACTTAATTGAGGCATTGCGTTGGCTTTCCGTGTTCCTTTCCGTTTCCACTGTAAATAATTGAGAATCTAATCAGCGAGGTACCAGTTTATTTGGGGATTGTAGTATGGTTATTGATACCCGATCCACCTATAAAGTTTGATGACAAAATCGCCTCGTGTCTTCGTCGTTTTCGCTGCCCCATCAAGATGTACAAAATCATCCATTTTGTCTAAATACTCGCTTTATTTGACAGAGCAACGCGACGTTGAAGCGTCTGGTAGGCACATAAGCGGCTTCAGCCCATCCTACTAAGCAAAAGTTGTGTCGCGAATGTTATGCAGAAATCAGCGCGATATTTCTTGCAACATCTTATTTCTTGGCACACAGCACAGAACGCAGCCTTTATCCACCTAACACCCCTTGTACAGTACATTGCACATCGCCTTCAACATTTTTTCGACATTCACTCGGAAGTGATTACGCAGATCATTCATTCTGGATATGAAGTACGGTGCATGTGTAACTGTAAAGAAATGGTTTATTCATATTCTTCTCGTCCGCTTTCGAGAAATTCGACACTGAATTTATTTAGGCCTCTGTGTCGTTGCAGACGACGGAAAGCAACCTTGAGGTGTGTTTCGAAACCACTGAGATTATGTGAAAATACCGGACGCGGCAGCAACGTGGCAATGTACTGTACTGCACGTAGTTACATCTCCATCTCTGCGTTTAAACAATGAAATGCAGTTTTTATCATAGCAACCATGAGCAGATGATGGAGATGAAGAGTACATGTAGACACAGCTTTTGGCATCTAATCGTGGTATCTAAATGTTAAAAATTGTTTTTAAAGTTCATAACATAACAGCAGACAATAAAAACCGCCTTCAAGACCGATTATATCCCATAGTTGTGTTCGGGTCTTAGGACTTTCACTGCTTCTAAATATTTAATTTCTTTTTAAATCCTGCTCTCGCGGAAATGAATCCGAAGCCTACACTTATTTACCCAATTTCACTCTCTCCCTCTCTCCAGCAGAGCGAAGGCCGCCTAGTGGCGACACCCAGCGGCGAGCAGGGCGTCCTCACCCTGGGCGCCGAGAAAGGGCTGGCCAAGAGCGGCCTCACCGTCAGCATCGTCGTGGAGCCGGTCGATCCATCCGCGGCGGCTTGCGTCGACGATGACCCCTACAGTAAGCATCATGCGCGCACGCGACTCGGTCTCCTTGGCGAATTGCGCTCTCCGCGATTTTTTCTTTAAGGAAATCTATTTCAAGGTCGCGTTGTGAGGTACATAAAGTCACGTGACCCAAGGAAGGCCAGAAGTGAACCAAATCATGCTCCAGCCGTGTATAAAAGAATGATTAATGATTAGCAAAGTTAGTAATGATTGATAATTGATTGGATTAAGGGGGATTAAGGTCGATTGAGGTAGATTGATGTTTTCAAAGGAGGATTAGGGTGGATTAAGAGTAATTGCAGTAGGCTTTACAAGGCTTTCGCCTTCGCGTCTCTTAGGCGATAGCTAAGGACACCTGGGAATTTTTTTTTGTTCTCGTTGGTTATTCACTGCTACAGTATAGAAGACTAGACTACTGAGCAGCCTGCCATCCCACTATCCCACTTAAGACAGCAAAAACAATGAATATATTATTAGTTTTATTTATTTATTTATTTATTTATTTATTTATAGACACTGCAATCTTATGCAAGATTTTAATGGGTGGTAAATATAGAAAAATAATAGAGAGCGCACTTGTTGCTGAAATACAATGCGCTAAAAACGAACAAGACGAGACATAAAAATATATCTTAGCAATATCATCACTATAACGAGGCATCTAAAAATCTTAATAGGAATCCTGTGTTACTGTTTGTTCAGAAAGGTTGTTCCAGTCAGCTATTGTTTTTGGGAAGTAGGAATACTTAAACCAATTGTGTTTTGTTAACGGAGATTAACCTCTAGAGAGTGCCTGTGTCCCATAGTGTACCCTGCTGCCAAAGCGAAGAGGGTCCGAGTGTCAATGTTACAGTAACCATTTACTAGTTGAGATAATAATTTCAGCCATGAAATGGGACCGGGGAATCCGAGGCAATCGGGAATCCTCGTGAACATCTCGAATAAGTAGCATGTCTGGGTAAAAGCGAGAAAAAGTGGCAGCAATCAAATTCTATTGCATCGTATGGATTTTTCGGTAGTGCGAGCTGTATAATATTTTAAATATAAGAATGCGGAATTTTAAGTTCTGTAGTCGCAGCTGTATTAGTTAATTCTCTGAGGACAAATAAAGGCTTCAGAAGTAACTACCTTGCACGATCCTATGTCAAGTGAATTATTGATAATCAAAAAATAAGTATGAGCGATAAATCTCGCTATTATTTGCCCTCTTGCTGCGCTGGTAGCTAGACAGTTAAGAGGCGACGTCCGGAGAACTGGGGTAGATGGCATTTATGAGAAAATGAACAAGATGAGTACCTTGATTTGACGGAAATTCTGCGGCTACGTTGTGAAACATAACTCACTTCACAGCAGCTTCTTTCGTGTCTACGGGGTTATTGCGAAACTATTAAAAGCATAAAAACAGCTTTGGGAAGGCAGGAAACAACAGAACAAATTATTGATCAGCTCGACGGCAAATGTTTACTTGTTAGCCATCAATCTGCCATGTTTCTAACTTTGCGGTAACGCCTTAGCCTTTGTGTTCTACTGGAAATAGTTTTCTCATATGAAACTTACAGGCACTGCAGAGAGAAGCCGTCCTTTGCGTATTCGGCGTTTGACTAAAGTTTAAACTTTTGTCCGTTCTTTGGTATTCGGATTATATTACATGGAGCATTGCGGACTGTTTTCCTTATTTTTCGGGGTTAGCGAATCATCGTGTCCCCTCCAACTGTAATGTTTCCTTCATTTTTTTTCTTTAGAAATAACAGAGGAATAGTATATCTTCCAAGAGTACTGCAGGCTATTTCTTTTGACCTAATTCCACAGTAAATGAAAGGAAACTACAGAAAAAATGTGCCCGATATCAGGAACACGAGATAACTTGGAAGAGATCTAGGAAAGCACTAGGATATCTCAACGTGGGTTAGCGTGAAGTCCAGGGTTGCAGCATGGTGAGGCCTGTGAAAGTGTAGTAATCATGTAGAATGTCTGAGAATAGAGGAAGGTGTTCAGCAAATTCGTACAAATGTAAAACTGAAACAACCCTTCGAAAGAAATATAATCCAAACCAGTTTTGTGGCCTTCTCTTGGGTGTGCCAGCGATATAGCCGGGTTCCAAGAGCGACGCTTAGAAACCAGTGGTTCATTCGCTTCATTCGTCGCCGTTTTTTGACTATAGCATCGTGTTTCATTTCTACTTGGCCGTAATGCCTACGTAGTAATCATAAATGCTTACTTTACATCTATGTTTGTTAATTTGTTTTTCGGATGTGTGAGCTGTTGCTCAGATTTCACCAGAACGCCTTAACATTCTCTTTTTGTTAACATATTTCCTACATTTTGTCCTTTACAGCCTGCAAAACACCCACACCTGCCGAGGAAGACATGGTCCGAAGCCTAATCGTAAGTTACCCTCTTACGATGTTTGACTAAATTCATCGTCATCATCATCATCATCATCAGTCGGCGTTATGTCCCGCACGGGATAAAAGCCGTTCCCAGCGATCTCCAATCAATCCTGCGTTGATTTAGCTGACTCCATCCTACACCTACAACTTTCCTTTTCCAGTCACGCCACCTAACCTCTGCAGTGCTTCACTGAGTTGCCTTTCACTTGGCAGCTGTACTTTGCAACACTAATCGACCACCGGTTAGATGCTACTCTCATTAAGTGATCTGACAAACTCAAATTCTTGATGTTAATGGCACGTTTCGTCTCGTATATCTTTAGATGTAGCTCTTGTTATCGAATCGCGAACATTCTTCTTTCCCTGTGTCTTCGTATTTCTGTGCCGCTTGTGCCCGTGTTTAGCGAGCGTTGTGCTTGGGATTTGGCATTCAATAGGGTCCTCATTTTCACCTGCCAAGGAGAACTTACGTTTTGTGAACTTGTTCTTTTTGTTGTTGCTCGCGTGATTTCCTCTCCGTAAAGTTGCATCACGGTTCGCCAACTACACTGATTCCATAACTTCCCACGAGAATAGCTGGAAGTTAACGTTTCCTCATCTAATTTATTTTTCTGAATCACTCGGAGCAGTGCAAGACCTCTAAGAGGTGTTCCGGTAACCTTGTAAACACATCACCACTCTCGAGTTCCTGTGCAGTTTCTTATGTTTGCTGTACCAAAATTTCTTTTACTCCCGTTCTCGTTATCGACGGGCTTATATGCCAGCCTTCAGCTTCCTTGTTTTTTTTTTTCGTTGTTGTTTTTTCTCTTTATCTAAGGTACACAGCCTTCAAAATCTCCCTTCACTCGTCCCCCCCCCCCCCCTCCCTTACACCTTCCGACGCCGCAGCTATGCCATAGGTTTATCCGGATCTGGGAAAACACTTCCGCTACTCTCTGACTAGCGGCAGGCACTAACATTGCTTCCGGTGCGAGGAGAAAACACGACAAGCCACAGAAAAGAACAGTTTTCGAAGGTGTTTTTTTTGACGCTTACTTTCCCTCCGAAGGGCCTGATTGATTGCGTCTGCGCTGCGGCTGTGGTGCGGAGAAGCGTGGCGTGGCCACCTTTATCCCTCTTTTTTTTTTTTTTTTTTGTCCCTTACGATCCCGCACGGTGGTGGTTGACAGTGCAGCCTTAATGGTTGCCAGAATAAGCGAAGGGAAAAAAAACCGTTCGCCGCCGCCGTCGCTTTATTTTTTCGTTCTTATGCGTTCTCTTCCTTCTGTTCATTTCCGAGATAGTTTGGACGACCGGATGAGAATAAATTGTTGTTCCAAGCACGCGTAACTTTTTTTTTTTTTTGCTTACGCCGCGAGCAGGTCGGCACGCTATAGCCTCGAAAATATCTCATCCGACTGGACCTGTTCGAGGAGCTTGCCCTAGACGTTGCCGAGCCTTTGATTGATGGAGGAACGTCCCAAAGCAACGCCTTGGCTCAGAAACGCATTGCACCGTATCCATCAGTCCGGAATAATTTTGACCACTTAGGGTTGTTTAGTTCGCACGTAAATGGAATCACACGCGCAAATCTTTTTTTTTTTTTTTTTTTTTTGCTATTCGCTTCCAACCTGTATGTGGCCGCCGTGACGGGGACTCGAACCAGTGACCTTGTGCTCGGCAGCAGAACGTCATAGCCATTGAGACACCGCGTTGGGTATAGGGATTCATTTTAGGAAGCTTGCATAAGAGAACGAACTCTTCGTTGCTGTTTAGTGCTGAGACAATCTAAAGTCTGCAGACGCAATATGATGTGATTGCAGTTGTATATCTGCAGTTGGTGCATGGTCTTGAGAACGGAAAAACAGCGCAAAATCACAAGACAGGCTCGGCAGATCGCTTCGGCTCGATAGTATACCAACGAGGCTAAGCTGGCGAAGTTGGTGCGTAATAAGATGAGACTAAAACCAGCGAAAGAAACGCATACACGATAAACAAGAAGTTATGGGAAGAATGCTCTACTAACGACTGAAGTTCATTGTGAGTACGCGCATTGCCGGTGAAATTCTCGAAGCCGCATGCTCAATCTACCGTCACCAGCCATAACTGAAAAGAACTGCTCGTATCTAGAACAGTGAATGTGATGGAAAGCTTGAGGGCTGACGTGGGAAACACGTAGGGGTTTTAGTGTTTTTTAGTGGTGGTGTATAGTTGTTAGTCATGTGTACTCCTTAAGGGTTATTTGTGTATGCGTTTCCTTCGCTGGTTTTCCATTTATATCTGTTGATCAGTAACATCAAACACTCGGCAAGTCAGTACTGCGTCTGCCTCTTTCTTGTCTTGTGTTTTGAGTTTTTTTTTTTCTGACCTAAATGGAAATGTACTATATGTGGGATTACGTGAGATATGTTGCGCACATTCTGCGCCCGCTTCGTGCTCTCAATAGCCGCCCTCAATTTCGTTTTAAACTTCCCTGGTACTTTCGTCGAGGTGCGCCATCGGCTCAAACTTAGCACCAGCGCTAGTAGTCGTGCCCCATACAACGAAACCGCTTGTATAATCTTCATCCTGAACAACCGCTTTGACCGGATGCTCTAGTTAACTGCCGCTGTGGCTGCATGTCTTCGCTGTGTTCTCCGTACTTGTACGTCATTGCGCATACCACCCTCATCAATGTCATCATCTGGAGTGGCATGACAGGCACGTGGGCGGGCAAATAGCTCTAGTGCGGACCAAGTGCACGTCTCTGATCTTTGCGTTACATTGTCTCCGCTCAAAGCATGCAGCAGAAGGCAGTGATACTTCGGAAGCCACGATCGTACATACGCGCAGTTTCTATGCGCCAGCCAAGCATTCGTGCGAACGAGACGTGGATTGGAAAGGGCACGGCGTTCCGGAACTCAGTTTGAGTCGATGTTTATTTGGAAGAAAGACGGAGCATAATACAACACGTGACCTCGGCGCGCAGTCCACACGTCATCGTAACGATGATGCAAAACGGGCTGTCTAGTTTCAAAAAACAGATTGAGAAACCCGAAACCCTTCTGTTCATAAAGCGATGAGAGAATGTGCTGGCCGCATGAAGGGAGGGAGAGTGGTACACTATTTTCAGCTTCTGTGGTGACGTCTGAGAAAAACTCGTGCAGGTGTTTTGCGATCGCGTTATTTAATGAGGAGTGTGGGCTGTTGATATCGCTCCCGCGTTGCTGTAGCATTTGCGCGCCAAATTCCATATGTGAAATTTTCAGGTGAATGTGATTAATACCTGTCCCGTTGGTTCAGTGGCTGTGACGTTCTACGGCTAAGCACCAAGTGCAGAGTCCGATTCCCTGCCGCAGTGGCTGCATTCCGATGGACGCCCAGCAGACACCACTTATTATCTCTTATTTCGTCCTTGTCAGGGTGGATGCTACACTGCACTACTACCCAAGGCGCAATGCTCTATAGCCGGTAACAACCTAAGAGTTACAAGCAACCTCCACCCACATAACCGCAGTGCACCTGCCTTTTGCCTCTGAAGGAGAGCCGAGCCTGCTGGATTAATGACTTTGCTCTGCTAATGTAAACGATAGGCTAATCGAAAAATAAAGGCTAGTTGCTTCCGGTTAAAACGTTAGCTGTCGCTTAGCGGTGATATCAGGATCACGCACAAAATTTGCCCTAGACGTTCAGGTTTCATCGTGAAACCAGTCACGCAAAGACCGATGTGTACGGAGAACATAGTTGTTTTAGACGTGCGAAAAACGCTTGACGTCATGCAAATAAGCGAAGATAATTGGCTGGCGCATCTATGCAAATAGTCTTCGAGTTGGACACCGTACATGTAACCTTGTAATTCTTAGGTTGTCACCGACTATATATAATGCCCAACTCACGAAATGGTTTTAATGCGAAGCATTCTTGTCCGAGTCAACCCAGTTTTTGTCGTGTATCTATTGTCTGTGCTCTTTCGCGAAGTAGCCAGTAAATAGAAAAGTCGTGGTTTCCATAGTCATCGTAGAAGACTTCTGTCCAAATTAAATTAAAGGCTTCGTGCCCCGAAGGAAACTCCGTAGAATTGCATAACTAACCATGGCATCAATGTGCCTCTCGAAAAGCTGCTTTGCATCAAAGGCCGGGTACCCTTGCTCTGCATTTGAGGTCGCACTTGTCGGAGGGTCCGCTCTAGTGCGGTCCCGCTCTGTTCCGGTGGAGGCGCACATTCCACTCGCTCCGTCCAAGGGCTACTGCGGAATCCTACGAACGCCCGTAACCAGTGCCACTGGGTCATAATATACTGTCAAACCCGGATATACCGAACCCACATATAACGAATTATTGTGTATAACGAACAGCAATAAAATCATTTTGGAACGTTTTGTATAACATTTTCATTTTATATATCTAATTATATCTCGTTCATGGTCCCCTTCAGATTCGCTATATCCGGGTTCGACTGTTTGCACACGTCACAGGAGCAGTAACCGTTTGCTGGAGAGCACCTATGTATAATTCATAATCATTCTCTCCAAAACCAAACATGCTTTGCATTAGATGTCAACTGGAGTTGAGTGCTTAATTTGTTTTTTACTCTGAAACACCACCGCTTTTTTCCCCGCTCTATGCGCAGATGAACGCCGAGCTGCGTAAGGAGGAGTTTGCCAAGCTGCTCGAAGAGCACGCCCAGATCGTCATGGAGATCAACAAGGCCGAGAACAGCCTCGCATAGCCGCCTATGGCCAGAGTTTCGCCACAATTACCGCCACCATTGCCACCTCCGCCGTCAGCGCCACCTAGGCCTACGTAGCCCCACCGGACGTCCAGCCTTTGTCTCCCGCAAGAAACCGCGGCAGAAGAAAGCATGATAGAAGGACGTCTCGTCACAGACCGTTTTTAAGTTGTTTCCCCTTAGCGGGTGTGGTGTTTTTTTGAGAGAGAAACCCTGGGGCTCTATTAGCGGGGACATTTGCTAACTAGCGCACCTCCGGTGCTGAGTTGAGACGCATTGCCAAACGTGTCGGTACGTCTTGTTCCGTTCTGAAACTAACCTTGCACAGTGGCAGTTGGCTGTTGGTAATCGCCAAAGTTAACCGGCGAACACGGCGGCTTCCCTTCGATTTCTTCAATTAAAAATTTTGTAGTTGGCCGTAACTTGCCGATACGAAACACTTCTGACTGATCTTCCCTCCGCTAGGTGCTAGTGCTAATTGGCTCTGAATAGTGTCGTGTGCACAATCGTTACTCCTTACTTTAGCAATTGGTACAACAGCCATAGGCAGCACTTTATCCGCGCTGTGGACCTGACATGACCCACAGCGAAACACGCCGGAGACGGTAGCCTTTCGTCAAGTGAAAGCGCCAGTTTTCTGCCGCCGAGTGGAATAAAAACGTACAATCTTACGCGTTGATAGCCCACTGTTTTAAAAACAATGGCTGCGGCAAACGCAAAAGACCGTTATAGAGACGTGTATACGATGTTCTGCAATGCAGAGCCTGGCCAATCCGTCTGTAGTCGCTTCGTAGTAGGGAAGATGTGCATAGTCTATTAAATGAGTGATGGCCACTTCATGCACATCTCTCTCCGCCGGGTGCACAGCTTAGATCAGAAGAAACACATTTGAACCCGAATAGAGCACATTCATTTCTGGTAAGAAGTTACCCGGTGTGAAAAATGAAGGGTACAATACTATAGCTTGTTTCCTTTGAGAGTAGTAGTTGGCGCTCGCAATTAGACTCAAAGTAGGAGGAACTTGCATTTTTTGCACGACCAGCAGACGGCGCTCTCCATCGATGTAGGACTGTTGACGTCGTCTGGCACTGGTGTCGTTACGTCCTTTGCTCTCAAGCGCCCCGTTACCTTGCGCTATAATTGCGAGTCATTGTGACGCATTAGTTTCACTGGGGCTGTCCGAAGAACGTAATGGTCCATCGAGATAACTGCAAGACTTAAGTGGTAATTTAGACTGTGGTGTGATTCTCACCATAGGAAATCTGAGTTTTAAATATATGCAGATACGCTGCCATCTGCGAACAGCTTTAGTTAACTTGTTCAGATGGAGCATGCGAACATGAGGTTTGTGTCTGTAGCTAGAGAAATCAGTCTTTGCGCGCGCAAGAATCAATGCGTGTCCTCGATAGTCTTGTCAAAGGAAGCAAGCAGCCTTTTCTGTCAATCTTATCGTGGCTGTAAGCAACAGAACCATGGGTGTAATTTTTCTAGAGGACTACTGTCATCGAATGTGCCATAAATGAACTCCGATCCGAAGGCGCAAGCCAGCCTACAGTGTCGTGCGCTGCAGCACAAACTTAGCCACCTCGGACCCAATTATATGCTTTCGATGATAAAAGACAAAGGGCAAATTTTTTCAATCTCGTCTGCCTAGCAGTCGATGTTTGGAAACCGTCTGAAAGTTCGTATATCCTGGGTCCCAAGTCCGACCTACTTCGGAGCAGTACTCCACAATGACGAAATTTAATTATTATGCTGACCTGCCGACTAGGAACGTTTTCTTGACGTCAATATAATTTCATCTGAGTTTAGTAAATGTCCGAGCATAATGTCTTTCGAGGACGTTTAGTAGCTCATTTGCAAAGCCTGCGAAAGCTGCTCTTCTGATCAGACGGCCACAATCGCATCCTTCAGTTAGGTGTTGCGGGAGTAGCTGGCTAATCTATATTGAGTTGGGCGTTTTTCAGCAGAAGGTTTCCGCCGTTCTGCCATGGTTGTTGTTTACTTGGGTTCGCTTCGCGTTTTGGCCGCCAGGACGCTGCATATCATTTTTTCATCCGGGGAACATTAAGGCTGATAACCGCACTTTCTAAGTTGTCGCAGGGGTACAAAACCAGTGCACAAATTTATGCCCTGTCCATGCTGTGAACTTCTTGAAACGAGAGGTGTCTGGCCTGCACCACGTAATGCTCAGGCGTTGTATTTAAAGCAGCACAAATGTGATGTTATTGTGAACTGTCCGGATCACGGAGGTTGCAGATGTATTTTTTTTTTCAGCCTTCGCGCCGGACACCTCTTCTGCTGTTTCGTGTATTTACTTTGGCTGTCATGTGTATTTTTGTTTCGTTATTCACATTTATAGGTTTCTTTTCGCTGCTTCTGAAAACTATGGTTGTGTGCTCTCCGAGATTTCCTTGATGTTCGGTAGCGTTCTTGTAGTTGTGTACATAGCTTTACAAAAGTTGTAAGCCCTCTATTGTACATTTCCTTCATTTTAAACTCTCTCTCTCTCTTTTTGCCGAAATAGCGGGAACGATGTCCGGTCATGTTCACCGTACTCGTAAAGATGGGCTAGAGACGTCGTTTCCATTTTCTGAATATATTTTTATTCATTTTGGCCTATGTTGGTTACCAGCGTGTGTACACTACGTATGTCAACATTTGTGATGTCAAATAGTTAAAAAAATGATGCGTGTGTAAAAAGTGATGTTCGTGCTGTATTCTTTATGTGCACAACCGGTAGAAACGTGACAGAAGGTCATGGCTCTCTTGGGTGTGACATTTCTTTTTTGTTTTTCTTGCATTGTCGTGCGTGCTTTACAGAGTCGTATATATTTGGGATGCGGAACTGTTGTCACTGCTTCATTAGATATATGCAGCGTAGCGGATACGTTTACTAGTCGTTTACTGGGCGCTTAGCCTCTACGTGTATTGAAACTCGGGGGAGGGGAGGCATACCGCAGTGGAAGCACCTCGGGACGCTATGATAGACTATAAGATTCTGGAAAATATTTTGTACTGTACAGACTACTCTTTCCTGGGAACACCCAGAAACGCATTTGCGGTGATTACTCGCCAGCAGACGAGTCTAACGTAACTGGTCATTACAATCTGCGCTTTGATTCAACACCTCGCGGTAGGTTGGCTGCTTCCAGTATCGCGTCTGCGCCAGTATAACGTCTCCGCTGTGCTGAAACTCTATAGATTTCCACGCTTGCCGTACGTGGTGTTGTCCGAACACTTGCATTATTTGTACGCCGGAAATGGTGTACCGCGTTGTGTGTGTGTGGTTTGACGCGAGTATCTCGACTAACTGTTTGGCCGAGGTCGTGTGATTTTTGCGAGAAGCGGTGGCGTTCTGTTGCGAAGAAGCGGCCGCTCGGTGGTGAACCAGTTCCTCTTCCTGTTACGTTTCGCGGCGAGCAGCAGGCGCCGTTTCGTGGTATGTGCTATCGTGGCGCGCGTGTGAATTCAACTTCCTGAAGTCTCTTGTGTATCAGTTTTTTTTTTTTTTTCGTTTCGTTACGTTTTTTTTTTTTTTTTTTTTTTTTTTTT
Organism: Dermacentor silvarum; assembly: GCF_013339745.2. NCBI lineage: Eukaryota > Metazoa > Arthropoda > Arachnida > Ixodida > Ixodidae > Dermacentor > Dermacentor silvarum. Next base: position 76,470,190 of record NC_051160.1, read on the forward strand.
TTTTTTTTTTTTGTCACGCGTGACGATGCTGTTGTATGCTAGGAAACTTCTCTTCGTGAAAGTTCGCCGTGTACGTACGTTGTGAATTTTCAAATTCCCCGTAAAGTCCCCTGCATTGCGCCTGCTCGACAAGAATGGCTGCGAGAAAAAAAAGGGGGGGAAAGAATAACATTTAGCCGAGCGCTTGTTCCGGAAACTGAGTGCGCCTCGTACCTTGCCAAATTTCTCATAATTTCGAGCTGGCTTTAGCTTCGTCGCTTGCTTGCTTGCCACGATGCAAAAAGTTAATCATCTCAAACTCGTCATCAAATTCGGGCTCGAGAGCAGTTAAGTTGGCTCGCCACTGACATATAATAGTTCAAAAGCACCACTGAGCTGACTCATAGGAAAGGACGTTCATTAAATGTAGGTCAGCTCGTGCGTCACGGTATATCATTAAATATTCTCCTGAGAACAACGAACGTAGTGTACGTCGTCCTGTGGAAAAAAAAAAGCTGGAACTTTACGGGGCATTCAACTTTTCACATTGTCGTCGCGAGAATGCAAGGGTGGTTCAACTTTCATCCAGTGTAATTTATGCCGTGTCCTCTTTGTTATTTAAGTGAGAAACAAAACCAAAGCGAGGCGTGTGTGTGTTTCACGCACAGTTCAATAGCAGCGAATGTGATGATGTATCCGTACAAGAAGCCTGTTTATATAGAATTTGTACGCGTTTTTGTTCATAGGTGTATCTTGTGATTCCTCTTTATACATAAAGTGTCCTCACACCACACTTGTGTGTTGCCTTTCTTTGTTCATTTGTCTCGCTTTTTAATGCGAATCATTCTTTGCACTTTTGTTAGGTAGGTAGGTAGGTAGGTTGCTGTCTCGCCTGGCTTTCGTGCGAATAAAATGTGTGACCGATGGTGAATTAGCACACCTGCCGTCGAGCAAAGCAGCCCGGTGAACTAACTACTATGTCACGACCGCACGCGTAGTTCTCTCGTTCGAAAGGCAGCCAGCTCTATAGCACACTCGTCGTGAGCGCCACGTGCAACTTCCTCGTCTTCCTTCCCTGTGGCTGCTCGCGCTTTGAGGCGTCGTGTTAGACTGGACTATCCCTCGGATTGGTCCACTTTCCCCCGTACTTTCCTCGTAGTAGCTTACGCTATGATAAAAAGAAAATGCAGGCTCTCCCGAAATCGAGAGCAGATGTAAGCATGAAATGGCTACCGGCAAAGCAGATTTGTGCCGCCACCCAGGCCTGAAAGCTCACCGAGCCGAAACGAACCTGTTTTAAGTGCGAAGTTAAGGAGCCCGGGCTGTTGGCATCTAAAGTAATGTCATGTCGTCGTGGTCACGCACAAAAACAAGATCTGCCGAAAATTCGCGTCTCGTTCACTTGGTATATAGCAAAATTGGCATGGGGTACGCATGCACGACTAACATGACTGATAGGTCATGACATCAATAACATCACAGGCTCGTCAGTTAAGTCATGATTAACGGTAATAAAACCACCATATTCAATGCGCATAATAAAACCATATCCAATGCGCATACCCGCATTGGATATGCGAGTATGAGCCAGGGATATGCGGGAGTTAGCAGAAACTCATGAAAATCGCTTCCCAAGCGCCAGTCTGGTTCGAGCGCAGCGCCACCACCCCACACGCGCTCGATTCCTCCTCACTCGTGCAAGAATAGCACAAGAATAACATAAAGGAAACACTGGCGATTCACTGCTTCGCACTTCTTCAGGTTCCACGTTAGTGGCGCTGCCTTAGCGCTCGAATTGAACTACATAGGCGCCTAATTTGAATCCAGCGCTTAATGTAGCTCCAATGCTACTCAAATCCTGCGCTTGTGCACTTCAAAGCAACGGTGATTTAACCTAAGGGAAACACCAGCGCATCACTGTTTTGCACTTCCCCAGGTTTCACGTTAGTGGAGCTGCATTAACGCTGGATTTGAGCAGGGTTTGAACTACGCAAGCGCAGGATTTTTGAACTACAACCTCGCTGCAAGTTTCGTCTCGGCCAAACAACCATTCGCGACGCGCCAGACTAGCCAGACGCTGCCGGCCTGGTCACGCAGCGTGGCGCCATCTCTCGAAGGAGGCGGTGCAAAACCCGCGCCGCAGAACTCCCTGACCGCTGGCGATGAAAACAGCACAGGCGCTAAAAGGTGGCAATCAAGTGCGTGGTGCACTGTATCTGCGTTTTGAGCGCCGCTACTGGAAGAGACAAATTAAACTTCAGCGTACTAGAAGTTACAGCTTGAGTGATATTGTCAGCAAACATTAGGAAGAAATCGGAAGCAATATTTTATTTTGTAACTTGTTTGGGCAGTAACTATCGTATGTAATGCGGTCCTGTACAAGGGGCCAGAGACCGCATTATCTTAACTTTTGACTGGCTGCCCAGATGATCTCGTTCTGCTCTCGCAACGATGCCCAGATGTTCTCGTTTCGTTCTCGTCTTGAGTGCCCGGATAACGACTCCGGATTTTGGCTCAAGGTCTCTCGAAGGTCGTCGACAACGGGCGCTAAAAGCATTTGATGCTCAAAACTGTGCGACGCTGTACCAACTTCATGATCGCCCAAGTTAATAATGTTTTAATATTTCTTTGCTGGACTGTTAACTGCCGTCGTCGTTTTAACATATACCACATGACATAGTCGCAGGTAGGTACGATTGTACAACACATAGTTGCTGATGGCTTCGCAATCCCTATTTCTCTCGGTTACGCTCGTCCACTGCCCATGTAGAACACAACGACCGGCCATGCCGTAAGCTCCCGTCGAACGGCCGGAGTAGAAATCGTGCCTTTGCTGCCGTACGATCATCTCACACGTATTCTCACGTCCCCACACGCACAGCTACTCAATTTACACAGACACGTTGGTTCGCCTGGCAACGGTTGTGCAGAACCCCAAACAATGCTGGATAACCAGGCGCCTGCAAAATGTGTTGCATAACATCGATTCTCACAGTGCGTGGGATCCGCCGAATTTTTTTACGGCGAAGCTTTAAGGGCTCACCTTTCGATCGTCGCGTCCGGCAATAGAAAAACTTTTATTAGCCGTATGCGGTATGTGCGAGTGAAAGCGAGCGAGGGCGAGGGACGCGCGCTTTCACTGGGAGCGAACGCACGGCGGAGAGCAAACGCGACTTCCCAGTGGAAGGGGGGCGGTGGGCGAGGAGGGCATCGAGGCAGCCTAGGCACCCTATAGTGCCGCCGACTATCTGGGTTTTCGCCGGCCTCTCCCCTAACAGTGTCGACAAAGGCGTTTAGCCGTTCCTTCACGTAGCCAGCGTTTTGACAGCGGTTGTGTGCGGTGACACAAACAACGCGCACAACTCTTGTCGATGGCGGCGGCGTTTTGCTCGCGTTCGCACCGAGCGCGTGCGGCGTTGGTGATGTGTTTATGAAGAACGTGCCAACCTTTGCCGTACACCCTATGGCGGTGTACCGTAGCGAACATAAGGCCATGGTCCTCGTGGTCACTAAATAAATGAAAATCACCGGATCATATATATTTCTCATTCTTTAATAGTTCAAATAACCAATTACACCATCGCATCTTAATAGTCATAATTGGAAATATATAATTCCCACCATATAGTACAGCTTCGCTGGTCTTCCATCTCCACCCCAGTGGAAGGGCTGACAGTTTTTTTTTTTTTTTTCAGTTCTCCCAACTCTTCGACTCGCCTCACTTGAGGTGGTCCTGTTTTCGTTTAAGGCACTGAGTATACCTCCAAAAATTATCGCATGGAACAACGGCGCTAGTGTCGACCCCGCAAGTACGGCGGTTCAGTACACGCGGTAATGATGGGTTCTTGATGGATGTGCCTAAACTTCGTCCCTCTGGCTTCAAACGGCTTAGTGGCTTCGAAAATTGATCATTTTCAACATAGCACAGCGTTCTAAATGCAGCAATTTACAATGATTACGCGTGTCAGCAAAGACGTATTGCGCTGACGCGTTTAGAAAACTAGGGTTGCTTAGAGATCCAGAATGATAAAGCGTAATAAATGACGTCGCTAGAACGTTTTCCAACCCACAAGCAGAAACATTGGACAAATCCAAGTAATGACCACCATTCGCAAGGTAGCTGACCAATCGCAGCGCTGCAGAGTTCCTTCCCTCTGGTGATTTTTCGAGGAAGCTTTACGGTTTAAGCGGCTCGTACGGAATGTGTTGCGTGTGTCCGGGAGACAGATATAAATGGCTCTTCTGACCGCGCTCCTGGTTGAAATTTTGCTCACAACTGCCATCTTCAGCTGTGTTTTCTCAAATACCGTCATTTAGCGGTAATAAGCCATGTTTGAGAGGTATTCAGTTCACATTAAATTTGAAGTATCTGCCATCTGTCGCAGTGCCTTACCAATTGCTACGGTAAGGTGGCGCCGTCTGTCGTATTGGGCGGCGAATTCGTGTCTCGCTTGAAACGGGATATACGGCGCCACCGATATTTTTTTTTTTTTTTACCCAGGAGAATACCTTTCTAGACGCTCATTGTAACAGACGACGTGTATTTGTGAAGTTTTGTTTTTCAACGAAAGACGCAAGTAGTTCATTAGGACAAGGACAGTGATGCCCTTGTGGCGCCTTCTGTGCCCCGTATCGCCCTTGTAAATCTGTTGCTGAGCTTGAAGAATTGAGGTATTACGCGAATAAAAGAATCTACAAAATAAGCACCCAGAAAACTGACAATCTTATATGATAGGAAGTAAATTGTAATAACATATATGCATGTATGGAAACGCAAACACTGCACAAGTAATACTTGTGCAGATACGGGCTGATACGTATATTTACAACCTGGTAAATATTCATTACGACAAAAATAGCAAGAGACATTCATTGCAAAAGTACAAAAGAGCACAATGACATCGCATATGTTAGGCCGCAAGTCAAATGAGAGTGATTCCGGGCTCCTTTTTTAAAGAAACGACCTGTTGAATAAAATCGGTCCATCGAACTGGCGCTTTCTTTTGTAGTATCTGGTTGCGCATCGAGGAATTGCACTGAGTGAATTTGCTCTGAGAGAGCGCGATGAGGCGTTGACATCTTGAAGCAACCTAGAAACTCAATTTGCCGAACCTTGGGAAAAGCTTCTATATGGCCGTCACTTCGCAGGCAGGCAGGCAGTCACGCGAAAAAAGGTTGGATGGGTCATGTATTGCTGTTGCGTAGTTATAAATGGTTACCCAAAAGAAAACAGTAAGTGCCAACAAGAAGTAACGGTAGTGACCAAACGACCACAAGGGTGATGGCGATGACGGAAGGGGTGTGCTTTACGCTGCCAAAAAATTGTGCTATGTTGTCAGATTCAGCCGTATTGTTATCTTGAGCAGATTAGAAAGGGTAAGGCTGCGAATCGAACCATTTGGCGGAATTAGAGAGTGCGCTAAATAGCACTGCCGGAACGAAACTGCGGCTCGCGACGATTTGCGTATCCTTATCTGGCGATTTCATTCTGCCAGCGGGCAAACATTACGAATACAACTGCGAGAGAAGGATGTGAAACTGAATGCGATAATACAAAGCTATTCAGCTCGCACACTGAAATTGCTGACGTTACCACAATATTACGCATGCGTTCAAGCTGGGTCAGCCCAGCACCACCTATAGATATAGCACAGGCCTACGCACTCCGATCTATGACGTCATGCGACCTGGCCCGAAATTTCCATTGCCAAGGCTGGCATGACGAAAGCGGTGACGTCAAAGTCACCGTCGCTCACGCGGGAGCATCCCCGTTAGATTTTATGGCAGTCGGGCCAGGTACCATGACGTCCTGCATATCGGAGTGCGTAGGCCTTGTGCTATCAGGTGGTGTCGGTCAACCTCTGCCTTCGCAAACATTGAGTGGCTACTGCAACAAGCACCCATCCAGTAAGGTAAGTGTTCGTGATTTGTAAAGTATAGGCAAAGAAGACACGCACGCAAGGAATAGAAAAATTAATTATATCATGGGTTTTTACTTGCCAAAACCGCCATCTGATTCTGAGTCACGCCGTAGCGGGGAGACTCCGGAATAATTTGGGCCACCTTGGGTTCTTTAACGTGCACCTAAATCTAAGTAAGCGGGCGTGTTTTGCATTTCGCCGCTATCAAAGTGAGGCCTCCGTGACCGGGATATGATCCCGGGACCTCGTGCTTAGTAGTGCAACACCAAAGTCAATAACCAACAGAGCGGCGGGTCAAGGAATAGAAAAAGTACACCACGAGCGCTGTTTCGTCCAAGTACATGCGGGAAAGTGGCCGCTCCGTTATAGAGCTCACCGCTTCTCATAGCAGAAAAAAATAGCAACGCTATTATTCCGCCTTTTAAAGGTCTCTTTACGAGGCTTCGGCATTGTAAGTTTACAACCAATGCGCGTAAGCCCTGCGAGGACAATAGTGTCTTAAAAGTATTTTACCCACAAATTCAGACCAAAGAGCTTTTGCCTTTTCATACACGTACAATTTTCTATTTTTATTATTATTTAATAAACGTCTTTCTCTCTCTCTCTCTCTTAGACCAAACACTGAAGTGCCCTGCTCAGAGGAGGTCCTCCCCCCGCCGTAATAGACGAGGTCACGGTCATTGCCCGCACATCCCACGAGGCCCGTGCAGTGATCTATACAGCTAGATCACTGCACGGGCCGGTTTGTATGGCCCGTGCCCGGCCAGACCCCGAAAGTGTCGTGTGCTCGCCCGCCCGAGCCCAGTGGCGTCAAACCGGGCCCGACCCTACCCGTTCTGGCCCGGCTCGGCCCTTCAGCTCTTGAACCTATCGTAAATGAAGCGTGGTCCAGCAGTTTCGGTTATTGTGAAGACTCCAGGCCTCACAGAGATTGTTTACTAGACAGATTTCGCTGTGTCATATTTCCCACTCGTTTTCTTGCGGACACATGAACAAATTAGATGCGTGCGTTACTGTTTGATATGCATCAACACTTGTCGAATTATTTTTATTATAGCGAAGGCAGATTTAGTCTACTTTCGTACACACCACTAGGCCTATTATATAACTCTGGAATATGAAAGAATTATTGCTACCACAGTGCTTGAATTCGACCGCAATTCAAACTGGCGGGACTGCAAGTTTAACGACGGAGGTCTATTAGTTTACACTACACTGCTGCTCGAACGTCTTCTAGCTCCATTGTTTATGAACAAGTGACATGCAAGGGTTAAAGCTCGTGCGCGACCATATTGTCACATCGAACAATAAATTCTTATTGCTTTATTCGGCTTCATTTTATAGTCACGAATTTTTCAGTCAGCGAGTGTATAGTATCCGTGTTTCGTGACATGAGCGGATATGAGCACGTGCGTGGTCGTAGCAGCTCGGCGTGGCGGTGCGGAGCGGCGGCGAAGCGAGGCGCAGCTGTGCCAAGTGGTTGCTAGGCAACGCGTGGTGACGTCATCGCCAGGCGCACTTTCTGGTCTACGCTATACGGGCCAACCTCCGGCTGAAACAGCTCCCCTGCTAAAATTTTAAAAAAAAAGTTACAGTGACGTTTCACTTCGTGAACGCGGGTGACGCGCAAGCATATGGGTGCTATATATAGTGCACACGAAGCTATAATCGGCCCTCCGTGCGTCTAGACGCCTACCCTATCGACATCGCAGATCGTATTCAAGAAAGGGCTCGTGCGGCCGCGTCATGTGCAGCAGCCGCCAGATATATATGTATGTATACCTTTGATTTTTTTTCCACATAAACTTAATTGCGAGTCCAGTGAAGTGTCGTCGTCTTTACTTTGTCCAAGTGTTCAAGCGCTGGTTTGCATGATGCTATGCTGAGCCCTGCCTGCCCCTTATTTCCCATAGGGCAACAGGCGGAACTCAACGAAAACTCTATAAGGGCGGTAATTTTTATAGTCTACAGTTTTGCGAACTTATAGACATCATGTGCGAGCCTAGTGCGGCTTGGCTGAAGCCCGAGCACGCAGCTCCTCGGCCCGAGCCCGACCCGGGCTCGCATCAAAACTTGCTTTCCCGGCTCGAGCCCGACCCACCGGCCGGGCCCGGACTTGCGGATAAGCCCGAGCAGGTGCAGTGATATACTACTAGCACGCAGCCCGCCAACAACCAGAGGAATGTTAACTTGTGTTAACTGTGCGCATGTGTACGTGCTGGTTGTATTTCGCATACTCTCTTCTCTGTCTCTAGCTCACCGTCTTCTAGTGCCAGGACAGCGAACCGGATTTCCTGTTATGGTTGACCTCCCAGTCTTTCTTCTTTCGTTTGGCTTCTGTCTCTCCTACGTCTTCGCTCTACAGCTTTCAGCAGGCACTTCCAGCAGGTCTGCAGTCGGGCCGCCAGTCTTGTTTGGTCGTAAGGCGAACCCATCGTAAGTTTCTGCGAGTTCCACGGTTCGAAATTGGAAACTGCGTAATATTAGGCTGTTCAACTGACCATTGTGGCGCAACTGTGACCGTGAAGTCCCGGATCGCAGGACCCAGCCGTGACGGTTGGTTGGTTGATTTTGCCTCTAGATGTGGCTCGTGTCAACAATGGGGATTTGCCAGGAATCGAATGGGTTCGAAGGATTATTAGTCAAGTCTAAAATAAAGACTAATGAAAATTTTTGATAAGACCCAAAGAAAGATGAAATAGCATAAAGCTTTAAGCATTCAGCAAGGCAATCGTCGTGATTCAAATGACAATTTTACAGCGGCTGCACAGACATCCTCATGACTACATCGTACAAAGGAGGTTTCCAAAGACGGACAGAATGTGAGGAATGGAGAGATTCAATCCAATAAGGGTGAAATTGTTACTTCTAAAATGATTTTCCCTAATGATGGAAAACAGCGGCCTAAGAAGAAGTTATCTATTGTCTTCTCAACATCATGTAATGGGCATGCACAGGGGCGAGAACTCCGGATCAGCTCTATGAACAAAATGCGATTTAGCGAACAAGACGTCAATTCTTGCAATAAAGCAAGAGCTTCTGCTCCAAAGGCATGGAAGCTGTGCCGATACTCGGATAAATTTTGATAGCCGTGTCCCAGAGAATTTCTCGTTGTCCTCATCTAGGCGCGTTCTCAAAGAGATTGCTGTCTAGCGCAGTTCACGGCACATGGTATATATCACTGCACATTGAACGCCGGAAATGAGTGACTGATTGATTGAACGTTGCAGAGTGACACTCAGTCAATGACCGACGCTCTAGTGGAGAACTCTGGATAAATATTAACCACCTGTAGTTCACTAAAGTGCAGCTAAATCGGACTAAACTACCGTTTCTTCGTTCCGTACCTAATGAAATGCGGCTGCCGCGATCGAAAGTGATGTTTGCCTTATTGTGCTTAGAAGCAGAACGCCATGAGTCACTGATCCAACCAGCACAGCGGCTAAGACCCCGGAGTCGTAGGCGCTGGGAGTTTAATGAGTGTCAAGTCGGATAGATAGAATTCATAAATATTTTTCCCATTCTTTCGCATACGAAAAAAAAAAAACCACATGATGGACCAATTGTTTTTTGCAGCGTGTGCCGACCGGTGATCAAAAATGCACAGATTAAGTTTCTTAAAGGTATTTTACTTCCACGTGCTCACATAAAATAATTTCCAGAAATAGAGCTATTAGACTTCTGAAGCAAAGTACACCACATAAACAGAGGCTGGCGACCACTGCTGGAACAATTTAATTAGAAAGTCCTGTGCACGTTGCACGTAGTTGGCGATACTCCCAAGGTTCTACCCTGCACATGGTCGAATCGCGGTATGTTGTCAAATGGTGGCATTTTATGGGCCAATCAGAAAGGCCATAGCCCCTCTCTCTGGGCCAATCAGAGCGGACAAAATGGCGAACGAATTAGCAATAAATGGCGGAATTTGACAATGTGCATAACGTCCAGAATACCACCTCAAGTCTGCGCGACTATAATGTGGTCACAGCGCTGAGCACTGCTAATCTTTTTGAAAGCCCTCCATCTAACTGTTTCTTTCGAGGTGCTACCCAACACAGTCCGCGGAGCTTTTTGTTATTCATGTTTTCTCGCTCATGGCAGATGCATGCCGGACTGTGGCGAAACACTGCTAAAGCAGGTGAATTCGTGTGGTTTAGAAATCGGAAATTGAAACAGAACATGTAAGGTTTCGTTTTTCTTTTTTTTCAGAGGAATGGGAGGCTGATGACTAAGGGCGCGTTTAGCGGTCGGGAAAAATCGTTTTGATGCGTTCGTCCGTTGGTGAATGTAAATGAGCGCTTCACTAGACTTGAACCGCGATCTTCCTCTAGCAAAATGGAGTACAAAGGGTCAAAATTGTTCGCGCATTCCATGTTTGCGTCTTTAAGCGCGCTGCCGTAACGCGAATGTCCTTATGCTGCACCATAGCGTCTATAAAAATTAAGCATTCTGGTGAGTTCATCCGTTTGTGTACGTCAACGAGTGTTTCAATCGCTTCAAGGCTCAAGTTATACCACGAACAAAGACGAGCGTACGCGGCGCGACGCCGGGAAAATCCAAGCCAGTGACACGGCTTCGCCCAATATCCACCTGTAGTTCACTAAAGTGCAGCTAAATCGGACTAAACTACCGTTTCTTCGTCCCGCACCTAATGAAATGCGGCTGCCGCGACCGGAAGTGATATTTGCCTTCTTGTGCTTAGAAGCTGAACGCCACGATTCACTGATCCAACCAGCACAGCGGCTAAGACCCCGGAGTAGTAGACGCTGGGAGTATAATGAGTGTCAAGTTTTTTTATGCCCAATATCGAGAAGCAGTTTTCGCAAGACCGCCGCGATAACGCCCGAACTTTGCTTCCGAGGTGAAATAAAGGGTATAGCGAAAGTCTACACCACCATTCACTTCCTGCGAAGCCTGCGAAGCCTGCGAACGGGTCAGAAGTGGCTACCCGTTTAACCTAAAGCGAGTTGGCTTGGCGCCGCCATCTCGGGTGATGACTAGTTTCCCTGGAACGGACGTCTTCTGGAGACCTTGAGAGAAAAAAAAACGCTTTGGTAAAAAGACACGTAGACCTATATGGCTATCGCGCAAGCGGCTAGCACGGCACACAGACCTAACTTATGTTTTGCATATTACCAGGCTCAGCACGCAGGCTGAGTGCTCATTGCCGTTTTTGAAAACACAAAGTTGGTCAACGTCTGGTGACACATCCTTGCGAACAGCGTATCAAATGCTCAAGCGGAACAATTGCCGGCTAAGCATGCCAGGCGGTGTCATGCCCGCCTGCTGCGATGCCACCTCCACCATAAATTGCGGAGTACTAGGTGTATCACTGCAGAGCATCTATCAAAATCTAGGCGCATACACTGAAGAACCCTAAATAGTACAAGATAGGCTTCCAACGTGGTGTACAGCAGCTCGACACAGGGAGGCCGCGCCCCGTCAGCAACCACATAATGATTCCAAGAAAAATTAAACAAACAATTTCCAAGTAATTGTATTCCGAGTAATCCCAAGTAAACCTATCGCAACAAGTCACTTATGGTCCTCCAATCAGTGCCCTTGGGACAAGTAGAAATTGGCCGTAATGCACCGAGTATATTTACAGAAATAAAAGTTCGCGACAGCGCGTTATGTATAGGCAATCCGCAATTCATGTCGATGTCCGATCCCATACCGCACTAACAGTCGACATGGCGGAATCATAATATTTATAAGCGACTACATGCTTGAACCCCAAGCTTCAACAGAAAGAAAAGGGAAAAACTCTCGGATAGTGGCCTCGTTAAAAGGAGACCGGAATTTAGGACTCCGCGGAAACATCGAACGAGAGGGTCCACCGCCACTTCACTGTAGCGTATAGGGCTCGAGTAAACTGTGCAAACGGCGAGTCCACCTGCCGGTGCACGCCGGCAGCTGTCGCAGACGACGGCGACAAAGTGAAACCCAGCCACTGAGCGAGCGTAGACCGACAGATGTAGAAAAAAGAAATTTAAAGAAGAAAGAAAACGAAAGCAGTGGAGGTCCGCTTTCTCTAACGGTCCTTCTCGGCCACTTCGTGCCGAGAGGGACCCCCTCCAACCACTATACCAATATAACAAGGGCCGTAAAAAGGGAATGGCTGTAGTTCCGGGGCGTCCCGGGGTGAGCTGGGGTTTGTACACGCACTTCTGCCCGCTCTCCGTTTCGTCGCTCGGGTCTTTCGCTGTAGCGCACTTTATGGTCTCGACGATGAGCAGCTATAGCGGGCGTCTGCGTGAAAAGTATAAGCAAGGATCATACCAGGCTACACCGCTCGACCGAGAGAGGGAACACATAGAAGAGGGAGGCGACGCTTCAAATCCCGGCGGCCCAGTCGCGGTGGCGACACGCTTCGAAGGCGTCTCCGGACAAGTATAAATGAGCCGCCAGGCACATCGATTTCGAGGAGGCGGTCGGAGTCTTATATACAAAGATGAAGAACAAGGCGCGCGGCGAAGAGGAATGGCAGGCTATATAGATATATAAAGGGGCGGCTCACCCTGTCGGATGAGACGTGCATTCTATGCGTTCAAGGCCGCAGAAAGATAAAGTAATGCGCGCGGGGAGAGGCTGTATATGGGGAAGACGGAAAGGGGAAGAAGTGGGGCCGAACGATGCGTCGTCATCACTTCCTGCTGTGACACAGCCTTCTAGTGTGTACCTCTATAGCGGGTAGAGAGGCAGGGCGAGGAGCCAAAGAGTTCGCATTTCGATATACTATAGTTCCGGTTATGTTGCCCCGGAAGAATGGCTGTACGAATCCCGTTTTTTTTTTTTTTTCTGCGCTAAAACGGAGTCCAGGAGGATGAGTAATGGGCCATCCCTGTCTTGTCCGATATAGCGATGTAGTTCAACTGAGTTGTGACGTGACTCCGGCGTAATAAAAATTAACGGCAGGCGGAGTGCTCTTTGGGTATGGGCTCTGCGGACTAAAGGTCGTATTATGCCCTGGGCATCGCAGATATACCTATGACAGAGTAGCGTATAACGTGCTACACTCAGAATAATGAAAAGCCAGAATTATCGGGAATATGTTCATTGACACGAGTCATTCAAAGAGCTAGATTATACTATTTTCAGTCCAGATTCAAAAGTATACCAAATAGATGTAGATAATTAGCTCATACTGATCGAGTGATATGTCACGTTTAATATCTCAAAGCAGCGGTGGCCTAGCGGTTGAGCATCCGCATCGTACGCGAGAAGTACTGAGTTCCAATTCCGGTGATGCCGGCAACCCACCGGTTCTTTTCTAATGGGTAGAGACGTCCCCTGGGGTACAGATGTCCCCTGGGGATTTTCTAATGGGTAGAGATGTCTCCTTCTTGTGGTGGATAACATCTCGAAAAGGGGCACAATAGAGATTTTCTGCGTGGTCTCTGGGCGCCTCTTGTCCGACCACAGGCGGCCTTGTTGAAGAGCATATGCACCACGACTGTGGGAGGCAAGTGCTGCCGCCCGGTACCTACCGGTAAAAATATGAACAACCGCGCGCTCCCGGCGTTGTGCTTGGTCATTATGCAGACCTCAACGCTTGAAAAGGGGTGTTTTGTCCCCAACCCGAAGGCGTCCCCACCTCAATAGGTCCACTTGAAGCGCCACGTGGGGAAATCGCCATGGGAGCGGCCCGAACCTCCTTCGATTCGCCATCCATTGAGCTATGATATAACTTGGCCCGGTGGCTGTGCAGAACTTCTTGCTCCTCACCATGTGCGTACCTATTGGGCTGCTGCTATAGACGCCGTATAGTGAAGTGCTACGGATTAAGTGTGACCACCAGAGGTTATTTAACGTATGCGCCTAAATCTAACTACGCGAGCGTTCTTGCATTTATCCGCAATCAAGATGTAGCCGCCACAGCCAGGAGCTGCAACTGTGACGATGATTCGGTTTTAATGGGGCAAGGGCCAGTTGTGGCCGAAGAGCGCCAAAGCACTCCAACTCTCGCTGCTGAACGCCATAGCCCCTGAGCTTCCGCGAAGGGTAGTTCAGTTCTGAATGATACGCATATACTCAGTTCAGCAGTGTTGAACCGAATATTTTAGTGCGATGGCAATAGATACTCGAACCTCGCAAACCTTAACCGCCGTGGTGGCGTAGTGGTCTTGGCGTTGCGCTGCTATAAACCCGGGGGCACGGGATCAAGTCCGGGCTGCGGCGGCCACCTTTCTATGTCAGCGAAATGCAAATAACGCCCGTATACCATGCATTGGGTGCACGTTAAAGAACCCCAGGTAGTCAAAATTAATCCGGAGTTCGACACTATACGGCGTGCCTCATTATCATATCGTGGTTTTACGAGGTAATGTGGCAGAGCTTCTTTCTTTTTTTTTTTTCATAGCTTATCTGCTGGTCCACCCGAGGCTTATGGTTTCCCTCCTTCGGTGTGCTCTGCTTATACGCTGGGCTCGTCCTTGACCTCCTTGTAACCGGCTGCGGTTGTTGTGGGGCTGATTTGGTTTAGTTTGATTTCGTGCCTATACATACAGCATGACCCACTACGGGGATTGGCCATGAATCGGGTGGCAGTGGATAGAAAACTGATCATCTTAGCCTTCAAATGATGTTCGTGCCGACGATGAAGCTCGTCGTCTTCAGCCCTGATGGCTGCCACGCGGGAGCCTCGCGGGGCGTGCACAAAACCTGGCTTAAATCTGGGCCCTGGACTGCAGAGATCCTGTGCCACACAGGGTCTCCAGCTTGGCGGGTCACGGGCCACTCAGATACCTGAACATGAGCGCGACACGATTTTATCCAGCAGGCAACATTTTTAACAAACCCACTCTTCTCTTACTTTACTCACCTTAAGTTATCTTAAGTTCCCTTACCAACTCCTTCTCAGACGCCCATTCTTCTCAGACACCCATCTTTCTCTGACGCCCATCCTTCTCAGACAGTCATCCTTTTCTGGCAGTCGCCACGCATACGTCGCGTAGGACGAGGGGAGCTTGTACCCATTTATTGCAAATAATAAACACCTTTAACAATCCGGGAGTACGCTATTAAGAAGGCTTTGCTTTAACAATCACGCCGTGGAAGCCCACCTCAAAAGGAATACGCGTCATTCTTTCGCACCTACTTTGCTCACCAGTGTGAGGAAACGCAACCACCCGTTTGACTGTCACCAATTTCAAGTGTCCACAAACGTGTCCTGCCTCCAACTGTACTTAGGATGCAGCCACTTCTGAAATCACTGGACGCTAGTGCTCGTTTACAAATGAGGCAGCATATAGTTAAGTCACAAACGCTGACAGTGCATAGATCAAAGGTTTCAGAAAATGTGGCCAATATGAATCAAAAACTGGTATTATTATTATTTTTTTCATTTCGGTTTCGTTCCGGAATGAAAAAAATCATTATGTTCGGCTCCAGTTCTGGCTTGCTCAAAAATACCGTAGTTATTATTCTCAGTTTTCAGTTCAGTTCCAGTTCAACATCCTGCTCTTCAGAGACCTTTCACAAGTATGCTCAATAAAAATACAGTCCAACGATTTTAAAATGAAGTTCTTCAGACCTCTAAGATCATTCGTTATATAGGTCACTCCGTTGTAAAGATCGAGCACCGCACTGTTCACAAAAGAACATATTATATGCATGTTCAACAACATCTCGTCGTTAACAACAGCGACGTATTCGTCAGCCGTCGCACCCGTTGTTGCGTTTCAACGAGCAGGGTACTAGTTGAGTGATTCCTGAAGCAGTGCAGCAGGAGTCAACACTCTCGAACTTCGGCACGTTATTCAAGTGCATCGTCGGCGCTACCGTTATGCCACGTACACACTAGCGGCAAAACGCGCGCGGCGCGCCGCCGGCGGCAAGACGCGCGCCGCGAAAGCAGCCGCGAAACAGGTTTTTCTTGCCGCGGCAGGGATCGCTCCTGGACCGATTTCTTGCGGTTTGCCGCGTGCCGCGGATGAAGGAGACCAATGAGAGCGGCCCGCTTCCGTGACGTGCGCGCGGGAAACTGGTGAAATGGTGACCCGCCCGACCGCTCGTTTTGTACTCGCGTCCGCAATTAGCAGGAAACTCGTTTCGCACTATCATCTGCACGCATCAGCTCCCGGACCGAGCTGACGGATAGTTCGAGAAGGGGGGAGAGAGAGTCTAGTCTGTCACGTGATTGCCGCAGCGGCGCGCCGCCGGTTGGTGTGGCCGCCCTGCCGCTGGTGCGTTTTGCCGCCGGCGGCGCGCCGCGCGCGTTTTGCCTAAAACCCCTATATATAAAAAGTAGCGCCATCCACTTCCCTCCTCCTCCGTTCCACTATCGCGCTCGGCGCGACTAAAGCGCGACCAGCGCGATCGAGGCGCGATATCGACAGTGGCGCCGCCTGTGTCGGGCCTGCCGTGGCAGACGATAGCTAACCCGCTACCAGAGGAAATCCGAGGAAAACTTCGATCGCGCCCTGCGGAGAAGTTTTTTGAGGCGCGATTTTGCTTCGTCAGTCAGTAACTGGTCTTAATAATGCCGTTTTGGAAGTAGCAACGTGACGATGCGAGACGGCGCAAATATCATAGTGTGCAGCAAGCGTTTGCGCACGCCGGATGAAAAACAAAAAAAGTCTTTTGCCCTCGCCTTGTCGGTTGCGGCAACTTAAGGGTCAGCAGCATGCCATCACAACGAAGTTCTTGTCCCTGACACGTATGATCCGTTTGTGCGTACAGCACTTTCGTCGCACAGGCCCGAGAATGGCCGTCGGAGCGCGCTGGAAAGAAAAAAATATACAAAAGCGCAACGCGTGCTTCCACGTGACACGGATTGGCCAATGGGGGAGCGGAGGAGGTTGGGGCGACAGGAGGCGGCAAGGAGGAAGCGCCGGGGTGAGCGCGGTGGCGGCAAGATCTAAGAATGGCGCTACTTTTTATATATAGGGGCTTTAGTTTTGCCGCTAGTGTGTACGTGTCATTAGTGCTAGCGCGGAGAGCAGCTTAGCGGCATCCGCGGAGGGCAGCGGCGGCGCCGGTATTCGTGGCGTTCGTTGTCAAGCAACAATTTAGCTGTCGGGGACGCCTGAATTTCTTGGTCGTAAAGGCGAATTCGTTATAGTGTTCTTCATTGTAGAGGCGTTCACGATACGTTTGAAATATAGGAATTCGGCCGGGGCATTGCTAATCCTCCGTTATACAAGTCATTTTGTTGTAGAGGCGTTCGACTGTATTATCATGCTATACTTGTAGCACTATAATAAAGTTTGGGAAGTGTTAATAAGCCGTGTCTCACTGTGAATCGAGGCTTAGCAAGGCATAAAGGAAGCCAGAACTGAAACGGTATGACAGTGCACATTCACATTTGCGTGCCTCGTAATAATCATATATTGGTTTTTGGCAAGTAAATCCCCAGTATTTATATTAAATTAGCGCTAACAAATTCAAATAGAACCCCCGTCCTCCCCCGCTAAAGCTGTCCGTGATGTCATCGATCTGAAATCGAGCTGCGAGGGGCTACGGCTCATGAATCAATGCGCATTGAAGGCTGCTCTTCAGTAAGGAATTAGTCAACGTTGCGCCTTCGGACGTGTTCGTGGAACTTCAGTCGGTATGGGAGAAGGGTTCCCATTTCGCATACGTTGGTCGCTAAACTACGTCTGACGATACGGCTGCTGCGATTTTCCTACGGTACCCAGCAGCGATAACGGTTGCTGACGTTTAGCACAGCCCCGCGATTCCCTATAAAACAGCATCGCTTCGTTAACTGAGGCTAAGTTTTCGTGCTTTCGTTAAGGTGCCGTTTTAGGTGCCGTGTCGCTGCTACAGACTACAGACGCCGGATCTTCGCTCAATGGGCCATTTGACGCTTTCGTATCAAAATAAACACCATGCCAAGCGGACAACTGACGCAGGGTGTGCAGACGCGAAACCACAATAAATCATTGATAGGGTCTAGGCGACACTAATTATAGGGAAGCGGTCGCACGCCAAATCAACACCTCTGTGTCCGCCGCGGTACAGCTCTGCGGCTATGCCATTTCTCGAGGTCGCGGGTTCAATTCCAACCGCGGCAGCCGCATTTCGATGGGATCGAAGTGCGAGAACGCTCGTGCACGGAGATTTAGGCGCACATTAATGAACACCACGGTGTCAAAATTAATCCGGAGTCAGCCGATACGGAGTGCCTCATAATCCTATCCTGGTATTGGCACGTATACAGCCACATAATTCGATTAAAGTTTAACACTTCTGCCACGATGCGATGTGCCATGTGAGGCAATGACAACGCTCAACCCTCTCAGAGGTTGCGAACAATGGCGCACAACAACGTCTCAAGCAAACACGTGTCCCTGTGTGTTCTGTGTACAATATGTACGCCGCAGACAAGCAGCAGTGGTGCACGCGAGGTAACGTTTAACGTCGACTCACCATTCTAGTATTGTACTAAACGTTGAAGAAATCAAACATTCGCCGTCAACATCACCGCTAATTATCGTCAATCTAAGCAAACAGCACAGAAAGCTTAGCTGACATCGATTTCCACAGCGTGTGGGATCCGCATAATTTTTTTCTACGTCTTCTTCTTAACCACTCTTGCTTTCCGTCAGTGCCACGTGGCTAAGAGCGCGAAGTTTTTCGAAATTATATAGCTTGTGTGCTGAGCCAAATATATCAGTCTTTGGCATCTATTTTCGCCGACTAGTGGTCGTCTATAGAGGGCTACACTACATCGGCTCTGAGAAGGCGCACAATAGCCTTTCGATCCAACCCACGTCGTTCTACGCAGTAAAATTGCCAGAGCGCGTCGTGTTCCCGACGGCGATGCACACGTGCCCACAGTATCTTGTTCTGTGTGTTTTCTTTTTTTAAATTTTTGCACGAGAGAAGCTATTAATTACACTGTACGCTGCACCTATGGCGAAGTCTACACAGGGAGTAAAGCGGGACGTCTTTCGCAAGCGCGATCGCTCTGCTATTTCTGCAGACAATGAATAAGATAACTCAGCCGTAAGCTTTGGTTTCCACAGTTATTTTTGTCATCCTCAGACGGGCCGGCTCATAACAGCTCTCTTTCTCTTGATTTTTACTCATCGAAGTATCGAAGCAGTGAGCTAAATGCCTACGAAAATAGGAGGCTGACCTACGCGACACTGGACTCATGCGGTAGGAGATTCCTGAACAGCGAACAGGACCGCCCACTAAACAACAACAAAAAAAAATCGCGCATGGGTTTTGTCATGCATACGTGATTTATACTTTCGGAAATGCAATGCTCACCATCCAGCGCATTGTCGTTCCACATCGCTGTGGCAAGCACACAGTAGCTTTTAAGCTTAATTGTTGTACTGTTGTTTCGCGCGACTATTTGATTCATTGAAATGAAAGTAAAAGCATGAGATTGAAATAGCTAATCATACTTCATTGATCCGTTGATTGATTTAGTGGTTGGTTCGTTGGTTTTAATGAAAAGGGAAACGTTAGCATTGGCAACAATTTTGTCCCCGGTTTCCCCGAAACTATGACCCGCTCGACGGTTCTGGCGACTGTCATAGAAATGGCCATTTTCATAGCGGACTTGATCTTTGACTCATTTCTGCAATGAACATTTTTTTTTTTTTTTCGCAGGAGTCTCGACCTATAGAACACATTTCGGGTGACTGCAATTTCCAGCGTGTTTATTGTAATTATAGCTGACAAGCTTCGTTCTCGGAGTGGCTGCGCGGGCGTATAAGAGACATGAACAACTGAGTAATCGTTAATACACGCCTGCCCTCGATACATAGGGTCGTCTTCCTGTGGCGAACGTTTCAAAACCGGCCATAAGCTCCTGCTACTGTCGTTTATTGGAACATTGGTAATCATTTAGGGGGCTTTGGGTTTTCCCCCAATATGTGTGCCAGGTCTACTTAGTTGCGCAATGTTTTACCTCGATAGCTCTTTTCTAGGCAAAATGACTGAGCAAAATTGACAATGTGTTGTGTCGGCGTCATACCAAGATCGGCGCATGCGCAGTACGTGCCCTTTTCTTCTCCCCGTTCCCAAATCCTCTCCCACTTCGGGGATAAAAGCAATCCTACGCCCCAAATAAAGGCTTTTGTATGTTCGAGCTGTCTGTGCCTCGTAACTGCTCCGGCCCGCGTGCCGTGGCTATGCTACACAATGACTCAGCGAAAAAAGATTAACACTCAAAAACCACTGAAATCGGTTCGGACGTGGTACTAAGTGAAGGAAACACTTAATGATGATAGTAAAAATTATATCATGAGCATGACTCAGCAAAATGACAATGGCTCAACGAAAAAGATTAATACACAAAAAACAGTGAAAGGGTTCTGACGTCGGCGCTAAGTGAAGGAAACACTGAAGGCGCGTTCTGAAAGGAATAGAGGATGTTTACCCACCGATCGCTCTGGTACTGGCTACTTGGAGATATCCGGGAGAATGGATTTATTAAGTATAATAAGAAAATGTGTGTGGCAATATAAGATTCTCGAGTCCTTTCGACCGTATACATCACTCTGCCAATTATTGTTCGCTGAATAACCGCTTTAGTGACATTTTAAATGCGAAGCATTTCTTGGGGGACATTTGCTACTTTCACAGTATCTATCTATCTATCTATCTATCTATCTATCTATCTATCTATCTATCTATCTATCTATCTATCTATCTATCTATCTATCTAGCCGCCTACGTCTTTGTGCTCTCGTGGTCGTTTTGTTAACTTGGTATGTACCAAATTGTCATACTCTGACAAGAGTATATGACGAACTAAATTATATGTCATGAGTGTCATGACATGTGTTTCATGTAGGTCCTGAAACAGCCGCTGCGTCTTGGCGCTCTCATGGTCGTTTTGTTAATTTGGTATGTACAAAATTGGCCAAGTATGACAGAGTGTATGACGAACATAAGGATAGGTCATGCCATAATGTCATAACATGCGTGTCAGTGTGGTCATGACAATGACCCAGCGAAAATATTAACACACAAAACCACTCAAAATGGTTCGGACGTGGGTACTAAGTGAAGGAAACACTAAAGGATGCTGGTAGAAGTCATAGCCTGAGCATGACCTCAGCAAAATCGACAATGACTCAGCGAAAAAGGTTACACTCCAAAACCACTGAAATCGGTTCGTACGTGGGTACTAAGTGAAAGAAACACTTAATGATGATAGTAAAAATTATAGTCATGAGCAGGACTTCAGCAAAAATGACAATGACTCAACGAAAAAATATTAATACACAAAGCGCTGAAATGGTTCGGACGTGACCACTAAGTTAAGGAAACACTAAAGGATGGTGGTAGAAGTCATAGTCATAACCATGGACTCAGCAAAAATGAGAATGACTCGGCGAAAAAAGATTTACACTCAAAAACCATTCGAATGTGTTTGAGATGTGTACTATATAAGTGATGGAAAAGGCTAAAGATTGATGGTCGAAGTCAGTCATGAGTATGACTAAGGCTTTCGCCTGAAGGTCTCTTAGATATAGCTAAAGGGACTCCTGAAGACTCATGACATGAATGTTGTGACATGCGGTCATGTAGGTCATGAAGAGCCGCATACGTCTTGCTGCTCTCAGAGCGTGGGATCGGCCGGCTTTTAATCTTCCGTGTACGCCACGCGATTTCGAACAGCCACAGTGAGTTAAAGGGCCTCTAACGATGACACATAGCAAATTTTGGAACCTTCTGTGGTGGTATAGTCGGTTGGTGTTGCGCTGCTAAGCCCGAGGTAGCGGGATCAATCCCAGCCGCGGTGGCCGCATTTCGATGGGTGCTAAATGCAAAAAAAGAAAAGAAAAGAAAGGCACCCGTGTACGCTGTATTGGGTGCACGTTAACGGAACCCTAGGTGGTCCACGAAAACCAGGTGGTCAAATTAATCCGGAGTCCCCCACAACGGCATGCCTCATTATCATATCTTGATTTTGTCCCTTAAAACACCAGAATATATAGATATGTATAGCAAATTTTGGTTGAATGCTGGAAGTTGTTACGTGCCCTCTTGTTAGTCACCAGGTCATGTCTAGACTGTGGGTACAAATCGGAATTCGGGTGTACCCGCGTGGTGACTAGACATAGGGACGAATATGCTGGCACTATCGCTGAGCCTGCGCGCATGGTGCGGGAAGATAATTGTGTTTATCATAGCCTTTTGTGGCATTGTCATAAAAATAATTAGTCTTTTTAGAAAGCACAGACATGGGGAGATGGATGGTATCGTGGTCGTGTTTTTTGCAGTTTTATTTTCTGAATATGCTGTTTTTATTTTCTGTTTCTGATTTTTTTTTGTCACGTCACGACTTTTCCTCTGCGTGTATAAATCCGGCCAAAAAACAAAACCCTATTGTTGGAAGTTAGTGCTTCTTCCCGTGCATCTCTTTTCTTCTGTGGCCTTGATGCAAAATATCTACTGGCCCCATCTCTCACAATTACTAAGGGGAAATGACGATGATAGAAATACCACTATCACGACGGTGGTAGGATAACGAATGTAGGACAGTGAGTGCGCGACAACAACCAATGATGGTGATGACGTGACAACGGCGGCACATCACCATTGAATTGGCGACAGCATGATTACAGTGAAATAACAAGGAAGAAATGACGTCGAGGGGATCGACGAAGGTGGTATGAAATGCTGGCAATATGACAGTTAATTAGATGACGCTTCGAAATGATGACGATGGCGTAACGATACGCCATGGCGAGAGCAAGATGGTGAAGCAGGAATGACGACGTTGGAATGACCATGACGGCATCATGACCATATATCTAGTGGTCGCTATCGGCACATTTATCCAATGGTTCCAAGACAACTTAGCCACTGAGTCAGAGTAAAAGGATAGATAGATAGATAGATAGATAGATAGATAGATAGATAGATAGATAGATAGATAGATAGATAGATAGTAGATAGATAGATATATAGATAGATAGATATAGATAGATAGATTCGAAGTGTCTGTAGTAGGGAAAGAATGCTAATCACGTTAAAGGTTATAACAGTACAACAACGACGCGAGCGTGAACAAGCCATAACAGAAAGTAAACGGCTTCCCACACAGCTGACAAGTAAAAGGTTCTTTTTTATTCGGTTTAATATCGTGAAATAAAAGGCATGCGCGCCTTACAAAGTAGTCAAGACATTACGGCGTGTGATGCTCTATGAAATTTAAATAATGCCTAGCTAAATAAGACGCGCAATAAATGAACGGCATTTTGGTGTTTTTGAAAGATTGCATGCAAGAGGTATTTGTTCTACCACTACGGCTCCGCCGCGCCGTCTCACATCGCCGTTTGCATTCTATGTAGCTTGCAGCATGGCCAGTATGCACATTTTTCAAGGTTGCATATTTCCCTGTTGAACTTGCGTCTAGAGTTCGTATCAGATATACCGACGCAAGTTGAAAGCATTTAGTGCAAAAGGGCATGGAACACTTTCGCGTTTCGTTGAATAAGCTTTCCTTGGTCACCGCAATTTTCATGTCGTGACAATAAGGTAATATAGAGATCACTGAAACGCTGCTGAATCTTTAATCGTCTGTGACGTAATAAATTTT
>NC_051160.1:76493707-76652185 GCF_013339745.2 Dermacentor silvarum
CGAGAGGGTCCACCGCCACTTCACTGTAGCGTATACGGCTCGAGTAAACTGTGCAGACGGCGAGTCCACCTGCGGTGCACGCCGGCAGCTGTCGCAGACGACGGCGACAAAGTGAAAACCCAGCCCCTGAGCGAGCGTAGACCGACAGACGTAGAAAAAAGAATTTAAAGAAGAAAGAAAACGAAAGCAGTGGAGGTCCGCTTTCTCTAACGGTCCTTCTCGGCCACTTCGTGCCGAGAGGGACCCCCTCCAACCACTATACCAATATAACAAGGGCCGTAAAAAGGGAATGGCTGTAGTTCCGGGGCGTCCCGGGGTGAGCTGGGGTTTGGACACGCACTTCTGCCCGCTCTCCGTGTCGTCGCTCGGGTCTTTCGCTGTAGCGCACTTTATGGTCTCGACGATGAGCAGCTATAGCGGGCGTCTGCGTGGAAAAGTATAAGCAAGGATCATACCAGGCTACACCGCTCGACCGAGAGAGGGAACACATAGAAGAGGGAGGCGACGCTTCAAATCCCGGCGGCCCAGTCGCGGTGGCGACACGCTTCGAAGGCGTCTCCGGACAAGTATAAATGAGCCGCCAGGCACATCGATTTCGAGGAGGCGGTCGGAGTCTTATATACAAGGATGAAGAACAAGGCGCGCGGCGAAGAGGAATGGCAGGCTATATAGATATATAAAGGGGCGGCTCGCCCTGTCGATGAGACGTGCATTCTATGCGCTCAAGGCCGCAGAAAGATAAAGTAATGCGCGCGGGGAGAGGCTGTATATGGGGAAGACGGAAAGGGGAAGAAGAGGGGCCGAACGATGCGTCGTCATCACTTCCTGCTGTGACACAGCCTTCTAGTGTGTACCTCTATAGCGGGTAGAGAGGCAGGGCGAGGAGCCAAAGAGTTCGCATTTCGATATACTATAGTTCCGGTTATGTTGCCCCGGAAGAATGGCTGTGCGAATCCCGTTTTTTTTTTTCTGCGCTAAAACGGAGTCCAGGAGGATGAGTAATGGGCCATCCCTGTCTTGTCCGATATAGCGATGTAGTTCAACTGAGTTGTGACGTGACTCCGGCGTAATAAAAATTAACGGCAGGCGGAGTGTTCTTTGGGTATGGGCTCTGCGGACTATATAGGTCGTATTATGCCCTGGGAATTGCAGATGTAGCTATGACAGGGTAGCGTATAACGTGCTACACTCAGAATAATGAAAAGCCAGAATTATCAGGAATATGTTCATTGACACAAGTCATTCAAAGTGATTGTACTATTTTCAGTCCAAATTCAAAAGTATACCAAATAGATGTAGATAATTAGCTCATACTGATCGAGTGATATATCGGGTTTAATATCTCAAAGCAGCGGTGGCCTAGCGGTAGAGCATCCGCATCGTACGCGAGAAATACTGAGTTCCAATTCCGGTGACGCTGGCAACCCACCGGTTCTTTTCTAATGGGTAGAGGCGTCCCCTGGGGTAGAGGTGTCCCCTCGGGGTTTTCTAATGGGTAGAGATATCTCCTTCTTGTGGGGATAACATCTCGAAAAGGGTCCCAATAGAGATATTCTGCGTGATCTCTGGGTGCCTCTTGTCCAACCACAGACGGCCTTGTTGAAGAGCATCCGCCGCTGCTAGGGGAGGCAAGTGCTGTCGCCCGGTACCCTACCGGCCAAAGTATGAACAAGCGCGCTCCCGGCCTTGTGCTCGGCCATTATGCAGACCTCAACGCTTGAAAAGGGGTGTTTTGTCCCCAACCCGAAGGCGTCTCCACCTCAATAGGTCCACTTGAAGCGCTACATGGGGAAATCGAGATGGGAGCGGCCCAAACCTCCTTAGATTCGCCATCCATCGAGCTATGATATAACTTGGCCCGGTGGCTGTACAGAACTTCTTGCTCCTCACCATGTGCGTACCTATTGGGCTGCTGCGATAGACGCCGTATAGTGAAGTGCTCCGAATTAATTGTGACCACCTGAGGTTATGCGCCTAAATATAACTACGCGAGCGTTCTTGCATTTATCCGCAATCAAGATGTGGCCGCCACAGCCAGGAGCTGCAACTGTGATGATGATTCGGTTTTAATGGGGCAAGGGTCAGTTGTGGCCAAAGAGCGCCAAAGCGCTGCAACTCTCGCTGCTGAACGCCATAGCCCCTGAGCTTCCGCGAAGGGTAGTTCAGTTCTGAACGATACGCGTATACTCAGTTCAGCAGAGTGTTGAACCGAATATTTTAGTGTGATGGCAATAGATACTCGAACCTCGCAAACCTTAACCGCCGTGGTGGCGTAGTGGTCTTGGCGTTGCGCTGCTATAAACCCGGGTGCGCGGGATCAAGTCCGGGCTGCGGCGGCCACCTTTCTATGTCAGCGAAATGCCAATAACGCCCGTGTACCATGCATTGGGTGCACGTTAAAGAACCCCAGGTAGTCAAAATTAATCCGGAGTTCTACACTATACGGCGTGCCTCATTATCATATCGTGGTTTTACGAGGTAATGTCGCAGAGCTTCTTTCTTCTTTTTTTTTCGTAGCTTATCTGCTGGTCCACCCGAGGCTTATGGTTCCACTCCTTCCGTGTGCTCTGCTTATACGCTGGGCTCGTCCTTGACCTCCTTGTCACCGGCTGCGGTCGTTGTGGGGCTGATTTGGTTTAGTTTGGTTTGGTGCCTATACATACAGCACGACCCACTACGGGGATTGGCCATGAATCGGGTGGCAGTGGGTAGAAAACTGATCATCCTAGCCTTCGAATGATACTCGTGCCGACGATGAAGCTCGTCGTCTTCAGCCCTGATGGCTGCCACGCGGGAGCCTCGCGGGGCGTGCACAAAACCTGGCTGAAATCTGGTCCCTGCACTGCAGAGATCCTACGCCACACAGGGTCTCCAGCTTGGCGGGTCACGGGCCACTCCGATACCTGTGCAAGAACATGAGCGCGACACGATTTTATCCAGCAGGCAACATTTTTTAACAAACCCACTCTTCTCTTACCTTACTCACTTTACCTTACCTTACCTTACCTCACCTTACTTACCTTACCTTACTTACCTTATCATATCTTAAGTTCCCTTACCAACTCCTTCTCAGACAACCATCCTTCTCAGACAACTATCCTTCTCAGACACCCATCCTTCTCTGACGCCCATCCTTCTCATACAGTCATCCTTTTATGGCAGTCGCCACGCATACCTCGCGTAGCACGAGGGGAGCTTGTACCCATTTAGTGCAAATAATAAGCACCTTTAACAATCCGGGAGTACGCTATTAAGAAGGCTTCGCTTTAACAATCACGCCGTGGAAGCGCACCTCAAAAGGAATACGCGTCATTCTTTTGCACCTACTTTGCTCACTAGTGTGAGGAAACGCAACCACCCGTTTGACTGTCACCAATTTCAAGTGTCCACAAACGTGTCCTGCCTCCATACGCGACACGGGTGAAACTGTACTTAGGATACAGCCACTTCTGAAATCACTTGACGCTAGCGCTCGGTTACAAATGAGGCAGCATATAGTTAAGTCACAAACGCTGACAGTGCATAGATCAAAAGCTTCAGAAAATGTGGCCAATCTGAACGAAAAACTGTTATTATTATTTTTTTTCATTTCGGTTTCGCTCCGGAGTGAAAAAAATCATAATGTTCGGCTCCAGTTCTGGCTTGTTCAAACATACCGTAGTTATTATTCTCAGTTTTCAGTTCAGTTCCAGTTCAACATCTTGCTCTTCAGTGACCTTTCACAAGTATGCACAATAAAGCGCAGTCCAACGATTTTAAAACGAAGTTCTTCAGACCTCCAAGATCGTTCTTTATATAGGTCGCTCCGTTGTAAAGATCGCGCACCGCACTGTTCACAAAAGAGCACATTCTATGCATGTTCAACAACATCTTGTCGTTAACAACAACGATGTATTCGTCAGCCGTCGCACCCGTTGTTGTGTTACAACGAGCAGCCTACGAGTGATTCCTGAAGCAGTGCAGCAGTACTCAACGCTCGCCAACTTCGGCACGTTCTTCAAGTGCATCGTCGGCGCTACCGTTAGTGCTAGCGCGGAGAGCAGCTTACCGGCGTCTGCGGAGGGCAGCGGCGTCCGCGGAGGGCAGCGGCGGCACCGGTATTCGTGGCGTTCGTTGTCAAGCAACAATTTAGCTGTCGGGGACGCCTGAATTTCTTGGTTGTAACAGCGAATTCGTTATAGTGGTCTTCATTGTAGAGGCGTTCACGATACGTTTGAAATATAGGAATTCGGCCGGGGCATGGCTAATCCTCCGTTATACAAGTCATTTTGTTGTAGAGGCGTTCGACTGTATTATTAAAGTTTGGGAAGTGCTAATAAGCCATGTCTCACTGTGAATCGAGGCTTAGCAAGGCGGAAAGGAAGCCAGAACTGAAACGTTATGACAGTTCACATTCACATTCGCGTGCCTCGTAATAATCATATATTGGTTTTTGGCAAGTAAATCCCCAGTATTTATATTAAATTAGCGCTAACAAATTCAAATAGAACCCCCGTCCT
Source organism: Dermacentor silvarum (assembly GCF_013339745.2). Taxonomy (NCBI): domain Eukaryota; kingdom Metazoa; phylum Arthropoda; class Arachnida; order Ixodida; family Ixodidae; genus Dermacentor; species Dermacentor silvarum. The sequence goes on from NC_051160.1 coordinate 76,498,207, forward strand.
CCCTCGCTAAAGCTGTCCGTGATGTTATCGATATGAAATCGAGCTGCGAGGGGCTACGGCTTATCAATCAATGCGCATGAAATGCTGTTCAGTAAGCAATTAGTCAACGTTGCGCCTTCCGACGTGTTCGTGGAACTTCAGTCGGAATAACAGAAGGGTTCCCATTTCGCATACGTTGGTCCCTAAACTACGTCTGACGATACGGCTGCTGCGATTTTCCTACGGTACTCACCAGCGATAACGGTTGCTGACGTTTAGTACAGCCCCGCGATTCCATAAATGAGTATCGCTTTGTTAACCTGAGGCTCAGTTTTCGGGCCTTAGTTATAAAGTGTAATTTAGGTGCCGTGTCGCTGCTACAGACTACAGACGCCGGATCTTCGCTCAATGGGCCATTTGACGCTTTCGTATCAAAATAAACACCATGCCAAGCGGACAACTGACGCAGGGTGTGCAGACGAGAAACCGCAATAAATCACTGATAGGGTCTAGGCGACACTATAGGGAAGCGGTCGCGCGTCAAATCAACACCTCTGTGTCCGCCGCGCTATAGCTTTGCGGCTATGCCATTTCTGGAGGTCGCGGGTTCAATTCCGACCACGGCAGCCGCATTTCGACGGGATCGAAGTGCAAGAACACTCGTGCACGGAGATTTAGATGCACGTTAAAGAACACCGAGGTGTCAAAATTAATCCGGAGTTAGCCGCTACGGCGTGCCTCATAATCCTATCGTGGTATTTTTGGCACGTATACAACCACATAATTCAATTAAAGTTTAACACTTATGCCACGATGCGATGTGCCATGTGAGGCAATGACAATGCTCAACCCTTTTAGAGGTTATGAACACTGGCGCACAACAACGTCTCAAGCAAACACGTGTCCCGCTGTGTTCTGTGTACTATACGCAGACAAACAGCAGTGGTGCACGCAAGGTAACGCTTAACATCGACTCACCGTTCTAGTATTGCACTAAACGATAAAGAAATCAAACATTCATCGTCAACATCGCCGCTAATTATCGTCAATCCAAGCAAACAGCACAGAAAGCTTAGCTCACATCGATTGCCACAGCGCGTGGGATCCGCATAATTGTTTTTCTTCTTCTTCTTAACCACTCTTGTTTTTCGTCAGTGCCACGTGGCTAAGAGCGCGAAGTGTTTCGAAATTGTGGCTTATGTGCTGAGCCAAATATATCAGTATTTGGCATCTATTTTCGCCGACGAGTGGTCGTCTATAAAGTGCTACACTACACCGGCTCTGAGAAGTCGCACAATAGCCTTTCGATCAACCCACGTCGTTCTACGCAGTAAAATTGCCAGAGCGCGTCGTGTTCCCGACGGCGATGCACACGTGCCCACAGTATCTTGTTCTGTGTGTTTTCTTTTTTTTAATTATTGCACGAGAGAAGCTATTAATTACACTGTACACTGCACCTATGGCGAAGTCTCAACAGGGAGTAAAGTGGGACGTCTTTCGCAAGCGCGATCACTCTGCTATTTCTGCAGACAATGAATAAAATAACTCAGCTGTAAGCTTTGGTTTCCACAGTTATTTTTGTCAGCCTCAGACGGGCCGGCTCATGACAGCTCTCTTTCTCTTGATTTTTACTCATCGAAGTATCAAACCAGTGAGCTAAATGCCTACGAAAATAGGAGGGTGACCTACGCGACACTCGACTGATGCGGTAGGAGATTCCTGAACAGCGAACAGGACCGCCCACTAACCTACAAAAAAAAAAAAAAAAAAATCGCGCATGGGTTTTGTCATGCATACGTGATTTATACTTTCGGAAATGCAACGCTCACTATCCAGCGCATTGTCGTTCCACATCGCTGTGGCAAGCACACAGTAGCTTTTAAGCTGAATTGTTGTACTGTTGTTTCGCGTGACTATTTGATTAATTGAAATGAAAGTAAAAGAATGAGATTGAAATAGCTAATCATACTTCATTGATCCGTTGATTGATTTAGTGGTTGGTTCGTTGGTTTTAATGAAAAGGGAAACGTTAGCATTGGCAACAATTTTGTCCCCGGTTTCCCCGAAACTATGACCCGCTCGACGGTTCTGGCGACTGTCATAGAAATGGTCATTTTCATAGCAGACTTGATCTTTGACTCATTTCTGCAACGAACATTTTTTTTTTTTTTTTTCGCAGGCGTCTCGACCTATAGAACACATTTCGGGTGACTGCAATTTCAAGCGTGTTTATTGTACCTATAGCTGACAAGCTTCGTTCTCGGATTGGCTGCGCGGGCGTATAAGAGACATGAACAACTGAGTAATCTTCCATACACGCCTGCCCTCGACACATAGGGTCGTCTTCCTGTGGCGAACGTTTCAAAACCGGCCATAAGCTCCTGCTAATGTCGTTTATTGGAACATTGGTAATCATTTAGGGGGCTTTGGGTTTTCCCCCAATATGTGTGCCAGGTCTACTTAGTTGCGCAATGTTTTACCTCGATAGCTCTTTTCTAGGCAAAATGACTGAGCAAAATTGACAATGTGTTGTGTCGGCGTCATACCAAGATCGGCGCATGCGCAGTACGTGCCCTTTTCTTCTCCCCGTTCCCAAATCCTCTCCCACTTCGGGGATAAAAGCAATCCTACGCCCCAAATAAAGGCTTTTGTATGTTCGAGCTGTCTGTGCCTCGTAACTGCTCCGGCCCGCGTGCCGTGGCTATGCTACACAATGACTCAGCGAAAAAAGATTAACACTCAAAAACCACTGAAATCGGTTCGGACGTGGGTACTAAGTGAAGGAAACACTTAATGATGATAGTAAAAATTATAGTCATGAGCATGACTCAGCAAAAATGACAATGGCTCAACGAAAAAAGATTAATACACAAAAAAACAGTGAAAGGGGTTCTGACGTCGGCGCTAAGTGAAGGAAACACTGAAGGCGCGTTCTGAAAGGAATAGAGGATGTTTACCCACCGATCGCTCTGGTACTGGCTACTTGGAGATATCCGGGAGAATGGATTTATTTAAGTATAATAAGAAAATGTGTGTGGCAATATAAGATTCTCGAGTCCTTTCGACACGTATACATCACTCTGCCAATTATTGTTCGCTGAATAACCGCTTTAGTGACATTTTAAATGCGAAGCATTTCTTGGGGGACATTTGCTACTTTCACAGTATCTATCTATCTATCTATCTATCTATCTATCTATCTATCTATCTATCTATCTATCTATCTATCTATCTATCTATCTAGCCGCCTACGTCTTTGTGCTCTCGTGGTCGTTTTGTTAACTTGGTATGTACCAAAATTGTCATACTCTGACAAGAGTATATGACGAACATAAATTATATGTCATGAGTGTCATGACATGTGTTTCATGTAGGTCCTGAAACAGCCGCTTGCGTCTTGGCGCTCTCATGGTCGTTTTGTTAATTTGGTATGTACCAAAATTGGCCAAGTATGACAAGAGTGTATGACGAACATATGTGATAGGTCATGCCATAAATGTCATAACATGCGTGTCATGTGGGTCATGACAATGACCCAGCGAAAAATATTAACACACAAAAACCACTCAAAAGGGTTCGGACGTGGGTACTAAGTGAAGGAAACACTAAAGGATGCTGGTAGAAGTCATAGCCATGAGCATGACTCAGCAAAATCGACAATGACTCAGCGAAAAAAGGTTAACACTCAAAAACCACTGAAATCGGTTCGTACGTGGGTACTAAGTGAAAGAAACACTTAATGATGATAGTAAAAATTATAGTCATGAGCATGACTCAGCAAAAATGACAATGACTCAACGAAAAAATATTAATACACAAAAGCGCTGAAATGGGTTCGGACGTGACCACTAAGTTAAGGAAACGCTAAAGGATGGTGGTAGAAGTCATAGTCATAACCATGACTCAGCAAAAATGAGAATGACTCGGCGAAAAAAGATTTACACTCAAAAACCATTCGAATGTGTTGGGATGTGGTACTATATAAGTGATGGAAAAGGCTAAAGATTGATGGTCGAAGTCAGTCATGAGTATGACTAAGGCTTTCGCCTGAAGGTCTCTTAGATATAGCTAAAGGGACTCCTGAAGACTCATGACATGAATGTTGTGACATGCGTGTCATGTAGGTCATGAAAGAGCCGCCTACGTCTTGCTGCTCTCAGAGCGTGGGATCGGCCGGCTTTTTAATCTTCCGTTGTACGCCACCGCGATTTTCGAACAGCCACAGTGAGCTAAAGGGCCTCTAACGATGACACATAGCAAATTTTGGAACCTTCTGTGGTGGTATAGTGGGTTTGGTGTTGCGCTGCTAAGCCCGAGGTAGCGGGATCAAATCCCAGCCGCGGTGGCCGCATTTCGATGGGTGCTAAATGCAAAAAAAAGAAAAAGAAAAGAAAGGCACCCGTGTACGCTGTATTGGGTGCACGTTAAACGGAACCCTAGGTGGTCCACGAAAACCAAGGTGGTCAAAATTAATCCGGAGTCCCCCACTACGGCATGCCTCATTATCATATCTTGATTTTGTCCCTTAAAACACCAGAATATATAGATATGTATAGCAAATTTTGGTTGAATGCTGGAAGTTGTTACGTGCCCTCTTGTTAGTCACCAGGTCATATCTAGAATGTGGGTACAAATCGGAATTCAGGTGTACCCGCGTGGTGACTAGTCATAGGGACGAATATGCTGGCACTATCGCTGAGCCTGCGCGCATGGTGCGGGAAGATAATTGTGTTAGCATAGCCTTTTGTGGCATTGTCATAAAAATAATTAGTCTTTTTAGAAAGCACAGGCATGGGGAGATGGATGGTATCGTGGTCGTGTTTTTTGCAGTTTTATTTTCTGAATATGCTGTTTTTATTTTCTGTTTGTGATTTCTTTTTTTTTTTTTTTTTGTCACGTCACGACTTTTCCTCTGCGTATATAAATCCGGCCAAAAAACAAAACCCTATAGTTGCAAGTTAGTGCTTCTTCCCGTGCATCTCTTTTTTCTGTTACCTTGATGCAAAATATCTACTGGCCCCATCTCTCACAATTACTAAGGGGAAATGACGATGATAGAAATACCACTATCACGATGGTAGTAGGATAACGAATGTAGGACGGTGAGTGTGCGACAACAACCCAATGATGGTGATGACGTGACAACGGCGGCACAATCACCATTGAATTGGCGACAGCATGATTACAGTGAAATAACAAGGAAGAAATGACGTCGATGGGATCGACGAAGGTGGTATGAAATGCTGGCAATATGACAGTTAATTAGATGACGCTTCCGAAATGATGACGATGGCGTAACGATACGCCATGGCGAGAGCAAGATGGTGAAGCAGGAATGACGACGTTGGAATGACCATGACGGCATCATGACCAATATATCTAGTGGTCGCTATCGGCACATTTATCCAATGGTTCAAGACAACTTAGCCCACTGAGTCAGAGTAAAAGGATAGATAGATAGATAGATAGATAGATAGATAGATAGATAGATAGATAGATAGATAGATAGATAGATAGATAGATAGATAGATAGATAGATAGATAGATAGATAGATAGATAGATAGATTCGAAGTGTCTGTAGTAGGGAAAGAATGCTAATCACGTTAAAGGGTTATAACAGTACAACAACGACGCGAGCGTGAACAAGCCATAACAGAAAGTAAACGGCTTCCCACAGCTGACAAGTAAAAGGTTCATTTTTTATTTCGGTTTAATATCGTGAAATAAAAGGCATGCGCGCCTTACAAAGTATTCAAGACATTACGGCGTGTGATGCTCATATGAAATATTAAATAACTGCCTAGCTAAAATAAGACGCGCAATAAATGAACGGCATTTTGGTGTTTTTGAAAGATTGCATGCAAGAGGTATTTGTTCTACCACTACGGCTCCGCCGACGCCGTCTCACATCGCCGTTTGCATTCTATGTAGCTTGCAGCATGGCCAGTATGCACATTTTTCAAGGTTGCATATTTCCCTGTTGAACTTGCGTCTAGAGTTCGTATCAGATATACCGACGCAAGTTGAAAGCATTTAGTGCAAAAGGGCATGGAACACTTTCGCGTTTCGTTGAATAAGCTTTCCTTGGTCACCGCAATTTTCATGTCGTGACAATAAGGTAATATAGAGATCACTGAAACGCTGCTGAATCTTAATCGTCTGTGACGTAATAAATTTTTCCTTAAATACAAAAGTTTGCGTATCCATCACAAACAGTCGAACCTATGCGAACCGACGCTTTAAGCCTGCTTTACATATGGTGCGGCCTTGCTTGCGATTTCGTGCTGTCTTAATTCGAAGTGCGGCAAATGTGCCCTGAGCTAGAGCACGGCACGGGCCGATTTTTTCAGCCCGGGCCCGGCCCGGGCCCGTTTTTACGTTGGTCTGCCCGCCCGGGCCCGGAAATAATCTACGTTACCCGCCCGGCCCGGCCCGCCACCCCTTTACCTTAGGCCCGAGCCCTGCCCGAGACCAAAAAAATAATGTTTTTCAGAGTTGAGACGCCCGAGAATAACTCGCTGCACGTTACATGCGCACCACCAGAAAGCCCGAGCCCGGCCCGGGCCCGCGTCAAAAAACCCGAGCCCGGCCCGAGCCCATGAAAAAACTGCTCTACCCGGCCCGGCCCGTGGGCCGGGCCGGGCCCGGGCTTTCGGGTAAGGCCGAGCCTGTTTAGTGCTCTAATATAGAGATCACTGAAACGCTGCTGAATCTTAATCCTTCGTTACGTAATAAATTTTTTCTAAAATACAAAAGTTTGCGTATCCATCACAAACAGTCGAGCCTATGCGAACCGACGCTTTAAGCCTGCTTTACATGGTGCGGCCTTGCTCGCGATTTCGCACTGGCTTAATTCGCAAGTGCGGCAAATGTGCCCTGAGCCCCTTCGTTCGTACAATGTTACGATGCTCCGAGGGGCTCAACTGCTCTGCGAAATCGCACATGCGATGTGGGCGGGGAAGCCAGTGAAAACGAAGATCCTCATACGCGTCACTGTGGCCTGTTCATGTTCTGTTCTGATATAGCGATGAATTCAACCATCAAAGTCGTTTCACCAGTAGATTCTCTAGCGACAATGGGAACTTTGCCTTTGCGGAAATTTCGGCTGCAGAACACGCATTGTATACCGTCACTGCACGTGAAACAGGCATAAAAATTATTTTTTTTTTATCCCATGCAACGTGTAACGTCGTACGATGTTTATGTTTCTCCACTGCCCAGGTCCCAATTTTAATCTAACGCAATTTATATGCGCTACGCCATTCCCAAGCTATGGTGAAATGCACACAACAAATAACCCGGATGCACGTCCGTGATGTTATGAGGACGAAGGTGATGTATGACGCTGGTCGATCAAAGAATAATGGTGATGAGAGGTTTATGCTCATACATATACAACACATATGTAAATAACATTTGAGGATTCGACAACTCCCGATATATAAGCAGTCATGGAGGCATTGCGAAATCAAGGAGTACAGGAAGCATTCGTGAATATCTTAGCAAATATCTGTAAGTACTCCACAGCTACCCTAATTATCCACGAGAAAAGCGGCAAACACCTATCAAGAAAGGGGTCAGGTAAGGGGACACAATATCTGCAATGCTATTTACTCACTGCATGTTTTGAGAAAGTATCCAAGATGTTAGGCTGGGAAGAATTAGAAGCGAGGATCAACGACGAATGCCTCAGCAACCTATACCGTTTGCCGATGACATTCTCCTGTTCTGTAACGCTGGTTACCAATTGCGACAAATGATTGAGGACTTTAAGCTGAGAAAGTGTAAGAGTAGGGTAAAAGATTAATATGCAAAAGCAAAGGCAATGTCGAATAGCCTGGCAAATAAGAAGTCATGATTGTTAGATGACTATTAGCCAGCAGTCAGCCACTACAATTTGTGAATGGGCCGGTTTATGTAGGACAAATACTCACAGGGGATCGACTTTGATCATGAGAAGAAAATTTACAGAAGAACAAAAAATGGGTTGGATTGCATGTGGCAGGGATTACCAAATCACGACCTGGAGCTTACCTCTATACTTGAAAAAAAGGTAAAATCCCTGCATTCTTCCAGTACTAACTTATGGGGTACAAACTTCGAGGTTAACATAGAAGGTTGAGAAAGGTTAAGAACCATGCATCGGAGTGATGGAACAAAAATTGTTAGGCGTAACGTTAAGAGACAGAAGGACAGCGGTGTAGATAAGAGAGCAAACGGGGGTAGCCATTATTTTAGCTAACGCAAGAGAAAACAAATGGAGCTGGGCAGGCAGTGTAATGCGTTGGGCAGTGGACCTGTGGGCTATCGGAGTTACAGAATTGGTGCGAAAGAAAGGGACGCGCAGTCGAGGATGCAGAAAATTAGGTGATATGCCGAAATCGGGAAACTTTTTGATGACCCCATGTGGCCCCAGTGGTACATAGCCATTCTAGAGTATTGGGCGATGATGGGCACATACCTAATAGGTATGTTCCTAATGGCCTAACGCTGGGGTAGGCCAAGCGTAAGGCATTTAGGAAAACCATAGCAAGAAACCGTTGGATATTGTGCGGTGTTTCAGTAAGACGTCCATGTGCTTTAATATGCTTAAATAGACCAACATTATTGTTATCATCATCAGCCTATATTTATGCCCACTGCAGAACGTAGGCCTATCCCTGCGATCTCCAATTACCCCTGTCTTGCGCTAGCTGATTCCAACTTACGCCCACAAATTTCCCAACTTCATCACCCCACCTAGTTTTCGGCCGTCCTCGACTGCACTTCCCTTCTCTTGGTATCCATTCTGTAACTCTAATGGTCCACCGGTTATCCATACTGCACATTATTTATTTATTTATTTATTTATTTATTTATTTATTTATTTATTTATTTATTTATTTATTTGAAGTGCCTTACAGGCTCGTAGGGCATTGTGTAAGGCGGGCATCAAACTCTCAACAGTGCATACACAACCAGATAAAAAAAGTACAATACATGGTAAATAAACTTTGAGCACATAATCGCAGTTCAGGAGGGGAGACCAAGCAATGCGGAATTAACAAAGAGAAATGTGGCACACAGTTTAAAGCACACGATAAAATAAAAATTGCATGACGCATGGATAAGCGCACAATTCATCAAAGCGTGTTATAGCACGATGTAAGGCAAACAAAATGTAAGAAAAAAAGCGGACGAAATGCTTAACACGAAATGAAAAAATAACACTTCAAATGATGAACTGAGACATGCTAAACGACGGTCTCAGTGAAATGTGTAATAAGTTGGTGATGGAATGTATCAGGATTAGACAGAGATGCGATGCTGTCTTGTAGGTTATTCTATAATCTGATGACTCGTGGAAGTGCTGTTGAATTAAAAGCTAAAGTGTCACCATAGATCCGTGTAAAGCTCAAATTATTGTGCAAAAGCAATGATTACAGGGCCTGCCCAGCTCCATTTTTTTATCTTAATGTAAAATTAGAATATCGGCTATTCCCGCTTGCTCTCTGATCTATACACCGCCCTCTTCCTGTCTCTTACCGTTTAGCCTAACATATTTCGTTCCATCGCTCTTTGTGGGGCCCTTAACTTGTTCTCGAGCTTCTTTGTTAACCTCCAAGTTTCTGCCCCATATGTTAGCACCGGTACAATGCAACGATTGTACACTTTTCTTTTCAACAAGAGTCGTAAGGTCCCAGTCAGAATTTGGCAATGTCTGCCGTATGCACTCCAACCCAATTTTGTTCTTCTGTAAATTTTCTTCTCGTGATCAGGGTCCGCTGTAAGCAATTGACCTAGATAAGCGTACTCCATTGCAGCCTCTAGAGGCTAACTGGCGATTCTGAATTCTTGTTTCCTTGCCAGGTTATAGGACATTATCTTGGTCTTCTGGATGTTAATCTTCAACCCCACTCTTACACTTTCTCGGTTAAGGAGCTCAATCATTTGCTGTAATTCATCCACATTTTTGCTGAATAGGACAATGTCATCTGCAAACCGAAGGTTGCTGATATATTCGCCGTTGATCCTCACTCCTAAGCCTTCCCCATCTAAGAGCTTGAATATTTCTTCTAAGCATGCAGTGAATAGCATTGGAGAGATTGTCTCCTTGCCTGACCCCTTTCTTGATAAGCAACTTTCTACTTTTAGGTGCGAAGCACTTTATGCGCCCGGCTGTCGGCGTCTCCTGTCGTAATCGTCGTCGTAGTCACGGTAAGCAAGCGGCTCGCGCACGCACTCGTGCAACTGCTCCGGCAGTTCGTCGTCGTCTTCCACAGCTGGCTGCGTTGCCGCTCATCATTCCAGCGTAGAATTTCAATTCTCTTTTCTGTCGTCGTAATAGGGAGGCCACGTTTGTCATACTGCCTTAAGCCAAATATTGCTTAAGGCAGTATGAGCCCATTAGCGGTGCATGACTGCATGCTTCGCACCTCCCCATGTTTCACGTTAGTGGAGCTGCATTTTTTTTTTAATGGAGAACCAAGGTAGCTGTAGAATTTTTGTATATATTTGTCAAGATATTCACGTATGCCTCCTGTGCTCCTTGGTTACGCAATGTCTCTATGGCTGCTGGTATCTCTACTGAATCAAAAGCCTTTTCATATTAAATGAAAGCCACTGTAGAGAGGTTAATTGTACTCCGCAGATTTCTCGATTACCTGATTGATGACATGGATGTGATCCATCGTAGAATATCCCTTCCAGAAGCCAGCCTGTTCTCTTGGTTGGCTGAAGTCAAGTGTTGCCCTGATTCTTTTGGAAATTGTCTTGGTGAATATTTTGTACTAATACGCAAGCAAGCTAGTGGCTCTATAACTCTTCAATTCTTTAACGTCTCCCTTCTTATGGATAAGTATAATGTTGGCGTTCTTCCAGCTCTGTGGTACACTTGAAGTCGTGAGGCACAGCGTATAAAGGGCCACAAGCATTTCGAGCATGATATCTACTCCATCTTTGAATAAATCGACTGTTATTCCATCTTCTCCAGCAGCTTTTCCCTGGGTCATGTCTCGCAAGGCCCTTCTAACTTCATCGCTAGTTATAGAAGGAGTCTCCGTATCCTGTTCATCGCTACTTCGAATGAAAGTAGCTTGGCTGCTCTGGGGTCTGTACAGGTCAGTATAGAAATCTTCCGCTGTTTTTACTATGTCATCAAAATTGCTGATGATGTTACCCTGCTTATCTGTCAGTGAATACATCTTGCCTTTTCCTATGCCAAGTTTCCTTCTGACTGATTGCATGCTGCGTCCATATTTTACGGCTTCTCCAATCTTTCCCATGTTATAATTTTGAATATCCCTTACTTTCTTATTGTTGATCAGTTTTGACAGTTGAGTGAATTCTATCTGATCAAATGAGTTTGACACTTTCATGCTTTGCAGTTTCTTTATTAGGTCCTTTGTGTTGGGACTCGGGTAGCGTTTAGGCAGGTGATCCTTAGCGATAGAAAAATGGGTTTATACTACATATTTACAGTGGCTCCAAATATGGAAGCCCACTCCATGAGGGAGCACTTTGAAAGTCTCAGCTCACTACATGTCTGAGCACATATCAGAACACGTCAGGACACTCCACTGCACCCAAGGCGCCTCCTTATAAAACATTCGTCTTCCCTAGTAGACCCGACTAGGGAATCAGATGACCTTGATGCGGCCAATCAGAGGGGTCGTATTGTTCACTGAACTCCGCCTCTAATGCTGCACCTTCGAAGCAAGGACGAGGCAATCCGGAAACAGGGAGTTCACACTCCTTCCACGAAAGTCGGTGACTTAGTTTCGTGCCCTCCGACGGTCATCATGCCAGGGTCGGGAGAATGGCCTTCGCGCTAATCCCCGCTTCTAACCAAAGGGTGGCGGTTGTGGTCGGTCGCTTCTAAGAGAGCTTCTTTGTCATCGCGTCACTGCCAGTGTCGGGCCGCGTCGCCAGGTAGGCGGCCGCTGATGAAGGGAAGCACCCAAAGAATGCGCACTGCCTAGTTGGGGCACTTGATTGCCCGTCTCGTCGGTGTCGGGCATTGTCGCCGTTTGGGCGACGGTGCCTCGATGGGAAACAATCAAAGAATGCGCCCGGCCGATTCGGGACGCAACATTTGTTACTTGGGAGAGCTTACCTACTGGTTGCCTTGGTGCCTTACCTCCCACTTCGATTGCTGCTTCTGAAATTAGTCTAGCTACGCTTTTCATTCATTACATGTATGTTATCTGCATGCTCCTGTTCTAAAGCTGCATATTTGTTTGTGAGCACTAGCCTGAATTGGTCTGCTTTTACCCTTACTGCATCTATAGGTTGGCCTGTTTCTCCTTGACCAATTTTACTCTTTCTCTCTTCATACTTAGTGAAATCCTACACCTCACCAACGTACGTATGGTCAATGCACTTTACGCTACCTAAGGCTTCTTACATCCTGCACTATGCTGGGGTCGGCAGAGAGTATGAAATCTATTTCATTCCTTCTGTCTCCATTAGGGCTTTTCTAGGTCGACTTCCTGTTGTGCTTCCTGAAGAAGGCATTCGTTATTCGGAGCCTATTCCTTTGCGTGAATTCTACCAACATCTCTGCTCCAGTGTTCCTAGAATCGATGCCGTAGTTGCCAATTGCTTGCTCCCCAGCCTGCTGTTTCCCCACTTTTGCATTGATGTCGCCCATTTGCACATTTGTTATCGCTAATTCAACATCTTCACAAAGCTGTTCTATTTCTTTATCATCGTGACTGAAGGTTGGGGCGTAGGCTTGTGCTGCCTTTATTCTATACGTTCTATTCCGCTTGACTATATCCGACATTATACCTACAGCTTCTGTGTCGTCATTTATTGCTGTCTTTTCAAAATAGAGCTGCTGTAAAGCGTTAAGATGACTGGACGAGTATTCCGTCTCCCGGACGACTCCCGCATGGTAAGCTGGGACTCGCTGCACCTAAGGACGTCAAGGGGGGGGGGGGGGGGTATTCTGTAAGAGTCCACCTAGTGGACTGTCCACTTCGGCTGTCGCCATTGGCTCCAGCTTCACGAGCGCGAAGGAGACTGGCTGGCACCTTCGCGCTCGTGAAACTGGAGCCGAAGTGGACAGTCCACTAGGTGGATTGTAACAGAATACCTCCCAATTAGTTTTGTAGAAAGGCTCAGGAATATGGATGAAAATAAATGGGCGGCTAAAGTGCACAAGTATCTGTACATGAAAAGCGTGAACACAGGCTGGAGGAAGAGGTCAACGAAGTTGGCAACAAAGTACAGGATAATCGAAACTGTAAATAGACAACGAGGAGTCATCAGAAAGAAAGTGAAAGAAGTAGAGACCGTGAATTTAATGCAAAGAATGGAAACAAAAAAGGACAATGGAGATTTAGAAGAATGAGAAGAAAGAAATTAGAAGGGAAAATCTGTACGATATAACACAAATGTCAGTGCCTTGCTATTTGAGGCTCGAGTCAGTTGCCTAAGGACCAAAACATACCGGAGCAAATATTCGGAGCTAGATGAGGCATGTGTATGCTGCAGTAAAGATCCAGAGACCACTCGGCACATCCTAATGGATTGCGGCGGGATCCACCCAGTGAGAACCGTAGGTAACGTGAAATTCCCAGAAGCGCTTGAGTTTAAGGTGGAAGGAAACATCAACAGGTCAGCCGTAGAGATAAGCAAGAGACGATTAGAGTACTGGTGGAAAAAAAGCAGGGAAAAGATGGATACGACCTGATCTCTTAAAATCATAGGTAGCGCGGTATAAGGTAAATTTTTGGAAAAAAAATGAAAAGAATAATGAGAGGTATACAAAAAGGCTAGATAAAGAACATGTATAGTATACCTGATTAAATCAAGCAGGCTAGGTGACTATTTGTCGCCGCCCCGTTTCAAAGGGGATCCCAGTAAATCATCATCATCATCACCCTAGGTCTCGGCCACTGATCTCCACTATAATTTGCTGGATGCCGCATCGCCGCTCACCGCGGCGGGCGCAAGTGAAGTCACCGGAAGTTAGGAGACGCCCGGCGGCTTGTCCCGGAAGGAGGTGTCTGCTGCCTTTACCAGTGCGCGTTTTAAGGGGATCAAGCTGCGTTAGAATGGTTTTTTTTTTTTTTCGTTCTTTTTTGCGCAATAACAGTTATTCTTTTTTTTCTGTCAGGAACATGCCTTTTTGCCAGTCTGAGCCTGTATTCTTGTAATTTTATTCACTTAAAACAATAATATTGATGACCAGCGTTCGAGTGTCCATCATTCACAATAGCGACGCGATCGGCGCGGGATTCCAGCTTTGGAAAGCAGCTGCATAGAATTACGTGAAACATGGCATCACATCAGGAACTTTCAATTGCAGTAGGGATGTCTCAGGATCGATCGCGATTGGGCTCGCGCAAAACGGCCAACCACATTCGAGAAATTCGTTCCCGATCACGCTTGAACGCGATCGAATATGCTCGGCTACTTATGCGCCAGCAAGGAAACATTTTCCATTTTGGATATGTGCTCTAAATTCCGCTTTGCTGTTTTCAGACGGAGTTTATGTATGCTCGTGACTGATATAGCCAGTTTACAGTGCATGGTGTTATAACTCCTCACTGATGTCCTTCCTTTAATACATAGCAAACACGGAGTGGTGAATAACAAAAAGTTTGGTGAAGAAAACTCATGCGCATTTATTTCAAATCATATGTTAACTCTATTAACGGTGCAAGGATATGGTACAAAGGATGCAGGCTAATGCACAAAACATCTTGTTTACTATTAAAAAAAAAAAGCCGGCAGATCCCAGGCCATGTGAGAATCGATGTTATGCGAAGCAGTGTGCGGGGAGCCTACAACGTTAACGAAACGACCATGAGAGCACCAAGACGTAGGCAGCTCTTTCATGACCTACATGACACGCATGTCATGAGTCCTCGGGAGTCCCTTTAGCTACACCTAAGAGACCTTAAGGCGAAAGCCATAGTCATGCTTATGACTATGACTTCGGCCATCAAGCTTAAGCCTTTTCCTTCACTTAGTACCACATCCGAACCCAATCCGTTGGTTTTTGAGTGTTGATTTTTTTTCGCTGAGTCATCGTCATTTTTGCTGAGCCATGCTCATGGCTGACTTCTACCAGCCCCCTTTAGTGTTTCCTTCACTTAGTACCCACGTCCGAACCCGTTTCAGTGGTTTTTGAGTGTTATTCTTTTCGCTGGGTCATTGTCATGACCTACATGATACGCATGTCATGACATTTGTGTCATGACCTATCACTTATGTTCGTCATACACTCCTGTCCTACTATGCCGATTTTGGTACCGACCAAGTTAACGAAACTACCATGAGGGCACCAAGACGTAGGCGGCTGTTTCATGACCTACATGACACGCATGCCATGACATATCATTTATGTTTGTCATATAATCTTGTCATAGTATGCAAACTTTGGTACATACCAAGTTAACGTAACGACCATGAGAGCACAAAGACGTATGTAGCTAGATAGACAGATAGATACTGTCAAAGTAGCAAATGTTCACCAAGGAATGCTTCGCATTAAAAAAAAAAAATTCTGGAATCTTTCTTTGTGCACACACTTCGGCAATGCTGATGACTACTGGTTGTGAAAAAGAATGTTAAAGTGAATTGAATATCGTAGGGACAGCATCAGGTCATAGCCGCGTTCGTGCTCGCGTGCGGTCGAAGCACGACTCCGCGAAGTGGTCGCTACAAAGGCTGCTTCCCGGTGATGGCCTCCACTTGTCTCGCCTTAAGTTTGCAACCCATCGACTGCACAAATCTCTCCGAGACCACGGGAACCTCTGCATAAAATGAACCAACTTGTAGTGCCTGTGGTTTGCAGTGTTGGGATGCACGCCGAAATGCCAGCGGTACAGCCTTGGTTTTATGCAACGCACAATGCAAATTACACTGATTTGAAAAATGCTTACGCGTGAAACATTTTTACAAAAGACTTCTCCGGCCTGCGTGTGCAATTCACGGCACAACAAGCAGACATTTTTGGGCAGAAAAAGAAAACACGTCGAGCGCATGCGAGCTGCAAAGCGATGCGAAGCCGCAAACGGCCGACTTCCGGGACAAGGCCCATCACTTCCGGTAGCTTCAGTTGCGCGCGCTCGAAGCGCCATCCAGCCCCCTATAGTACAGATCAGTGGTCTCGGCCGCGCGACTTCTTTGCCGCTACCACCGGACAACCTTTGGCCTCCTCCATCCGGTACAGCAGGACTGGTGACGTGCAGCCTCTACCCGCGCGAGCTCTGCGGCACTCGCAGTCTTTTCTTGTGCGTGCGACGACGCTGTGGCAGTCTCTGCTAACGTCACTAATCCCATCCCCCATCTGACACAACTTCCGTACAAGCTTTCACCAAAAATGTGACGTTGCACCTGCAAAAATTATAACGCCCCCTACGTGCTCTCCCTTATTGGACAGTGAGTTCGTGCCTGTGGAACTTGCAACCAACGTTTATAGATAATTAGATATACTTGCAACAACACTTACCACACCCGACCACCTCCTCAATACTCTTTCCATACTTTACTCTTTCCTCTACTTCTCCCTATCTTCTTTTTCTTCATTCTGCTCTCTCTCCCTTTAAAATGAGTGAACCACAAAGTAATAGCTTAAAGCGTGCCACAATGGCCGGCAGTACACAGTACCTTTCGCATACCTTCGCATTCGGCTTTCAATCTATCCCTGCCACATGAAAGCTCAACGTGCCATTTAAGCCATTTTAACAACAATTGATAAATATGTCCGTTATTCCTAACTCTCTTTCTACTTGCCACAGACCGCAAACTGCGTTACGTACACTGACACCATTTTGCTGTCGGAGTACCGCCGAGTGCGTGTTGACCAAGTACTGTAACCGAAACCAAAACTCGCGGCTACCGATCGTCATTGCCAGCGGGGAGTTAAAAACAAAATGGCGCGGCCCTGCGTTTTTTCTTGTGCGTTGGCATCTGCGCCGATCATGAGCGTCATGTCACGCAACACGAAATGTGCGCTCGTCATAACCTGGGCGAGCGCCCGTGATATCTCTGGCCTGTCGTGTTAGCTGTCATTATGACAGGACAGCATCGTCCCGCCGCTTCGAAACCACGCCGCTTTCGACCGAGGCCCACGAGTGACGTAGTCGGCGAGCTTGCGTAGCGAGTTCGCAAAAAAGTGATAACCATGTCTGTAGCGCGCATATGGCGTGTTTTTCTAGTCTATTCTACGCTAGTCGTTGCGCTGGTTGTCATCTGCTTGACGTCGGGGTGTTTAGCCCTTGAGAGGAGCCGACCTGACTACAGTGTCTATCACAATCTGTCCGCTGTGTACGCCGAAGTCGGGGCCTTGGCAGAAAGTTACCCGACCTACGTTCAAGTCGATCACAGGTAATGCGTGTCCGTTTTTCCGAAGAAACTATTCCCTATGTCGTCACATATGCGTTGGGAAAGATGCGAAGCACATCCGTTCCTTTGATTCAAAGTTAAAGCTCGTCACTTGGTGAGGTGACGTTTATCGATCATAATGGTTTCTCTGCAAACCCGTTTCCTACCACCTTAACGGATATATGCATTGCCTCAGATTGTAGCTTCTACGTATTTATTCGAGATGTCTGACTGCTTACCGTACAGCACCAGTAAAGAATCAACTTGGTTGTAAATTAAATGTTTTGCCTTCGCATCGCAGTTTAACGCAGACTACTGCACATCTGCTTGTGCAGTAAATTTTCTTGTAGACCACTTTGATGATATCAGGAGGGGGCCTCCTGTATACTGCATCCCCTCCACTTATTGCTTAGAAAAGTTCCGTGGGTATGAATTATAATAATTTAAAAAATTAATACCGTATCATTTTATTAAAACACCCGAACGTTTACATCCATATTTCCTGTAGCTGTTTTAATATATAGTGTGGCTTCCTATTGGTCCACCCATATGTAAACTTGCATTAAACAGGTAATTTGAATTAGAGAAGGATCTCTAACCGGACAGTTTAAGTTAGCATTGACTTGGGAACAAGCCTTTGAGGTGAAAGAAGCATTCTAACGGAGGAAGCGCGTAACCGTCGTAAATTAAACACAAGCAGCAGCTGGATGTGCTGGTGATTGATAGTGCAAATGCACAAATGTACTCCGCTGTTGTTGACATTATATAATGCACTCAAGTGTTCCTGTGTGCCTGAACCTTGGAGCTGTTGCGATATGGCCATGTCAAGTCTTGCACTGCATTGTTGCTTTAGTGTTGTTCCTTGGGCCCATTGTTGAGGCAGGTATTTGCATCGCAGAAGGAAGCAGTAGAGGATGAATGCTACATCTGTCTTTCAGTGTAAGGGGAATGCACGGTGAAAAACAGCACGATAGATGCGGATACAATACGGAAGACAAAACCATCACCAACATAAGATTTATTCGCAAAGCTTAGAAACACACACCGCTGTATTCTGTTTCCTTCTATGTGTGTATTGGAGCTATAATTTTCTTAGGTTTCTGCAGCCAGTAGACTTGGGCGAGCACACGCTAGTATATATTCTTTGAGGCAAGCAATCTGTAGACTCAATTTACACATTTGCGGAAAGAGGAACTTTGTGCTACAAGCCGTCGATAACACAGCAGTTCTTCATTTGGTGTACCTTCTGGCATAGCTAAATACTCTTGCCACTACCTCTGGCATGTGTAGTGGCCTCTGGAATGGCCTGGCTTCCCCAACTAATGGTTCCACATGCTTGCATGATATTGGTATTTTTGGTGATTACTGACATGGCAGGTCTGTGTCAAAGTTTCTTGTGGCATTCCGGCAGACATTATTGGCACTTTCACCTTGGTTTTGTACAAAGTGTTCTTGTCAGCTGAAGTTGTCAAGCGTTTTAAAGCAGTAGTAATGGAAGACATGCGTAAAAGCACATCAAAGAGTCGCATGTGCAGTTGTGCAAGATCGTGTTCATTGCGCAAGGCGGCAAATTTTACTGAGCTTGTTGTGTCAGTCTGTACTTTCTGTTATGCTGTAGTGGTTGGGCCACCTTACTCATCCCTAGTTTTTCTTACATTCTTGCAGTTGTCAGCAATTTGGAAAAGAAAATCTGCTTATGACAATCATCATCATGTATATCATCATCATCACCATCATCGTATATTTGTGTCCACTACAGGATGACGGCCTCTCGACAATCGGTAGATTCTAAATTTTTCTCTTAAAAAGGAACTTACCTCATCAAAATTGGTTCAGTGAATGTTGAGTAGAACAATTTCCTTATAGGTGCTTCAGAAGGACCGGCTGCTGGTCTAGTTCTTCTTACATTCTGAATATGGTAGCTTAACGCAAAGTGTTGGACAGACACAAAGAAAACATGTCCTTGCCTGTTTTGTTGTTTTGTTTGGGCCTCTCCACCACTTTGTGCTGAACTACCATAGTCAGAATTACATAAGGGCTCCCAACGTAAAGTGTTGCATTAATTTAAACTTCCTGGCTGCCCATTGTCAAGCGAAACCAGAAATGGGTGCTCAGAGTGCTTGAACGATGAGCGTGCAAACATGGGATATTCAAGTTGCCGTGCAACTGCCAAGGTGGCCAAGTCGCCGTGCTGTCGGGCTGCCGAGCATGACGTTATAGGCAGAACGCGAAAGCCCCTGTGTACCAAACTTTTGTGGTGCATTAAAAAATTTCAGCTGGTCAAACTTAATCTGGAGCCCTGTACTGTGGTATCTTCCATAAGTCCTTGCGTTGCGTTGGGATGTATTAAACACTATCAGTTAACCAGTCTAACAACTTTGTATGCATTGGTGGCTCAAATATTTTGGACGAACGTGTGTCGTGACTCTTCCTCTCAGCAGTGGAACCTCGTGATAGCCAATTGTTCAGATTGTTCAATTGTTGCTGTCCTGGGTATTGCTTTGCAGGTGCATCTGTTCACATACTGCTGGTAATGGTTCGTGCCATATTTTATAGAATGTTCGGTAATCTCTGCCTATTGTTGCAACTAGAACACCACCACATCAGGAAGGGTGACAAAATTAAAACAAAGCATAGCTTATAGGCATTTTAACTGTCTCAGCAGACTGCTAAAGAGACCCGCTGCCAAGGGGAGGACAGAAAAGCTCGGGGGACAGTACTAAAGCTCGAATGAACAGATGCATCCAAAACAAGCAAAAATTGTCAATAATTAAATTATAAGCAGACGTGAAAGGGCAAATTTGTCATCCACCTGACTGTAGCACAAAGCTACAGTCGAAACTCATACACATTTCTCAGAAAGAAATCGCAGTTGAAGAAAAATATGTCACGCCGCGATGATTGAACCTGGAGCCAACGCCTTTTTTTGGTGGTGGTCGCTCTACCATCTGAGCTAACCAAAAGGCTAGTAGATTTCAGGGCAAGGCTGAGTTTATCAGTAATTTGATGTGGCAGGGATACTGAATGTGGTAAATCAGTTCTGTGGAAATCTGCAAGAAAGTCCAGCCGAGTTCAATTTCCTGGACCAGGACAAATTTTTTTTTTCTCCAACTGCAAAGCTCTCTTTCTAAAGAACTTGTACAGTTGAAACTCGATTCAATGAAGTGTTGACCGCGCTCAGATTATTTCGTTAAATCTGGAAGTGCGTAAAATCGAGTAAGGGGGGTTTTCGGTCCTTCAAAATCTAAAATTATGACGTAGCAACACCCAAAAGCTGCCGTGGCGTTGTATTTGCCGCTAACCCATGCCTGCGCGTGTGAAACGTCTGTGAGGGTGGCCTGAATTGCTTGTGCGATGCAGGCCAGGTAGATGGTCACGTGTAGCTATCACAGGCAGCTGTTATGCAGAGACGCGGGCGCAAAGTCCGTGACTAGGGTGCCTAGATGTTTTAACACAATAGCGTTAGAGCGCGCGCTTGAAGAAAAACCTGTCTGTGTTAAAGGGACTGACAACCGATATTTATGGACCCAGTTTTTTATGACGCAACGAAAAGCTCACCCTCGGTAGTGTTTACATCTGCAGCGGTTACTTCCAAAAGTGCGTGGATATTTTGTAAGCAGAATTTTTCGATCTGAGCAGCCTCTAAAAAAATAAGAGTCCCTCCTCCAGCAATGCTGAGAAGTGATAGCGATGCCGATAGCCCGCCTCGCAAATTGTGAAAGCCGCCCATCGTCCTGCTTTCACTGGAGAAAGTGCAACTGTGGTTAACCACCTATATTGTCAATTTCGAGCCACTTCTAAAGGTAAATAGACTGGTACAATAAGCTTGCGTTGCTGTAGAGACCTGTATTGTAGCTGCACCGTGTTTTTTCCCAAGTACACGCCTACGTCATGGCTGGCTGGCCCCCGTCGTCGTTATTCAGTCGATAGACGAGCCGAGCCAAGTCATCGAAAATGAAGGCGAAGGCAGCGCCACTTTTCTACTCACTACAAACGAAGGCTTATCTGCACATTGTAAGTTACAAAAAACTTATAATAGAAAGAATGTTACTGCATTTCAATATTAATAAAAAGACCAGGAACAGCATACACTGGTAGCAAGTCACGTGGTAGACCTCTTAAATAGGTTCATGCTTTTGCCGCATGGGGCGCCAAAGGTCATTTTTCACGACTTTTAGTGAAGAATTAAAAATATAAAGCCACGTTTAATGAGAAAATCAGAGCCCGTTCTAGCCAATAGGATAGACGATCTTTCCATCCGCGGGGTTATCTCAATTTATGTTCTGAGCGGTTGTCTGTCCCTTTAAAACTAGAAAGGAATCACCTCTTTTTGTACTCATTTATTTCAAAAAAAACTTTGTTAAATCGGTTTTGGTGGCCATTCGTTTCGTTAATTCGTGTTGGTGACAACATTGAACCCTAAAGGTACCTGCCGGGAGATGGAAATTTCTTCGTTAGATTGGGAACTTCGTAATAAAATTGGGTTTCGTTAGGTGGAGTTTTAACTGTATATGTGTTCTTTGTTTTCTTAGCTTTATGCTATTGTTAGGTGGATGCCGTTTTTGTCCCTTTCATTCAACTTCGTCCACCTTGTGGGCTACCACAGAACTTATTTGTCATAGAGGAGCTATGTGACATTTGTCCGATGTTGCACCTAAGGTGCAAGAACTGACATCCCTTCACTGTTGAATGCTTCTTGCACGCAGGTTCAAATCTCGCAATGGTCTTTCCCAGCTGGTGGTCAGGCTCACAAACTTCTCGGACAGCACACTGCACGCGGCGCCGCAGTTGCAGAGCTTCAAGGTCCGCGCGCTGCTCCTGTTCGGGCAGCATGGTGGCGAGCTTGTCACTGTCGAGAGTGCACTGCACTTTCTACGGCAGTTGTTCGCGGGACTCTCGGCTCCTAGTCACACCATCGAAGGGGCCTTCAGTCGAACGCTTCTATCCAAAGTCGACTTGCACCTCATTATTGTGGTGAATCCTGACGGCTTCAACCATGCTGAGCGGACAGGCAACTACTGCTTCGATGGGACAGCATCTGGAGCCAAGATGGACTCTCTCTTCACCTGGGATTTGGATAAACAGCTGATGACTGGTATGCATAGTGTCACGGCTTTCAATGTATGAGACAGACGTGTATGCAGTTAGCAATGAAAAAAAGAGAAAACATTTATGGACTTCATGTCGAATGGAGCAAGCTAACTAAAGCAACTTCTTGCCTGGTTTTTTCACTTAGGAGAACACGAACCTGTGAATATCTTCTTTGCGTCGATACTGAATATCCTATTTAACATTCATTCTTGAAACTCGCTAGTCCAAAGTCCAAATGTCTGAGTAGCTGCTGCCACGGTGTGGTATGTGACCAGAGGTCAGTCAAAGCACCAACGAAGGGGGTTGTCCTTGTAGCACAGCAAGGGACCAGTTGTTGTCAATGGAAACCTTGGCTGAAGTCCCCAGTGCGAAGCCACGGAACGTTGACGAGATGCCCAGGCTGGTCCGACGCCACGGTTTCCTTGCTCCAGCTCCATGTCTTCCACTTTGACACCGTACCTATTCCTGCAGTTTGCTCGAGCTTTATTTTGCTCGTCAAACGCCCTTTAAACTGTCCTTTTCTTTTTTGCTCTTTCACGTGGGATGCATTGCTCGTTGACCGAAGTGCTTTACTTCTCAATTGTTGTTGCAGCCTCCATACATGGCTCGTACCCACCAGAATAGGCCGCACTGGAGGTGACGAAAAGTACGCACAAGGACAAGTGAAAGCAACAAACAATCGGAAAGGAAATGTTGGGTAACATACGGACAACAGAATATCAGTGTAGCTTTCTTTTAAAAAAATTAAAGTGCACAACGATTGACACCTGTAGCAGTGTAACCTTCCAGTTGCTTCAGTGAGCTTGTGTAGAGCTGCTATATTGGGCCTGCTGCTGTTACCCGATTGACATGTGCCAAAGGCCACTAGGTTTGATGTTAGTTCAGTTGAGCTTGGATTTCTAATGCGAAATACCAGAAACATTCTGCAGTTGGTGGAAAATCAGTGACAGGAAAGAAAAATATAATGATAATTTGTTTCTCGTTTGTTATAAAGATAACAAAAGTTAGTAATGAGGAAAACTTTAGACGGCTGCACTTGACTAACATCATGTTGGAGCATGGGGATGCTCTAGCTCAGGTATGAAACTGGTCATACTTTTGGCAGGAGCACTTGCTCCCCCAATCACTTTGATGGAGAAAGTCACTCTAGACCAGCAGTACAACAAAATGCCGAGGACATTGTGGGGGGTTGAAATGGTTGCAGGAGATTTCGGGCAGTTTTGGGAGCTGCCTTTGCTAAATGCTTACGAAAGATTTCACAAATCTTCCAGGGGTACCTCGGAGTATCCTGGGGCTGTTTTGTGTGCTTTCTTACTCATGAGTAAAAGAGGTTTGAAATAATGTCATACTTTTATCATACTGTCAAGTGTAATGCTGCTCTAGTCCTTGAAGATGCTCCTCCAGAGTGTTGGACTGCTTGAAAAGAACCTTGAATCTTTTTCCCATAAGAACTGCTATAAATCGTGCTCTGCTGTTTTGTGCTTGCAGCAGAAGCCGAGACCCAGGTTGTGCTGAACCTGAGCCGGGCGCAACAATATGACGCATTTGTCGCCTTCCGTTCAGGCACCCGGGAGATCCACCTCCCCTATGCAGGTACAGTCTTTTTGGGACTGGGTGGGTATGCTGTCGTGAACAAAAAGATGCAATCAAGACAGTGCTTACTTGTAAAGACGTTTATTCAGAAAAATTTCTTGAGCAGGTTTCTGGCAACTGCAAGATGGCTGAAAAGAAGTCACTGGGATCAATGTGTTACTTGTTAATATATTTGCTGTTGTAAGTTTTCTGCTGCTTGTGTGCTTCATGTTAAGGTAAACGGTTTTTAATGACGTGCGGTTGTATCCCTCATGAAGTTCGTGCTCAGGCCAAGCTTTTAAAAAATGTGTCTTATTCGTTGTCCCTCTTGTCAAGTTCGTTGGTTTCTCGCAAATTTTAAAGTTCGCAGTGTGGCAGGTGTGCATTTGTCGTTGTTGCAGCATGTCCACGAGGCCTGTAGACCGCAAAGATATGCAAACTGGCACACTAATAGTCTTTAGTGCAGACATGAGATGGCCATGCCATTTATTCCTGTTGGAAAGTGATGTTAAAATCGATTTACCATATTGGTCTTTCTTCTCGTGTGGTCTAGGCTACTCCTGAAACTGATAAAAATTAACTCCTTGTGAAAATTAGGTTGGTGTGCCAACTGTGCAACGTATTTGGCACTGGACTACATGAAACAAGCGGTTGCAATCGGCTGGGTTAGTAACAGCAAGAAAGAGGTCGGAGGAAACGTGTGCTTTACCGGGGCAACATGCCTCACATTTTGAGACGTTGATTGTTAAGTGTTTGGGATTATGTAGTTCTCCTAACTCATATAGCGTTTGTGCTGTGTGTGTTTCTGATGGAGCAGCACAACAGTTGATACAGAAGATAGTGGTAAATATCAGAGCTTCGCATTTTCAATGATGCTTGCCACCGACACGACTGAAAAAAACAAGGGCAAAACAAAGTCAAGCTATTTCAGAGGAGAACCTTCATTTGAGGTACTAGAAAAAAATCTAGAGTTTTTAAGCTCTAGATCTTGAACATGAAAGAGAAACACCAAATCATTTTAGGCTGATGAAGTAGTCTTTCAAAACTTTATTCGCAGTAACAGGCTGATTATTAGATAAGAAAATGAAGGTCAGTGTTCAGTTTTTCGCATGTCACGCCAAAATCCTAGCGTCAGTACGCCACTGTGGTGTCACGAATTTTAATGTTTTTTTCATATCTGGACCATTGCGGCTCAATGAAGTTTCTTGAAGTATGCCAATTAACTGTTTGTCTCTTTTAGAGTACAAGACAGCCTATCTCTAATGATAAAACATTAACTGGGCTTGATCAGACGGCATCAAAATTCACGACATCGCGCCGAGCTGGCGTGAGATTTCATGGCAGTACAGTTAAACCTGCTTATAACGAACCTCCATATAACGAATTCCTGGATATAACGAAGTTTTTCTATTCCCCGCCGTTACTCCATAGAAGCACATGTATTTGAGACCTCTACGTAACGAAGTGGCAACGGGAGACCTCCTCAATATAACGAATTTTCCCCTCCGACAACCTAGAGATTTCGCCCCAAATTTTGTCATTTTTGCACGAGCAGCAACCGGAAACACTTTCTCCGCCGCGACGGAATACGAAGCGAGCACACATGTGCGTGCGTGTGCGAGGCGGGTCTGCATCCCTCGACCCGGTGATCTTGCCGCCGCGGGCGTGACCTTCCCCCCTCCCTCCCTTCATTCAAACCTGATCCTGCCGCTGCAGCTGGCCTAGCCCGCCAAGCCGGCACTCTCTCCTTTTCCAGTTAATGTTGCCGCTGCGCTGGTGCACGCTGTGACACATTGCACTCGATCAGCGCGAACACGCGCTGTCAATCGCTGGCGGCGTGTGGAAGCGCCGCTGGAGAAGCGAGCGAAGTGACCTTCGTGCTGTTGTCTATAGCTTCAACGCAAACTGAGCGCCGAGAACACACAGCACGCACAAAGCTACGAGCCGCCGACGCACCTGCACTGCTAGATTCTGCCCCAACGCAGCTCGCTTTCAAGATACGGCCTGCGCGACCGCGCGCCACCGCGCAGCACGCAGTTGATGCCAGAGTACAGTACAACGCTGCCCTGCTATCCCTCGCTCCCTCGTCAGTGCCTTGAGCGCAACGGAAGAAGGCACGCTTCCTCCCTGCTTTTCTTGCGCGCGCGAGATTTAGACACGGTCGTCGGCTCTCTTCGCTCGTTTTCACTCGCACACACAGCATATGGCGCACGGCGACTGCGTTATCACCCTTGGACTTTATACGGAATATCTATGAGCCAAAACCAATTTTAGGGCCACAACGCATCACAGATACCATCTTTATATAGCAAGTATGGATCTCAAGGGCCATACTTTTGCTGGCGGAAACCGAAAATACGCCATAGTTGTCGCCCCCGGCACTTTGGGCGGCCAATTCCATCATCAAGCCACCAAGCCAAGCGACATGAAAAGTCAAAATGGCCGCTCGGGCCGGCGCGGGGTGGCAGTTTGCAACGTATGATGCGGGAACGGTCCCACAGTTGCTACGCAACAGTGGGGTTACCAATGCATTGGGTTCTATGGGAGCTGTGCCGGGACCGGCTGAAAACAACGTAACAGCCGGGAAAACGCAGCCCCCGGGAACGTAACAGCGGGGTTCTATTGTAACACTATACGACGCTACGATGCCATTGTGATGCTTGAACGACACGCGTCCACGCATCCGGTACCTGGTGTGACATTCCAAGGATGAGTGCTTCGACGAAAACAGAAAACGGGTGTGCGTTACAACTGAGGGCGCGTTAGAATCGAGTAAATACGGTAAGCGTTTCTTTTTCGAATTTTCGTGCCGAACCTGCATATAACGAAATCCTCTTTATAACGAAGTTTTTCGGGAATTTGTCAATTTTGTTATATCCAGGTTTAACTGTATTGCCACCTGTCTTGCGTTTTTGTGGCTTTCCCGGCTTGCGAGAAATCTCACGGCAAGAGTGGCCTTTCTTGCTAGTGTAGAAGATTGATAACAGGTGAATTTGCTTTAGTGTCGCTTTAATGAGGAAAATAGGTATAAAGTAGATACTATAAGCAAATGCCAGACTGCAGTAGATGTACTAATATAACCTGATTAGATCAAGCAGGCTAAGTGACTAAATTTGTTGCCGCCCCTTTACCTGGGATAGTACTCATTAGCATTTCTTATTTTCATATAGTACATGAGGGGAGGTTCAAAAGAAAAGTCACCGATGTGGCTTGAAAGACCCTTAATCCCCGTTTACATGTTAACATGACAGCAAGTCTTGAGTTAATGAGGTTGTACAGTGTGGTCGATTTTACAGCAAGCAAGAATTTGCGAGTTGTTACATATGCGCCAAGGAAGAACCACCAGAGTACTTACTGTGTTCGGGAACGTGCCTCACAGAGACTATGTACATCTTCCAGGTGTACAGCCTGGGAGGCACGATCAAAAGCCAGCCAACCTGGAAGCAATGACGGCATTTGCCAAGGAAGTTGCTTGGGCCGTCAAGCCACGGTTTATCTACGGACAGGCACGGCATCTGCTTCTGAGGCCGCTCAATGGAACGGCTTTGGACTTTATGGCCGGAATGCGCAAGGTGATAATTTTTTATCTCCAGAACCAGACAAGGCCAAAAATGTGAGGCACAAATGTAACTCTTTATTGGGCAAACTTGTACTCAAGAAAACAAGTTGTACTCAAAACGCAATGCTAGTGGCGAGCAGAGTCGCCAATCTACGAAATGTGATCTACGTGCCAAGTGATTTGGCCATTGGTACATGACTTATCATACATTCCAGCATAATCGCTGGTGCTTTCTTATGCTCCAGAATGTACATCACTCTTCATATTACACGTGCAGTCTCATTAGACAAGATTCTTTCTCTATAGAATCAGCAACAACATTCAGCAGTGATGGGATAGCTGCTCCAGTTGCTCCAAAAACTGCTCCAAAAGGGCAAATCCTGCTACGTTCTTGCTAATGTGCTCCAAAGCTGCTCCAAAGATGTTTTCTGCTACTTAAAAAAAAAGAAATCTCTCAAGTTCGAGGCACTTTACCATCAGAAGCAACATCGTCCATCAGATGCACTCGTCATGCACGGACATAAAGGAAGAAAAAGGTGGGCGCAAGTGTAGGGCAACTACGCGTGTAGAATGTGGCAGCTCCATGGCTAAAGCTAAAAGGTGAGAGCACGCAATTTTCTTAACGCTTTATGGAAACGTGTTATATTGCTACAGTGAAGCCTTTGCGCGATGCGACTTTACCATGGTTGCGTAAAGCGGATAGGTTATGGTTGAAAATTTACTTACCGTAAAATTCCGAGCAAGCGCCGCCCCTCGAGCAAGTCGAAATTACCGGCCAAGTTAGGGGGGGCGCTATCCCGGAACGGCACCAAAATTCAAGATGGCCACGACAAAATTTTACCGCCAAAAAAAAAGAAGCGCAGTGGCAATAGCTATAAAATTTTATTGAACATGAACTTTATTAAGCCAAAGATTTGTTAGTGGTGTTTATCACTCTCAACACCACCGTTACTCAAAACCACCAAAAGAACTACAGAAAGCACATCGACGCTGCACCGGCGTGTCGCCGCGACCGGTGACGCGAACGTTGGTTATGCAGCTTCTATTCCAGGCAAAATTATGTCCGCGAGAGTAAAGTGACGCGTAATGTTCACTTTATTAAAAACCATGTCCACGGTGAAACGTTTAGCACTAATGAGAGTTCCGATACAAGTGAAGCTCAGCTGCAGTGCATGGCTACCGACGGCGGACAGCGAACCGCGGCTCGGCCATGCTCGCATCGCAGCTGGTGGCGCCGCAAATACCATGTTTTCTTCATCGTGTGAAATTATTGCGAGGAGAGGGTAAAGCGGCAACGACGATAACAAAACATTGCTGCTTGGGAGCGTCGGCGGTTCGTGCTGAAGCGCCGTCTGCTACAGATTCGAAGTGAACTGAAAAAGGCCTAGTGACGATATTGGTGGCGCGTGATTAGCAGCGGTGAAGCTGCTGGCGATGCCAGAGTGTAGGCACGACCACTCCTCTGTCACCGAGTGGTCACGTCGCTGTGCCGCAGGGAACTCCTTTGTGCCGTGCGAGAGGCAGATCTCGCCGTCGGCCCTGATGCACTCGTGTGCCCACTGGGGCGCCCGCGTACGACCATGATTCGATCAAATGGCTCATCGGGGCGCCCCGATGTGCACCGGTGCGATTTGCCGAATTTGCCATCATTTTCGTGGATTGGATGTGGCAGGCCAGTGTTGGTGCGGAGGGGGTGGGGGAGGGGGGGGGGGGGGGCTTTCCCGGTATGGCGCGGAAATTTGAAATTAGCAGTGAGGTTAGGGGGGGCTCTTGCACGGGTGGGGGCGCTTGCTCGGAATTTAACGGTAAAGCACAAATCATTGTGTGTTCTACTGAGCTTGTCTCTTTTCATTTCATTGCTGCCATTTAGCTGTTTGCGGCTGGCAGAGCGTAGTGAGCATTGCACATCTGTAGCTGTTGTATAAGTAGAAAGTATCTGTGTCTCGTTTCGCCTGGGCTTTGGAAGCACTCACGCTAGAATCGGCACGTCGACGGTGAGCCCTTTCCCCAGCGCGTTCGTGGCAGCATCGCTCAAACGCGTTAGGACACGTCAGCTGCTCATGAATGGCCCATACCACTGCAAACATGGCCTCCCCATTACGACAACAGAAGTGAAATTCTACGCTGGATAGAGTAGATACTAGAACTCGATGACAGTTCTTCCCATTTTATCTACTCTTTTCCTCTCTTTTAGCGCTTTGTGCGTCTGTATGTTGCATTGCTTTCCTCGTGTATATACGTTGCCTTCAGCACAATAAATTAAACAGTTGGTGGTCGACACAGTGCCTGCGTTCTCTCTCTTGTCGTGTTTTTCACGCTGTTGTTACCTGATGATCACTCACCAACTAGCTCATCTTTGTATTCTACTTGTTAATTTTAGAGTACTGCTACTCCTCTACTCATGGTAGCACGGAGTAGAGGTAGACTGTCGGGTTTCTATGCTCAAGGTCTCAAATTTGTATCCTAGTCCAGGCCACTACATTTTTAGGCTTGGAGTTATGCCTGAGATTAGCAATACAAAGAAATAGACGAGAATCTATGAGGTGACACTGGCCTGCATGGTGAACAATTTCTGTTGTGCTGCCAAAGCCATCACAAAAGCCCAGACGTTTCAATACGCCGTGCTGACCGCAACCGTTGAAAAATGCTTAGGATGCCACAACGGCGAAAAGACATTAGCTTTTGGGGGGTGCATTCTCGCCTCCTTCCCCACAGTTTGCGTGATGCCTTCACCAGTATTGTTCACCAGTGCTGTCTCCCTTCAGCAAGCAGGACGGTTAAGCTTCGTGTGTGCATTTTCTCCTTCTCCTCCTCCACAAGGAAGATTCCAGCAGTATCTGTGTTCTTGTGTGTGTGCGCATCAGTGCCTTTCCCTCTGCTGGGCCAGTTAGAAAATTTGTTGAACTTCCTTCTATTTACTAAGCGGCGGCCACAAGCGTGAAGAGCATTCGCTCTCTCCTTCTTCTGAGTGAGGGCATTCCAAAGGCTCTATAACCCAACAGACTTCAGCCTTAAGGGCAAGCTAGAGTGTGTGTCGCTCTCCGTCGGGAAGCTTGTGGAGCTGACCGCTCTGTAGAGATGTAATTAAACATTCGTTGTTACTCGTTACATCAATCATCTTGCGTC
Organism: Dermacentor silvarum; assembly: GCF_013339745.2. Classification (NCBI taxonomy): domain Eukaryota; kingdom Metazoa; phylum Arthropoda; class Arachnida; order Ixodida; family Ixodidae; genus Dermacentor; species Dermacentor silvarum. The sequence goes on from NC_051160.1 coordinate 76,528,857, forward strand.
TCTGCCTGGGCCCGTCTCTGCTGGCCAAGCTCCAGACCGCTAGACCCATGCTACCTCGACGGTTCTAGGTGCACAGTTGAAATGGGCTATACTAGTCTAGGTGCAACGAAATTAGGGATGCCTACTGAGCTTCGAGACACTCCCTTACCAGAGCAGGAATTGGACTCCCTGGTACAGTATTTGTCCACTATCTCTCTCTCGTGACTCTTGCAAGGCAGGGGCAACTTAGATCGCCTTTCTCCTGCAGTGTACATGAATAGGATGGTGATGATGATGGATTCTATACTGTAACTGGTACTGTTTCTGGCCATCCGCATGCTTTGCATCTGTTGACCAAGGCATGCCAAGTGCATGCAGTGTATGGCTTACCTAGCAAAGGCTGGCAGGTGGTCAAATTAGTAGCGGGGTGGTGGCACGCTAAAAACTCTTCGTCCCTACCCACAGGTTCCGTTATGCCTGTCTATTGGCCTCTGGGAAGAGCTCGGCCGTGCCTTGAGCTCTGATTGCTTCCGGCAGCTGAATCCTGACAGCGCTTTGCTCAAGGTAATGCATCTCTGGCTGCACGCCATGAGTTGTCAGCACTATCAGTATTTCCTGCAAACTCTGGCAGTGAGAGCCGTTGTTTCTTGTCCTTGTGCCTGCGTTGGCACTAATTTAGTACACATAAGAATCCACAACGCATGCCATTAATGAAAAGGAAAGTTGTCAGTTCTCCAGATGAAGAATAGGATCTGTTCTGGTTTAGCAATTGAACACAGTGCCTCAGCCTTTGCAGTGCAGTCTCTATAACAACCAGCTAATCAGCAAACACTACGTGGCAAGGCGAGGTCAAATTGATCTCTCAAAGGTGCCTCAAACATCCATTAATCACATGAGACCTGTGAAAGCTTAAAACTTAAGAGGAAGCTTTATGAAAGGGAATTTAGTTATCGAACAAGCTAGCATCCAGTGGATGCCCACTTTTGCAAATCGAACATTAATTTAATTATGGGGTTTTACGTGCCAAAACCACGATCTGATTATGAGGCACGCTGTTATGGGGGACTCCGGAAATTTGGACCACCTGGGGTTCTTTAACGTGCACCTAAGTCTAATTACATGGGTGTTTTTGCATTTTGCCCCCATCTTTGCATATCAAACTAGCTAGGCATCCAGTGGATGCCCACTTTTGCTGTCTTTGCACCTTTTAAGCTTCTTTCATAAATAGTCAATCAGGTACGATTGACTCTATAAAACATGTAAAAGTTGAGTGCTCGTTAGGCACCATGTTACATGAGCTTGTGTCATGGGTGTATGGAAAAATCCGCTTACGGGATTTTCCATTACAGTGGGTTTTCCATAATGCTCGATAATGGTATGTTACTAGGTGTGGCTTTCATCCATAGTTCGGACATGTAGTCAAACCTTGTGCACTAGCGAGGAAAGCAGAAGCAAAATCAGCATCTTATTTTTAGTGCTAATTGAAATGAGATGTCAAGGGCACATCTATTACGCAAGTGATGAAAAGAATGTAGAATGTGACTTTCATCATGACATCCTGTTCAATCAAAACGACCTTTGTTGGTGGCACCAACACACGGTGGCTCCATGAATCATTCGAATGTGTTGTTACTTCCTATTGTTTTTTCCCACCAAAGGTCGTAGGTACAAGTTCCTTAATTAACTCTGCCTTAATTAAGGCAGTATTCATTAAGGGGCTCGAATCCACGACCTTTGAGGTGGCACCGTGTGGTATGGTGCATGGCACAACGCATACCCCGAATTTTGGTGTCATAACGCCGGGCATCAGATTTTTCGACCCATGAGTCTAGATTCTAAGGCTTCGCCTTAATATTACAGCTTAGGTGGTATATATCGAAAGACATTGCAGTAACACTGTAGTAACAATAAAACATCCAAATAAAAGTTTTGCTACAGAGCAATTTCAGTAGACAATACGGAAAGACGAGAAAAGCAACGGCTGAAATAAAAATTTGCGGCAAGGCATTTTATGTACTGCTCTTGGATACACTTTGTAGCGAATAATATTAGGCGTGTGCGAATACTCAAATATACGAATCGAATTGTAACTTCTCGAATAGTTCGATCGAATCTTAAGTATTCGGTTACTCGAATATTCGTTACATTCGGCGAGCCTAGTTGGCGGGTAATATACACGCTCTAAATACACAAAGTTTGAATGCGACGAACCTGATAGCACACAGATTTAATTGTGGTCGTGACACAGCCGAACCGTGAAACTGAACTAAAACAGCCTTTTGTTTGCGCCGCTCACACAGGCTGCACCATGTTTCATTTCCTTCACAAGCAAAAGTTGTATACAGTCGCCGACAGATTTTTCGGACTCATTATTCTCATTTTTTAATTCGGACTTGTTGGATATTCCGGACTTCAGAAATGCACCTTCAGGGTTCCCATAGAGCTAATGCAGTATCGCGATGGATTTTTCGGACGAATTTAGGCACCAATGATCGATTTTCCAGACTAAATCGCTCGTTCTGAGCCACGCTACCCGTTCTTGGAGGACGCCATGTTGGAATTTCGCCGACTTGATCATGCTTGGCTTTCAGTGGCCCCCTCTATGCCCTCCAAAATTGGGACACACGCGCGCGCCATTCTCTCGTCTCGGAGACCACGTGCGAAATAACGGCGCTCATTTCTTCGACCTCCATGGCGATCTCCGTTAACGGAGATCGCCAACGCCATGATGCTCTTGTCGACTGCATGCAGAGACGGCAGTCTTGCGCAAATCCAAGCAAATCTGATCGCCTCCAAGCATAGTATGAGGCAGGGCATTATTAAACATTTTTTATACCACTCTAAGCCTCATAAATTTTCTTTTTTAGGGTGAATGAGTTTTTCGGACTTCGATTTTTCGCACTAGTTTTCGGTCCCCGTAAAGTCCGGAAAATCGGTCGGTGACTGTATACATTTGAGAGGGATCGGAGACTGCAATTCGCGAGCACAAAAGGAAACCGCCCTAACGAACCGCGAAACCGCGCACCACGGCGTGCTGTGTTGGCTGCGTCCCGTCGCGTGGCCGACGCGGGGCACTCGCGGCACCTCTCGGCTGCAGAGCCAACCAATTGCTCTCCTACTTTTGCAAGCCGGATAGAGGTGGCGCCAGTGTCTCTTCCCCCGTCGCCCCACGTGCTCCGCGCCGTTGGCCGTTGGCGTCGTTTCGCCGGACAATTCGAAACCACCAAGTCCCTCACTAGCGGCAACCAAGCCGGCGTGTTCTGCTCGCGAGTTTTATCTGCATTATCTGTCGGAAAACGTAGTCCGACGTCAGGGGCGACATGACTGAATTAACGAAAAGTGCCATTTGGAAACATTTCGTAAAGAACTCGGCCCAAGAGGCTACGTGTAAAAGCTGTGATACGAAACTTTGAACGCCATCGAGTACTACGACGCCACTTGCGAACCATCTCAAGAACAAGCATTTTTCTTTGCACAGTGTGTTTTGAGAGACAGCGGGAAGCAAGGAAGACCAGAAGGCGCACAGCCGCTCATCGAAAGTGCGCTGAAGTCGGGCAAGGACCTATCGCAGCACGAGAGAACGGCGATAACCACCAGGATTGCCCGAATGCTGGCCTTCGGCCTTACAGTCTGTGTTGAAAATCGAGGTTTCAAAGAGCTGATGAACCACATGGAGCTGTTGTACAAGATACCCAGTCGCACGACTGTTTTCGAGGACAATCATCCCGGCGTTGTACAGACACACAGTCACGGCTGTCAAGGAGGGAATGCATGCGGACTTCCAGGAAGGCATAGAGTCGATCTCGTTTACAAGTGACATGTGGACGGCGAGATCTAACCAAAGTTACATCAGTCTTACCTGCCACTACTTAACCTCCAACTTCGAGATGAGAAGCTTTGCATTGGACAACTGGAGTGTGACCGAGAGTCACACTGCTTGCAACATACTGGAGCACCTACAAGCAATGATGGACAACTGGGAGCTGCCACTGCAGAAAGTGTCAGTCTATGTGGTGACAGACAATGCACAAAACTTCCGTGCGGCCCTTAGGGGCATTTCTTGCGTCCCAATGCACTGTATGGGCCATACACTGCAACTAGCTATAAAAGATGCCAAGGAAGAAACAGCAGGAGTTCCTGCTATTCTCAAGAAGTGTCGCGCAATTGTTGGTCATTACAAACACAGTGCCCAAGCTGCGGCAAGACTGCAGGATTGTCAGCGACGGATGGAGCTTTCAGTTTTGGAACTTATTCAAGACGTGGAAACAAGATGGAACAGTGAGCATGACATGCTCTCACGTCTTGTGCAGCTGAAAGAAGCCGTCTGTTTAGAGCTTGCCACCTCCGAGACAACTGTGCCCAACCTGGCACCACAGGAGTGGAAAGCAGTGGCTGGGCTCGTCAAAGCTCTTGAACCAATCGCATCTGCGACCAACGATCTTAGTGGCCAGAAATATGCAACTTTGTCGTCAGTAGTACCATTTCTCTATCGAACACAAATGGTCCTGAAACACTGCATTGCAGCCGATGATGACACCTCAGAGATTGCAAGAAACTTGCTGAAAAGCATGAGGACAAGGTTTGTAGGGCAGGACTGAGCAAAAGGAGCATGTGTTGGCAACCGCCTGTGACCAAAGTTTAAGAACCTCTTTTGTGCTCAAACATTCGAGGAAACAAGGCTCGTGGAGCTTGCAAGAACTGAGTTGCAGAGCTCTCCAGGAGAAGCATCAAGTGACTATACTGAAGCGTCAACATCTACAGCTCACAAGGAGCGCGTCAGCAGTATCTGGGACAGCATTGAGAAGCTGGCAGCGTCATCAGAAAGAAGACACTCCTCGAAAACAGCCAACATCGAGGAGTTTCAGCGGTACCTTCGAGAGCCCACTTGCAGTAAAGACCAAGACCCTCTAGCATTCAGGAAAGAGACAGGCAAGCAACACTTCCCAGGACTGTGCAATATGGCCATGAAGTACATGGGCATTCCAGCAACGAGTGTACCAAGTGAAAAGTTGTTTTCGGCGGCTGGCAACATTGTTACGGCCCGGAGGGAGAAGTTGACCCCAGATCACGTACAACAGCTGCTTTTTTTGCATGAGAATTTGTAAATATTCGAGCTTCTGTTAAATAATTTTGCTATTTGATATTCGATTCGATATTCGGCTTTTTATTTCTTGATTCGATTCGGTATTCAATTCGAGACTTACTATTCGGTATTCGCACACCCCTACTTATTTTTTATCCACGATCTTCTCTGAATTGAGGTTTCAACGAATATACGCTCACATTTGCATGTGATGCAATGTGCTGCCAAGTTTCCCTGAGCACTAACGAGGCCACATGTGTGCTTGCATTCCCTTAGCTATTATGTTTCAATGTCACATTAGTATAATCAATCTTTCCATGGAAATGTATGCATTTGACTGAGTAAATATGGTAAGCTATGCTGTGGCCTAGTTGATGAACATGGTGCTTTGGTTGCAAAACTGCATTGACAAGTTTTTCTCATTTCAGGTCATCTTTTGTGACCGAGGCACAGAATCTTGGCAGAGATCTTTGGCAACAACAGCTGCGGTTTTATAGCAGGAATAGAAAAAAATGTGGCGCTTGCTGGCCTAGTGACACTACCTCTTACAAAAAACTCTGGAAAAAAAATATATATGTATGTGTTTATGAGCACCGTGCTACACATGCATTTGTTTAGAGCAGGAGCAAAATGAGTGATAATGCAGCAGTTTTACCCGGAGCATAGCTGTTGACAAGAGCGAGTGACCTAATTGACGCCACTGGAGCATGCCGATGTCTGTCGCACACGAGGCCGATATAACAGCAGTCATGAGCTTCGAAATGAAATTGTTGTGAATTAGCCCCATTTGTGGCACTGTTTCTTCACATGTCCATTTCTACGACATGTTAAGCATATTTTTTAAAATTCATCCAGGCCTGATGATTTGGTATTTCTTGCTTGCAGTACATATTACACGAGGGAACCCTGCAGACCATTGAAATGCGGCGGTGCAAAGAAAAAAAAATTTTTGTGTGTAGCACTCTTGTGCTTTGCTTTATTTTTTGCAGAAAACTTTGGAAGAGCTGCACCCATTATACCAAGCTCTGTTCCTGCACCTGATACGGTGGAAGGAGCAGCAGTCACGCTTCGCCTTCAGCATCGAGGTACGTCCACTTTGCATATCAACTGAACAAGGGTACAGTGGGACCAAAAAAAAAATCGGGTGGTTAAGGGGCCATGACATGGTCGTCCAATTGTTCGCAGTTTATCATGGTGCAACTGAGTGTAGAGAGGCCTTTATGGTTACACATGGGAAAAAGAAAACAAAAAGAACTTCAGCTTTCAACACACATTTTAAACTGAAATTTCAGCTTGAAATCACTGCCCCTAAGCTCCTCCCACTGACTGCGACAGTCATGTTGGCACAGCTTGTGTGACGTCAAGTGTGGGGCCACCATTGTGTTGTCTACTTCGAAGCATTCTGAAATCAAGTGCACGCCGTGCTGTACTCTTGTTGCACGCATGCTGTGGCACCCAATGGCACTGCAAGGTTGTCACCATTGCATCGTGCCGGCAAGTTTTTCACTCTCGCAATAAAAAATAACAGTGTGAGCTAGAGAATGCCTGAATGGGCCGACTGCCAGGACTCACAGTTGAAAACGTAACTATCAGTATGCTGCTTACTTTGACCACGCAGGCAGCATGTTGTTTCGCCTTCCATCAGTGTTGCCAGACTGCTGATGTAGTCCAGCTGCCATATATAAAAATAAAATTCAAATACAATCGAGCCCACTTATAACGATCCCTGATATAACAATCCATCGGTTATAACAACCACATTTCAGTGCATTCACAATTTTCCAACCCTCCCTATGGAAACTGCTTCCAGATATGACAAACGTTTTTTAAATCGCCATGCTGCTACAACGAACATTTCAAACCCGGTCGCGTTGAAAAGAGGGCACAGGCGAAGTGCCAAAGCACGGAAGCTGGGATCCAAACTGGGCGCACGGCAGCTCGCGCCCCACTCCAGTCCAACCGTGACGATGATACGGCCTTGGAGATGAGCGAGCGACCGCCTTGTACGGCTTTCGGAAGCCTGTGAAGAAGGTCACTTGTGGTCACGCATTTTCAAGGCATGCCTCCAGGGTGGAGGTGTGCCGTGTACAGCATAAACAGCATAGCGTCAGGCATGCACCATGTGCATTACGTCTGTTTGAACGATTCGGAACGACCATTTATGTCTTTCCACCAGTGGAACAGTGGGTGCTGAAGCGTTCCTGTAAATGCGGCCCTATTTGGCGAGAGCGCTGTACCATGCGCTGCCGACACTCAATGTTGCAAAGTGTCGGCGGTTATGCCGTTATCAGGAGATCACGGTTCGGCAGCGTTTCGTTTATGCATTGTTGATTGCTGATAACGGTTCGCGGTGACATTCTACCTTTCAACATCGCATTTTTTCTCGCCCGAATTGCCGTATATAACGTAATTTTACAGCTCTTGTGTGACTGATGCACAGTCGTAATGTCGATACCATGGTGTCCGAGACCTTCGCAGAATGTCGGCATGCCACAGTAGTTTCCGAAGTGTACGCTTCTGGCCAGCTAGAACGCTTCGGTCTCGTGTGCAGAATAGTCATATCTCGCTGGTAGTAAAATATATCACAAGCTCTCGAATAAAAAATGGCGGCTGCACTTGCAGTTTCGAAATGACAAGTGATTGGAACCGGGCGCTGTTTTGAGAGAGCTACATATGCCACATTTAATTCTTTAGATGGACGTTCCTAACGGAAGTTTGCAGCAGCTAGGTGCTGGAACGCACTGGGAACAAAAATGACACTGAAAATCTGGTTTTCAGACCAAAGTGCTGCCTAATTGTGACTGCTGATGCCAGGTTCAGTGCAGTTAAATTTTGAGCGTTTTTAACCCTTTGAAACGCTATGTACACAATTGTGTACACCAAGCTAGTCCATCAACAGCAAAAGCGCTGATGAAAGCAATGATATTTAAAATGTGTTGCATGTATCTTGAAACACTTGTGATTGGAATTGTGCTGCAATTTTGGATAACATTTACAAAATGTTTTAGCAAAATGAGTCGGAAGGTAGACTGTTGGTTGTTTTTGCTAGGTGTCACTGTGTTGTTGTATGTAGCGGGTTCACTTCTTTCATTGTTGTTCACAATGCCATGCACCAGGCACGATTTTCAAGCGGCTGGATAAGTGCTTTCAAGGTTTTCATTACACGAAATAGCTGATGTTTTCATATTTGATGTTCCTGTAATGAGTTTTCGCGTGGAGTCCACATTCTGTACTTTTGACAAAACTCACTAAAGAATTGAAAATTGTTAATCTTTTCTACAGCTGTACACTTTTTATGATTCTGAAGATGCAAGAAATGTGGTGAAAGTAAGTTTAATCAACAGGATAAAGTGGCGTCTAAAAGGGCGAGTCCATATATAGCGAACTATTGATATACAGTAAAAGCTCGATGATACGATCATGGCTAATACGAATTTCCGGATGATACGAATTTTTCTGTGGTCCCGGCCGAGCCCCATTACTTTGCAATGTGCTAGAGAACGGTTGTTACGAATCGATTTTCAGCCTGTGTCGGTTGATACGAATAAACGCCGCCCCACCGACGGCTGCGAAAGACAACAGCGCGCAGTCACGCGCTTTCTCTCCTTCTCTTTTGGTGCGGAGGCGCGGCGCCGGACAACGCGGACTCCGCGACTGGGCGCGAAGAGTTTGAAGCGGTGGCGCTTTTGGTGCTTTTGTACTTTTCCTCCTTTTCTGCGAGCCGTCAGATGGAGTGGCTGCTGCGCTTCGGGCCGCGTTCTTCGTGTTTGCGCCATTTTGCCTAGTCGCAGCGAGCTATGTCTCGCAAGCGGAAAGCACTCTCCTTTAAAGAGAAATTAGACATTCTTCGAAAGGTCGATGAGGATCCCAAGAGGAAGCGGACGGAGTTGGCTAAGGAGCTAGGCCTCGCAACGTCAACACTGAGCACAATTGTTGCACAGCGAGACTATCATGAAAAACGTGCTTTCGTTCAACGTCAACGCGAAGCAAGCGAATTCGAACACGCTTATTTCAAACATACCGCGCACCGACAATGCTCTTAGCAGCGCGCCAAATCACGCGGCGGCGCCTCCGACCGGCATTGCTCCGACACCGCCATAGAGCAAAAGCTCAGGAGAGACCCCTCAATGCCACGTGCGAAGGAACGGAAAAAAAAAAAAGAACCCGCGGCGGAAATTTCCTTCTCTCTCAAACTGCAAGGTCGCCGTTTCTGCATCGCGCCGGAACAAGCGTGTACGTGCCGACTAGAGTGTTCCAGACAACCGTATTCTAGCACACACTAGTGCCGACGTCTCAGCCACGCGGATATAATGGCAGTGAACCCTTCTCCTCTATTTTCTAGTCACATGTTGACCTTGCACGCTGCGGCAGCAGCGCAGAGGGAAGCAGCGGCGGAGGCACAGTCGGGCCAACGAAACTGCCACGCCCGCAAACGCTCGCTTCCCGATAACGGCAGAAAACGAAACTTCAGGGTGCGGCTAAAATCAGCTGGCGCCAGCACGGCGGCGGGCGCACCCGGCGATGTGCGCACGGAGCCGAAGGTGAGAGAGCTACGAGGGAGTTTGGAGGGAGGGCGAGGGGAGCCACCGAAGCGGCGGAGTTGACGCGGCCAAATCCGCTTCCCTGCCGCCCTCCTCCCTCACCTTCGACGGTCTGCGCGCGCACCCGTGTGCCGGCGCCGCCCGCTCGCTCCCTGAAGCTTCGTTTTCTGTCGTTATCCGGAAGCGACCGTTAGCCGGCGTGGGCAGTTTCGTGGCCCGCGCTTGCTATGCGCTTGCGCGCCGCGATATTTCACGACTCACACCGTTCGTGCATCGTGCTATGGTGCACGAATACTTAAAAAATACGTCCTTTTAATTCGAACAAATTTTCGGGCCCCTTCGAGTTCGAATTCCACTTTTCGTGGAACTATCGAGTTCGTTAGAAACGGGTTCTGCTGTATGCAAATTTTCTACTGCACCGAATGCGCTCAAATTTTGCGAGCTTACTGTAAGATGTGTGTCATCTGACATGCAATGCATAATTCGAACTCAAAAGTTTGGTGTCATAGTTTCTTTAACCAGAGGCCAATTCTGGTTTACTACCCTATGCTGATTAGAGGTACAGGGATTGAAACTAGTGGTGTAGAAATATTCAGAAATTGAATTTTTCAATTTTGCATCGATAGATACTCGATTTCATCGAACCACAAGGTAGAAACCTTGATTGATACGATTCTGCGTAATACGTTTTTCGGGATGATATGTTTTTTCTCGTTTCTCGGCCAACCTGCCTGCACCCAGGTTTTCGCATTACGTGTGTGAGCATGCATAGGAGCAATGTATTTTCATGTGGTTGATACGATCGCGTTTCCACCTGAAATTGGATGATACGACTGCAAACTGGTATATCTGAAACTCGTAGCTTTATATTCAAGTGTACAAGATTAAATTACATTCAAATGACCCACGAATGACGCGTTAAGGGTAGGGATGGGCGAATATTTGGTATTGTCGAATATTCGATCGAATAATTCTATATTCGTTATTCGCTTCGATTCGAATTCAGGTATTCAATGTTTTCGAATTATTCGGCTCTCCCGAATAGGCAGCCAGAAGCCACGGACGGCCGGTACACATCTCGGAGGCTATGCTTCACATCATAGCTGGTATACATCAACCATAAATCTCGAAGGCTATATGTTTTGCAATAAAGAGCCGGAAATGTGCGACACAAAAGAGCAGAAACGGCGCTAGCGTACAACCAAAACGAAGCGGCGGAGTCTGCATCACCGCATAGTCATCAGCGGAAATCGTACGTGAATCAGCAACGACGGAATGCTTCGTGCCTATTTGTGCCTTTATTGCATTTACCGCCACGCATAACAACGCGTTGGCAACGGGATTTCATAGTCGCAATCCATGATCGCGTCGATAGCTGCCGTGGTTTCTTCTGCAGCGGTTGCGGCAAAAAGTAGTTTCATTCTGACTCAATACGCACGTCGGCCACATGCCTAAAAAGCTGTGTAGTGGCCATCCATGATCGCATAGATAGCGACCGCAATTTCGTCTACAGTTGTGGCAGAGAACGGTAGTTTCGTTGACTCGGTGCGTGCGTCAGCCGCGTGCCTTAAGCACTGCAAAGTCGCTGTTCATAATCGCGTAGATAGCAGCCGCAGGTTGCGACAAACAGTTGTTTCGGTTGGACTCGGTGCAAAGCTTTCGAGGATGAAGAGCACAGGCTACATCAAGATGGACGTGCGATCTATTGGCGGTCAGCTTACTGGCGAAACAATAATCGGGATATGCGTGCGGTAGTGCAAAGCGCGTCGCAAATGATGGCGCGTGCCGCGGCCGTGCTGCGGAGGAAGTCGTGAAGCCTCGATCGCCGCTGCGAGAGCCAATCAGTCACGAGATGACGAGAATTGCAGCTTCCGCACTGGTTTTGTGCAAAATAGCGAAAGGATTTGCTTATCCATTACACTAATAAAGTCGTGCTGACGTAGTAAGCATTTGCTTATCGTTTTCAGGATACCCTGATAATTCAGCATTCGGTTAATTCGGACATTTTTTTTCGATCCCGTGAAATTCGAATTAACTGTAGTTTTACTGTGATATGTGATAGATACTATTCGAACTATTCGATTCGAAATTATTCGACTAAATCGCTATTCGCTTCGAACCTCAAATTTACTATTCGCCCATCCCTAGTTAAGGGTTAAAGGAAGGCCAGATGATGACATGGCGAACATTAGGTGTGCCATCGATCACTTCTTTGTCATCGCAGTCCACCCGCAGTCGACTGCACGGCTCCTTGGAATCTGTCAGTCTTTCTTGTGTGCATGTGTTTTTGCTCACAATAAATCAGAACTACCCGAACATTGAAGATGGAGCGGGTGAACATTGGTAACTTGTCATTGTGTCTGAAAGATGCTGGGCAGAGTTATGCAATCAAGACAAATGGTTTGCAGGAAGATGCAGACTTGAAATGATAAACAGCAGACGAGCAAGGAAGGCCTCAGATATTATTCACAAAGACGACTCGCAGAGGTCGCGCAACCAAGTTGGTCGAAAAGCAATGGTTTTGGTTCAGTCGCCCACTGCTTGATTTTTTTAGTCGCATGACTGCAGTCACAAACCTACTGAAGCAATTAGCAGTGCAGGAGCAGGATGTCTGCTCATTTTACGTGGCGGTGGAGATGCGAGCAGACATGAATGGCATCATTCACGACACATTTTGCTGTGGCAACAGGCCGATCGCACTTGCTGGTGAGAACATCAGTCGCCCCTTGTCACCAGTCAGGATCGGTCTTGGTGTGGCGCGACCTCTGTCAATCGTCGGTGTGAGTGCGCCCTTATTTTGGAGTCACTGTTAACGACAGGGGGACTGATCATCACATGCCTTTTCTGTAATGAAGACATCGCAATAGCTGCTTTGACGAGAAGTGGGGGTGCTGGATGCCGAAACATTGGCTCCAGTCTGACGTTTTCCTGGTTTGCCCACTAATTGATGAGAAAAATTTTTGTCACAGTGGCCAGAAGAGATTCTATTAGATGTATTGCAAAAAAGACGGTGAAAGTGGTTAAAACTCTGTGTCACTTTGGCTATTTTGATTGCGTTGAGGACAGTGGAGAAATGCGCTATTATTCACCGCAACACAAGACAAGCAGCCAAATCGAGTAGGCTTAAGAAAACACAAGCACTGCCTATCAGCTGAAAAGTTATCAATACCATCTAGCTCAGTGTATCATAGTTTGGAGAAATTTATGTTGACAGTTCAGCAGAGAAATTTCCTGCTTACACCCTGTGCAGGAGAGATACTAACTTTGTGTTTTCTTTATGACCTCCTCGCAGAATGACGGGCCGTCCCTGCTGGTCTGCATCGTGATGCTCTCTCTAGTCGTGCTGGTGATGGTCCTCTTCACCTGCCAGCGCCGCCTGCCCGACTCGATGCGCTTCTACCCGAGGCGCCGTGTTGTCAGCCTCAAGATGCTGAGCTCATCGCTCCACGGCAGCTGATGGTGGCAGTCGCTGCTGTTCCACTGAGGTGTGCCGAAGGAGCTGCCATCTCTTCCCAAGTCACGTGTTGCCTGTTGCGTTTACGTTGAATTATTTTGCCGTTACTGTGTGTGTTTGCACGAATATGACACGGGGGTGGGCTTTCGGCTGCTTGGAAGTGGGGGAAAAAAACAGAAAGAAGTAAGCCCACTTTAGTACATGTGTGTTCAAAGTACTAAACAATGATGCTAGTCTATGAGCCTTGTGCGTCTAGATCGTGCTGTCTAGGCGCCAGCACCAGCCTTCGGCATTGTGCAGGTCACTGCCCCTTTAGCAGACAAAACCTTGTGAGGTGGTGCCGTGTTAGTCCAACAGAGCATGAAAACAGCAAGTGGACCGTGCGACCACGTGCAGGGCTCACCAGAGAAGGACGATGGCAAAGGGCCCGCTATCCCAAGAGAGGGAATGAAAGTATATAGCTGCCAGGCCAGGAAACGCATGTTCTCCCTGTCGAACAGGCCATAAACAGATGCCGCAGTCAAAAAAAAAAAAGAAACGAGCAGAAACATTTTAGCATGAACTGGCTACGCATAAAGTAACTGTAGCCTTGTGCTTGGCATGGGGCCTTTTAGTATAGCACAGTGGGCAGTCCGTTGCTACAATGTTCGCAGCGTATTACCACCTACATACGCGCCACAGACAGCGCAGGCGTGCTTCACAGTGACAGGTAACCCATTGCGGTATGCAAAAGGCCTTAACGGGATAGTGAAGCATTGCACAATTTATATAAGGCCATATAAGTATGTGCATGAAGTGGCAGCTGTGCTTGTACAGTGAGGCCATGCGTATGTCTATTGCATCAGTGGATTGGGTCATTGTACCTAGAGCCTCTAGACAAGATTTCTGAGCTTACTTGAATTCTTTTGCACCGTCAGCCTCATCTCTCGGTGTTGCATGTGCTCCCCCTATGCACAGACCCACGCTTCCTGCCACCCAGGGGCCAGCTTTCCCACAAAGCTTTGATGCATAGTGGCTGTAATCGCCGCATCTTGAAGCACAGGACCCAGGGAATAAAGTGTGTTATATTCGGAGCATGATTTCAAATGTAATGGGAGGCACCTTGTCAGGTGGCAACTCTGAAAGAGAAAAACTCGTAATATTCGTGCAAATACATAATGTCAATGGGGGTTCAGGGGCATATTTGTTGAGTTGCCCATGATATCTGTTGGTTTAGTTTAATGCATTTAAGATGGCAGTATTGACGATAACTGTTCTGCTTGCGACAGATTGTGTTGGACGTTGATGGCTTGTTCGAGCAGAGCACAAAGATCTACCTTCTGGACCGATTTGGTTGGGCTTCTTAACAAAGCTAGCTGGTTAAGCATATTATGTACATGATGCACTTAATATAGGTGGACAAGTGTTATTAATTAATCTGTGTGTTTTAAGCGCATTGTACATCTCATTGAGCTTGGCAGGACACTTACTGCACGTGTCCACAGTTGCAGGTTGTGCTAAATGCTGCTTGTCTTGTGTGTCGAATGCTAACCCTAATAGTGAATCGACATAAGGCACTGCTGTGCTAACATGTGTTGTAGTATGCCACTGATACTTGTGTATTGTTAGACTCCTTAATGTCGCATCTAGTGGTAGCATTACGACACAGAACACTGTTCCTAGTTTGTATGCCTTGCACTTTTGTGAAACGTGTAATAGGGAGGATGTGTGCGCTAGGTATGAACGTTTCCTTGACGGAGTCTCTTGTGCCTACAGCTGCCCATGTCTGACTGGTTCAGGCACCTTAATGACATATCCCAATGTGGTGTTGCAACACGTTATGTGCGTTTTCTTGTTTGGACTCTGCGCTTCTTTCTAGGGGCAACAAAGTGTTTTACATTGTATGTGTATTGTAACTAGGGGTGTGCAAATACCAAATAGCAGATTTCGAATCGAATATTGAACTGAGTCAAGAAAAAAAAAGTTGCATGTTGAATCGAATATTGAATGTCAGAAAATGTTTCACAAAATGTAATACTTAACATTTTGTGCGAGAAACTATGGTTCTACACATGCTCCGGAGTCTCCTAGCCTGGCATAGCGAGAATGTAGCAAACTGTCAGTAACTTACTTACATAGAAATCGAGATATACAGTGCAGTCTACTTTTATTTAAAGGGAACACCAAATTAGTATTCCAGAACTGTTTATAGCTCAGTTTTAGTATGTAAAGGTCTGGAAAATATTTTCTTTATTTATAGAATATCAGTTAAATTGAATTAAATGCTTTATTTTTCTCTGAAACTAATGAATTAGTGGCATTCTTTTGTACTTCATACGAACGTGGTCCTCAGTTTAATAGGGGACCAGTGATTTGCATCAATTCTTTATTTATTGCATAGAATGTTTTGCTTTCCAGTTTTTCTCCGATACACAAGGGCTAGCCCAACTTCAAAGCAGGTGGATTATCGTAAGGCCATTCTGCACGTCAGACGAAGTGACTGCGCATCATGCGACTCGATCACCGCTAGCACGCGTAGCCGGCACCTACGGTAAAGAGCAGGCGCCTTCCGCGCCGTTTCATTGTCAGGTTCGGCGTGATTTGCCACTTGTCAAGGATTCTGAAATCCGGTGGGTCACGATAAGTTTGTGCACTCAGACGAATGACCTGAGACGAAGCTTGTACAGACAGAGGCGGCCCCGGCCAACGCGGCGCTGCTCTGCAAATTGCGGCATTCGGGCGCAGCGTACGCGATCCTCACACCAGGCCGACGTTGGGGAGCGCTCGCAGTGACAAAGTCCGCTATCGTGTCAGCCGGAAGCAGCACTGTCTGCTGTGTAGTCAGCACTCCTTTTGCACTAAAAACGAAGTGAAACTCTGAATTGGGCGGCATCGAGCACTAGGGGTTTGTTGCACGCAACATGTGGCACTGCATGGGTCTCTGCACCGAAAAGTAGATATTCGATTCGTTAATTGAATTATTCGAACATTCTCAATTCGATTCGGTGATATATTCGAGTATTTGCACACCTCTAATTGTAACTGATCTGTTGCGAAGCAGGTGTTGGTGAGCAAAGTGCTGGTTTGGGCTTGTTGGTAACTCATTCTAACAAATTAACTGGGCAAGTAAAAGGCAAGCCCAGAGAAAGCTCGTTCAGTCGCTTTCTTTGTCCATGTCTTTTACCTGCCCTGTTAATATGTTACAAAGTGGAGGTGATTTTTGTTTGTTATGCATGAAGATGCAATGTTTCTAGTGCCATATAATGTAACGTTAGGCATAGTTCTTGTGAGTTTCTGGTCTCTGGTTGGCCAGACTTAACAAAGCTTCGCAGCATAGATATTACTCTTGCGATGCTTGCAGACAACTTTTTTCTGAATAGGAAGGCAAACTTGCTGACCTGAGTCACCTGTGTAGCATTTTACAGTAATCAGGAGACGGTGGCCCCATCATGTGATCCTTCTGCTATCCTTGTTCACCATGTCCCTGATGGAACTATGTATGATGGCATGGAAGATTCAGTGACAAATTGAAGCATGTTAGATTGAAAATTGTACGTTAGTATTTTCTTGTTGTGAGAATGAAATTTATGAGAAAAGTGTCATTTTTTGGAACTAATGTGCCATTTCTTCCTTGTCATTTTATGTACATGTTGTGACGACATGAGGATGTTTTTTTTTCTCCTCAGTGCTGTTATATTCAGTGAAGTGAATTGTGCTTGTACGAACGGCCATTTGAAATACCAGACACTTATGTTGCTGAAACACCACATTGTTCTTGGCTTCCTGCATTTTCAAGTTCATCTCTGAGAATTTCATTAGCCTGATGGGCCCCTAAATCACCCTGGGCTCGAACATTTGCTTTATATCGGCAGCGGTGTACCATTCTACAATTGAACACACAGCCTCAAGAGTTTTTCGGAATGATGCTATAATATCAAAGTCATGGGCATTTGATGGATGGCTCTGCGGCTTCTGTGGTAAATGGAATAGAGAACTAAAAGGATGGCTCCACAATTGTCCGCTGCTGATCACCCTCCACATGACACTGACTGAATGAAAGCTTCACGGAAGAATCAGTGGCGGACAATGGGCAAGCCTCCCTCCTCTCTTGAAACACACAGCCGGTTCTTGTGACGTTTGGGATTCTCGTCCCTCGTCAGTCGACTCATCAACAGCTTTTACCTGGCTGATATCACGTGCAGTAGCCTTCGTGCGTCACAATGTGTGGAAAATGGACACAATGCATGCAGCTCTGTCATGTTAGCCAAACAGGATCGTCATGGCATTTCGTACGCAATACACGCATTTTATTAAACTTGGAGCAGAAGCTTTGTAAAATAACATCACTTGAGAAAGGGTTGACAATGGCACCAATGTCTGTCCTTTTCTCACGTCATGTTATGTTGTGCAGTTTCTGATCAAGTCATGAACCATCCAGCCGAAATGCATATGCTTCTGCAGTTTATTTAAAATGTGTTCAAAATGTCAGGGGTGGTTTTGCGGCCATTTAACATAGGTAATGCACTGAAGCAGAGTAAAGCAGGCACTGTAGAATAGAGAGGCAGTTTTGGAAGTCTTGACTTTTTCAGTGAATTTTGTTGTACAGAGCCTAAGATTTCAGTGATTTGTTTAAGTTGATGGGGTGGCAGCATTTTTGAGATGTGCCTTTCATGTGCAAGATGACAGCTACGAAGTGATAGCCTGTTACTAGGATGAGCCTGTTACTGATGAGGGCATTATTTTTGGGAGAAAGCTTGTGGTTGTGAGACAGGTAGTTCAGAGGATTGAGGGACGCGTTATCTGAATACCCTGGTTTGTTTTAATGCGGTAGCGTTTAGGGAGCCCCGTGTCGCAGAAAATCTGGCGTCAGCAATGCCGCCCGCGGCCGAGAAAATCATCCTCAACCATGCAGGCCCTCCAAATATATTTTACCACTAAAGTTGCTCACAATTTCTCTTGCATTATTTACAAAGTTATTCCTCGGAATTTTGAGAGTGACAGCCCACAAACAATTGTCATGAAACAAAACACCGACAGCGCATGCCTTTTATGCTAAATCTTCTCAGGCTGAAATATTAAAGGTGCAAACAATAAAAGAAGGCCGGCCCAAGAAAGAGGCTCCATTTCTACCAGAAAGCGTGCCTTCGTGCATAGCGTTCGCCGCCAGCGTTTCCCGGTAAACATTATGGTTACCTAAGCTGCAGTTGCCGGGAAGTGTGAGAAACAGTCAAGGATCTTTGAAGGCGAAGCTTAAGCGTCCTCCAAATTTTTCCTTCTGTCATCTTAAAATTACAATGCGCAGAAAAACTATTCTTGTGGGCAGGCCTTGAACTCGATAGACTCGAATGGGGTTGTGAGCTGAGTGTTCTAAGCATTTCACCACTGCAGCAGCTCCACTGCAATGCTAGAATATTATAGCATGCCTGCCAACTTTTATGATGTTTTCATAGCATGCTTGGTTTTTGGAGCTTGTTTACGATTTTCATATCCACGTCAAGATACTATTTTTCATTTGCATGTATTGTAGTGGAAAACTTCATTCCGAAAGATTAGAAATACACTACGGTCACTGAAAAAGTTTTCATAGCCCGATTTTTCAGACCCATCAATTACACGGACCTACTCGCGCAGCAGCGACACCAATGTCTAGAACTGATGTATATAATGGTAACCTAAATTTCAACCACCGTTATGCGAATATTTCATGAATACTGTTCCAAGCGGTTGTCGCGCTGACTATTCTTACTGCAATTATTGAGCAGGGTGTCTGTTGATAGCATCCTTACAGAACAAAGCCTGTGGATATAATAGTTCTCCCAGTCATGAGCACGTAGGCGATGTATGGTGCTTGTCGTAGGATAAACGTCTGTGACCACTGTATGCACAGGGAAGTACGACAGTTATGTAAGGCAGTGGAACCTCGGTGATACGTTGCTTGCTGATGCATTTTCCTAGCTGCTACGTCACATTTTCGCAGTCCCGATCTAAAGCCCATTGACTCCTATGTATTATGTTCTCATTTGATGCGTAGTCATTCTGTAATGTTACTGCATTTTACACTACACTTGTACACGGCGGTCAAATAAATTTAGTGGTGCAGAGGCAAATTCACTCTCGCACGTTGCTACAATGATTATTAATGTATACTCACAGTTGCACCTGTCAAGCCCCACCCATGGTCTCGCCCTGAAATGCCGGAAGCACACAATTGTCGGTTCCAATAAGCATGTCTCAGTGCGTTTGTGTGTGTTTGGCCGGTTTCCCAGAGTCAGCTTTGCCGCAATGCAGTCGCTTTGCGTGGCGAAGCATATCAAGAATAGAAAGGCGTCGCTGTCGTGGAACCTTGTATGTGTCCCCTAAATATGGGTCTCTTGTGACGGGAGACACACATGCACGTCTCCGGTCACAGTACAGAGTGCCGTACAGAAGTGTTTCTGACATTGCTGTGGTGATTTGGGGCCTTCCTTACGGTTAGGTTTTCCTGGCTGTTACATATTTTTTCTGTGGTCCCTTGAAAAACGTATTAATGGGGTTCTACTGTACATAGGAAACAGTTTGAATAATCAAATAAAGCAAAACTTAGTATTTTTGGTTACGAATGTAGTATCTTTCAAGTTATAGAGTTTTATGTGTCAAGTAGGAGAATATTATGCAGCTTCATGCGCTTGTAGCAAGACAAATAGATGTGCCACCTAGTGCATTCTTTGCAAAGGACTAGAGTCTGGTGTTGCAAGCACCGGATTGCTGTGGTGGTAAAGGGAAAAGGCATATTTCTGTGGTTGCTGCAGCCAAGTTCCCTGTGTTATGATTGAGTCTGAAAACATTGTAATATAGCTTCAGCACGTTGTGAATGTCATGGCTAACCAAGCTGCTTCGTAGCGTGTAACAAAGAACAGGTTAGCAAAAATTAGACACAAACAAGGTGATGCATGATGTTGTTTGTAACCTATCTTTTGCTGTGCTACGAAGGAGCCCATTTAGCTGTGATCTAGTCTCTGTTGCACCAAAGCACATTGTGAATGACATAAACAGGTTGTGAAGTGATTGTGTAAACGCACCTGTGAGAGGAAATGTTGGTTGCCTTCAGCTATCGCCACTACATATCTTGTCTACAGAGCAAAACATGTCGCTTTTCTTACTCTTGCAACTTAAAAAGGACATTTCGAGTTTACTGCCTTCTTGTAGTGCAATTTTTCCTGATTGCAATTTTTGGCCGACATCATTCGTTGATGCAGTTGGTATGTTTGCTTGCATGTTTCACCCAAAAAAAAATTGTTAGCTGCCATTTTATGTGTACCTCATTATCTAAGAAGCAAGCTTCTGCAGAGACATGTCGTGGTTTCTCCGTATGTCAGCCAGAGTTGTAAGCGTTAGAGAAAAAAACTAACCACTTACAATTACTTCATTAAAAAATGAAACTGATTATAGTGGCTCATTACTGCACCACAAACATATTTGAGCACTTGCTAAAAAGCAGTTCATTACTTTTACGTTACTTTCCTCACAACTTTTATTAACATTGGGCAAATACAATATATAGAACAAGCAGGCCTGGCTATCTTAATTGTGTCCTCTGCAGCCCTTCACGCCTTGTTCGCCTTCACTAACCATCGATTTTTTTTAAAATTCCGTCGGTCATATTGCCCTGTTTTCTTGTGGGGACATCATGCAGCAACACTAAATGCTCACTCAGTGTATGCGCTGAAGGAAAGGGCGGTGTTGTAACATATGAACACCTTATGCCAGGATTGTGCTTACACACTGCAGTGAGGCTCACGACTGGGTCCTCCATGAAGCATGGCACTTCATTACTGCTGAAGCTCGGAGAAGGCGCTCCTGGTATATGACCAATGAGAAGCTGAAAAGTTACGGTAGAACCCATCTCACAATGAGCGTCGACAGTTGATGCGATTAGCATTGATGTAACGATGCACCTTATTGCCAACGCCAAAACATGTATGCAGCTGTGTTCCTCTCTTGCACTTAGAACTACACACGCTGCAGCATCTAGCTGCATCTAGCTAGATGCAGCTAGTTCGATTCTGCCAAGCACAGGAGAAATCTTAAAGGATATTTTTTGTCATTGAAGAGCACCATACACGTGGCACATACCCAGTTACCCAATTTGCCATCAAATGGATGAAAAGTGGCACAGAACTAGTGGCATACAGTCAAACCTCGATATAACAAAGTCGTACTTGCAATGAAAAACTTCATTATATAGAGAATTTCGTTATATCGGGGTTTCGTTCATTCAGTAGAACTAAGATGGGGAAATAAAGTACTTCGTTACATCACGAATTTCGTTAAATCGAGGTTCGTTATATCGAGGTTTGAATATACCCAGTGACCTAAGTTGTTGTCAAAGAGGTACATTAAAGTGCACCACAGATTGAGTGTCACTGACCCAGTGCCAGTGACCCAAGTTGGTTCTACAGTTGGTTTCCAACCCTGTTCTCTTGGTACAGCAGCTCGATGCACTACACATTCGGCCATGGACTATGAAGTGACCCAAGTTGATGGAAAAACGGTCAGAGATTCAGATAGGCAGACATTCAGACTCAGGGGAAGTGAATCAAGTACCGTGAGAGTGCTAATTCTATTAAAAATTGTGCGTCAGGAGATTTCATGGCTCAATATTCGAAGTGGCCATTAGTATGGTGCCATAGCACAACCGGTTCAATTTGTGATACATCTGGTGGATCATTAAGATGAAACAAATACTTTGCGCCCGGGTTTTGCCTGTCTGAACATGTACATCTGGGAGGCTGCTGCGTGGCATGACTGCTGGCATTCTACTGTAGTTCCCTGCCAAATTCAAGTGCTCAAAGATGTGTCACCTGTTACAGCTTGTTCTTCAGGAAATTAATTGGTTGCATGTAATTTGTTACTGAAAAAGTATTTGAATTACAGTGAGTGTTACCAAGCCAAAAAAGTGATAAATCAATTACAAAACTACTAAAAATGTAATTGATTAAAAGTAATTATATGTCATTCATTATGCACAAGTCTAGTGTCAACTAAACAAATTCTGTTGAATAGGCAAACGTAGATGCCAGATGTTTTATTGATGATGTGGACCAATGAATACAAAGTTATGGAACTTGAGTGAAATTAAAAGCAAGGCATGTGGAAGATATTTTTTAAAGGGCGTTGAAATAAAATGGGAATTCACCTTATCTCATCTCGTTTTTCAGAGGCATTAGTATTTCCGGACATTTTGTCCATGAGACACTGAACTGCCACGAGCAGTCCTCCAGCTGGGTGATAGAGATGTGGCCGGAAAACCACCGGTGTATGTGTCGTACTACCATATACTATATTCCTCATTGTGTATACAAACAATGTTGCCACATGAGTTGCAGCAGCATTGTCACATTGCATTCTGTGCCCGATAATTATTTGCCCAGTGACTTATGTTAATTATGCAAATGGGACATGCCTGCAAATGGAGACGCAAGCGACTGAGCAGCTTTGGCACGGAATGTGTCTGGCCACCGTTCAAGGAACGGCGTTTAGCTGGAAATGAGGCACCGTAGGCATGCAAATAGTTTTTTTCTTTCAGTAGCAATGTTTCAGCTCGTTTCCGTGTGTCTTTCAATTAACAGCAAATTAGTCTGATTACTCTTGGGAAGATAAGGTCGCGGTGAGGGACAGGGCTGTCCACGAAGTGTTGTGCGGCTCTGAAATGAGTTTTGTGCAATTAATAAATTAATAGTACCTGCAGCCACTCGTGGTGTCATCAGTGTAGTGGGGGTGGTGAAAAAAGTTGCACCTTAACGAGTCGAAGCACTGCGTATAGTTTGATACATTGGAATTCTACAATAGGTGGAGCTTGACTTGCTCCCACAACTCACCTGTGCTTTCTCTACGAGGGGTTTCCATGGGTATTTTTGGTTAGAAGTGTGAAATGCTGGGCTAGTTGGTTCATGTTCTGAAGCGAAAAAAAAAATATATATATATATATAACCAGCGATAACCAAGACTCGGGACCAGAAGGAGGCACACAGATATTCCATGATATGGAATATCTGGTTTTGATGTAAAGGTCTTGAACACTCGATCTTGTATGATGCGGTGAAACAGTGTGGTTTGTCAGTTGGTCATCAGATGCTTGTTTTCATTGCAATATTGAATAGAGAAATAGCATTTGTGCACATGCAACACCCTCGAAAAACAATGTGTGTAATGCCTTAACGCCGGATGTTTCAATGCTTCAGATTGAAAGATTTACAGCGTGACCTGATTTCTGGTGTATGTTTTCCATGACCTGGCACCTTGCATTTGCATGTAGGTTTGCTAAAAAAGTTATGCCTCTTTGAAAGATGTACATCGAATTCTGCTTTAATTTTTCGCATTCCACAGGTGCCATTTATGTAATCATTGTGTTTTTTTATTGCAAGTGTGCATTGAATTTTATTGCTGTAATTATAATGCAAATAAAAAGCTTCGGACCCTCTGGTTTGTGAATGAAGGCATGTAAACGTGGCAGACGTGACTGATAAGTTTCCACGTGAGACTTTGAGGAAATCATAGTGTATCACTAGTACTTGTGCACTTGCCATAGTCATTTGTAAATGCAGGAGGGAGAACTTCGAAAAGAAAAAGTTAGTTTCGACCGACAGGCGAAGCATTGGTGGCGATAGCAAATTATTAGACAACTATACGAAGTAATGTTAGTCCATTTTATAAGCTGCGTGAAGCTGCTGTAAACATTCGCCTACTATCTAAATTGACAAGCATGTAACGCCTTGCACAGGCAATCGCGAGAACATCTCGCACTCGGTGACCGCAGACACTCGCTGTCAGAACGCTGGCGTGATAAGTGGCTGCAGCGGCGAGCGACATTCCCTTCGTGCTGCCTCTCGCTTCAACGCGAACTAGGCGCGCAAAGTACAGCGCGATACGCCTGTACT
The DNA here is from genome assembly GCF_013339745.2 of Dermacentor silvarum. NCBI lineage: Eukaryota > Metazoa > Arthropoda > Arachnida > Ixodida > Ixodidae > Dermacentor > Dermacentor silvarum. The sequence goes on from NC_051160.1 coordinate 76,552,809, forward strand.
TTGATCCACCGCGCTTCAAATATTGCTACCTTTCTGGCACAAATAGGCGTATTTGGGGCGCCACATCATGGTAAATGGTCGCCATGGGAGCGGCCCAAACCTCTTCTTGCAGGCTTTCAAATCTTAGTTTCTTTTTTTCTACAGCGTATTACAGCGTAAGCTGTTATGGGCTCATTCCAATAGCCGTTTCGGGTCGCGATGATGCCGCCGCCGGCGGCCGCGTAACCGCTATCGGCGGAAATGCGAAAAAAGTACCCGATTCTCGCCGGGATCGAACCCGCGCCCGCTGCGTGGGAGCCGGATACTCTACCACTAAACCACGCAACCGCTTGCTATCGGGCCACGGAAAATACCCTAAGGCAAACGCAGGGTGAGACGACTCGAGCCTCTGCCAGTATGGTGGCGCCATTTAGGTAAGACGCCTGCAAACGCAGCGTCCGCAGGCGCAGACGACGATATGCGATTCAGACGAGGCGCGCAATCAATGCGCTGCCCAGCCTCCGCCAGTATGGTGGCGCTATCTAGTTAAGGTGCCTGCAAACGCGGTGCGCCCGACATGTAAGTTGTAGTTGTAAGGCTTGAACGGGCTCAGTCAGCAGACTGATGTGGAGAGAGCATTACAAGCCGCAGCTCGACGTCGACGCCGGGCGGACAGTTCAGATTGTCTCGTCAAAACGAGGCGTACAGACTGCCACGAAGACCCTGTTGTGCGTGGTGCCCAAATTGGAGCTACTCTTGAGCCGCTCCACCAGCTTACGCTGTGACTGTGCTGCGTGTGCCGCGCAGGCTTGTGACCTTTTTTTTTTTCACGGCGTATCGCGAACCACCTTTTGAGCCTGGAACAATTCGAAACTACTGAGCTACAACTGGACCAAAGCGCGGTTTACTGAGACCTCTCCCAGACGCACACCCAAACGGAAGAAAATTAGGCTCGAAGTCTTCAGCAGACGGACGAGGGAGAAGCGAAACAGCGCGTTGCGTGAAACTCGCACGAAACGGTTGCGACGCGCAACCGTTGGCTTCGGCTGCGGTCGGACGATTTGTGGCAACTCCGTGGAGTTGTAGAATGTAGCTCAAATGCAGTTCCAATCCAGCTCAAATCAAGCTCAAATCCAGCGCTTAATGTAGCTCCGATTCTGCTCAGATCCTGCACTCGTGTAGTTAAAATTCAGCGCTAATGCAGCTCCACCAACGTGAAACTTGGGGAAGGGCGAAGCAGTGATGCGCCTGTGCAGGAGTAGCGCTGGAGGGAGCCGTGTTCACTCAGCTCTCAATAAAGCGCTCGTTTGGCCCATACATCACTCCCCATGCTAATGCACGAGCTCTCGTCCATTAACGGCATGAATAAACACATACATGAAAAATGGTTTTCGCAGAGAAAATGACAAATCATTGAAATTGAAATGCCGTTTAAATGCCGTTCACGGCATGAAAAAGCTCACGCCGTTGTACGTACATCTCTACGGAATTCTGACGGACCCTGACACGCCGCGTGAGTTTTACCCATGGATGCGCTTCGCGAACGTTGACTTCCCTTAAAACGGTGACGAAATCGACGAGTTCTGAAAAGCTGCTTGCAGGGGCGGCCATGTTGCGATCCATAAGTGGCGCCTCAAGGTAGCTGCTGGTCTACCTTAAGGAACGCTCCTTTTCCCAGGTGATAAAGTCAAGGAAAGGTTCGACTTAAGTATAAGGTTTGTTTATGAAACACGTTAAGGCAACGAAAAAGTAAGGAAGGCAATATATAAGTATAAGGTTGGTTTGTGAATACGGGCCTAAGTGGCTGGTCGCTCACAAGCGAAAGATTCTAGGACGGTTCATAAAAGCGAAAGACACCAGACGTGTTTCCATTGAACGCATTTCTATCGGCTTGCGTGAACATCATCAGATGAAAAATGCATTGCTGTTACTGCGAAGCTGTTTACCTCTGTTTACCTGCTTCCTCCGCATTCGTTCCCAGGGGGGTACCGCGGCCGGCTTGCGTCTGTATCACGGCGCGTGCACAGGAATGCGTGGGCCGATCCCGGAAGCAGATTTCAAGCATTCCGCCAACTTGTAAAAATAAGTGTAATATCTGGGCTCCAAATAAAACCACATAAATCCGGCGTTGTAAGAGAAACAATATATATATATATATTGCCACGTGATTTATTGACGTGTGAACGTCAAGAAACGGCGACAAACGACGGGCGAACGTCAAAAGGCGGCGGGGCGACCAGCAGCCAAAATCCAGGCAAGCGCAAGCTCGGGGCGCGTGGTTACCATCAACACTGTAGCTTGCTTGCTGACTGCTTCGTCGTCGTCTTATCTTCTTCATTACAATATATATATATATATATATATATATATATATATATATATATATATATATATATATATATATATATAGATGTAAAGAAAGTGCACCTAGTGTAGCAAGTTGGCCTCCATGCGCTTTCTTTGTTTTAAATCATGTTTTACGAATAATGAGAGGGAGAAAGAGTGTGGCGACTGCGCCCGTGCACGTGGCCTGCGCTTCTGTGATGATAACCAATTGCGATAGCAAATTAGTAGAGAGCTATATGGAGAAAGGATAGTAGTTTTATCAGCTGTATAAACTTGGACATGCAGCAGCACCAGCAACGCGCAGAACTGTTGTCGACGCCGTCGGCGTTTTGCCCGCGTTCGCACCGGCGGTTTTATATAAATACGTATTTGGTGCCGCAGCAAAACGTCGCCTCCCTTCCCTACCCCCACAGCCTTTCGCGCGAAGGAAGAAGTTGCGTTTGCTCTGTATATATGGAAAGAAGGAAGGAGACGCTTAATTCTGCAGCCCTTCAGGGAGCACGGTGAAGAACGCGCGTTTGCTCTCCGACGTGCGTTCGCTCCCCGTGAAAGCGCGCGTCCCTCGCGCCCTTTCACTCGCACATACAGCATCCGGAGCGCGGCGACGATTTCATCGCCGTTGACGTCATAGGGAACCTCACGGCGACGACGACGGCGACGCCGACGGCAGAAATCTGCTTTGGAGTGTCCATATAATTGCTGTCGCAATAAAAACAAATGTATGATTTTGTAAGGTATGCAGCACATGTACGCAACCTCAACAGCTTCGCTGCTAATTCGTCCCCACATAAATGTTGCGACTCCACAAAATTTTTATACTAACAAGAGCTTAATTATAATTAGGTAAGAAGAGACATGCTAAGAATGAATGTCTTTGGATTGCCGCTTGAACTTTACAGTATTAACAAGCACTGAAGGAAAAGTTGAGCAAAAGTAAGAATTATACTTAGAGGCGGCAATGGGGTTACTCATTATGACTTGCAGGCAGTGTTGCACAGTTGCATTCGGCTCCATTTCAGAATGGAAGCCAATTAGTTCAATTTCCTTAGCCCTCGGCGATAAAAACGCTGTAACACTAACAGTGCAAGACCATTTCATTTCCCCGGTGCACTTTCGGAAAGTAGTGAAGTCGCGGGTACCAGAAAACGAAAGAGCAGCTTCCGGCATCACGTAAAGCGATCCACGCACACCTACGAGGGGCGTTAACACGGCAATAAGAGAGCCGCGGAGAAGCGGATATCACTCCTTAGTTACTTAAGTTAAAGATTTGTTGAACTTCTGTCTTTTTAGCCCTTCATTATGGTACAGTCAATGACAAACATGATCAAAATATATCTGCATGACTGAACAACCGCTCTCTAATTTCCTGGGATATTTATGGCGGGTGTTGGTCCTTTAGTAAACTAACAAAATTCGCTATAGCATCAACGGATGCGTGAAACTGCGCGCCAGGCTCCTCACGTCATCACTCCAATCAGGAAAAGTGCTCCTGATGAGTTTCTCTGGATGCACTGCACCAACAGCTGTGGTAGTAATACGAAATGGCACCAGCCTAATGAAGAGCGCGCAAACAATAACTCTTTGTATTTTAACCTCCTACAAAAAAAGAAAAATCAGCCTGTCACAAAAGAGCGCGTAATCCAAGCGCGCGCCGCGTGTCACGCAAGCCAGCGAAAGAACACGCCGGCCCCGCGGCAACTTCAACAGAGGGGGAGAGCGCATACGCCTCAAACAGCAACGCGAACAACGGCGCCTAGACGTCTAGAAGAGCATCGACGAAGCGACGGTAACCGGAGAGAGAGAGAGAGAGAGAGCATAAGCGCCCGCCGGTACACCTTCTCACCCGGCGAGTCGAGAGAGGTTGCTACAGCGTGAGCGTGCGCAAACGGGATGAGTCATCAACTACGCCCCCCCCCCCCCCCCGCCTTGACGACGCTCCGACGGCGGTGGTCGAAGGTGCGAGAAAAGACTCGAAGATTCTCAGGCTTTGGCGAGCTACGAGATCACGACTCCGATAGGAATGTTCGAGAACGCCTGTGACGGCTATATAACCGCCGTGTGAGAATCAGCAGGGGAGGAGTTCAGTCCGCACCGGTGAAGTGATGTAACGTGAAGACCGAGCGTCTGCGGAAGGGGATTCCCCGGCAAGCTAGTCGACGAGTTCATGGAGCGTCTGCATTTCCGGAAAAAGTTCCTTTTTCGAGATTTGCCCCGAGCTACGCCGAGATCGTCTGACTCCAGGACCAACACAGTGAATACGATTGGACACATAGTGTTCCTATTCATTTTGTAATTTACCTGTTGGACTCTTAGTGCTTGTCGTGAATTATTTTTCTTGTGTTTGTTATGTCATATTATGTCATATGTCATTTGTCATATTATGTTGTGTCTAGCCTATAAGTGTGCACTTGTGTGTGTAACTGCCTTGTGTGACGAATATATTTTGTTGTGTTTGAGAACTCTGGGCTCTGACTCGGCCTTTGGACAGCAACCGGCGTTGGCTGGCGCACCAGAGGGCCCATTCTTAATTGTCCTTGCTTTTGTGGGATTATTTTCGGAAGCTGATAAGTCGGCTTTGGAATTTGGTCCGGCGTCTGCGCCTTGTTCACGGGGTCTGTGACAGAGCCCTTCCACTACTTTGAAGATGGAAGCCAGCGAAGCTGTGACTAAGGCGGGTCTGCTATAGTGCATATTGCTATAGAAATTCATATATTCGTATTATCATTATTGACTATATTGAGCGTCCTCGGCGTGTTCGTCAAAGAACAAGGACACTGGCGTCTTGTTTTCGGCCGGCGCGATGGCCTAGTAGTGCGTTTGCTGCGCCAAGTCCACCCCATCGTCATAGACTAGCGTATGAGCCACAGCGTTCATAGCTGCGGCACACTGGATGGCATCGTCAGGATCCTGACGTCAGGATCCCGGAAGATGTGGTTAAACCAGCGTCCGTCCCATAGCGAGTCCACAGGGCAACTGCTGATAACAGCGCTTGTGAAAGAGGCATCGGCGGTGGCGAGGGGCATAACAATGGGTCATCCATCATCCGTTTTTACACCTGTGCTATGGCACAACTGGCCGGAAACCGCTACGCACATGGAGCCAAACCACGCACATGGAGCCGAAATTGTTGTTCTACGAGTCGTTTCGTTGTTGTGCTACGTACGTGTCGTTAGACTCCGAGCACGAGCGCGTGCTCAGCACGCGCTCCATGCTGCATCCAACGCTGCATCCAACACGCATGCTGCATCCAACGGCACGAGCGCAAACGGAGGGGTGCCAACGAGCCAGCTGCAGAAGAGACGACGCTCGAGCCAATGCTGGTGATGATAGTTTTTTTCTACACTGCGGACACGATACCGGGGAACCTAGCCCTTAACAGCTTCGCTGTAAAAAAAGCGTGTTTCGGTTAATGCATATTAACTAAGCAGGCTGTTCACAAACTGTAGACAAATCCCGCCGGAAAATGCCACAGTGAGTGAAGCACACTTTCCCGCGATGCCTTCTCGGGCACTCGGTCGCCTGCGTTTAGTAAGGTGTACTTCACAGCAAAGCAAGAGCGCCGCGATCCAGCACTGTAGCAGACGACGCGAAGCACCTCCCCTAGGTCCCTGTGCGCCTGCGCCGCTTCGCTTCGATGCGCGGCCGCGCAGGAAGCACTGGCGCTCCGCAGAGCGCGGCCACGTTTAGCCGTGTTCACCCCAAGAGTGGACGACGCTGTACACTGACCAACTATAACACAATTGGCACAGATGCGCCAGCCTATTAGATTCGCTTATTTACCTGACGTCAAGCGATTTCGCGAGTTTGAAATAACTGTTTTAAATGCGTAAGCATTTCTGTGCTTACTCAACGAGGAAACTGCCGGTACGTCCGTCTGTCCTTCCTTCCTGTAAGACGACCACTTTCAATATAGAGCCCGCAGCAGCGAGCGACTTCCCCTTCGTGCTGCCTGTAGCTTCAACGCGAACGAAGCGGCCAGAACACAGCACCCCCGAAGGTCTCAGCACACGACATACCCTGGCCCTTTCTCAGATCGCTTTCAAAATGTGGGCCCGCGCGTTTCTCTTCAACGCGAAGCAGCGAAAACACAGCGCGCTGAGCTATCGGCAGTCGGCACTCTCTGTGCGCTTCGCAGATCGCTTTCAAGATATGGTCTGCGCGGCCGTGCCACAGTACGTTTCAGCAGTCCGTGCCGCCGCCGCATGCAGTCTTTTGATCACGATTCATAGTGGTTCGACGCGGATGGACAAGGCGCTAAAGAACGCTAATGGCTCATGGTGATCGGAACGTCATCAGCGCACCTGGCGCCACCACCTGCAGTACTTTGGTTACGTTATCAATGCACCTTTCCAAGCTGTCGGCACCATTTCGTTCGCCACAGCGCTGTCGTTTGTAGTGGCCTAGGGAGCCTACATGCAACGCCGTTTTAAAACGGCGTTGCATGAAGGCTCCCTATACTGGCCCGATTAAGTGCCATAACACTGATAATGTCACTGGGCTGCGTGGAGATGAGCAAGTGGCACAATGCTTACTCGTGCTTAGACAACTCCCAGAGAAGTTTCTGCGTGAATTTGTTTTTTCCGTGCAGATCGGTCTTTGTGTCAGTGGTTTCAGGATGAAACCTGAACGTCTAGGCACATTTCATAGGGAATCCTGGTGTCACGGCTCAGCGGGAGGTATTATCTTAGCTTGAATGAATTAGCTTTTATTTTATAATTAGCCTAGCATATACTTTAGCCGACTAAGGTCATTAATCTGTAAGCGGACTCCAGATGGTTCAGCTCTCTTTCAGAGGTGAAGAGCAGGTGCACTGCGTTTTTGTGGGTGGAGCTTCTTCGTAATTATTAGGTCGTCACCGACGAGGGACCTAAACGACATTAAATTTCTCCACCGACGGTGCACAAACTCGTTGCGCTCAAGAGGTTAAAATTTGACGCGAGGTGCAAAAATGACCAATTATTGGCTGAAAAGCCCTGCGCGAAGAAGTTGCATATTGCAATGAGGAATACGCATTGTTACGTTTACTTTATAATGATTAGGAATTACGTTTTAAAGCAAATTCTTAGTGATGGCCCCCTACGCAGGCTGCATTGCAGCATCAAATAACCATATTTCATCGCCGTATCCATATACAGGCTGTCCCACGTAACTTGAGCCAAGACTTCAAAAGTGAACCTTCAGAAACCACCTAATTGTTTTCTACATGATTTGTCTCACGTAGTTACCTTTTCCGTGGGCCACAGAAAGCCCACGAAATACGGAAAGAAAACACGCGATGGGGCGCTCGAGCGACTGGTATTGTGCTGCGCTCAAGCGTGCAATAAGTGAACAAGCGCTGCCGGAGCCCGACTGTGGGCATGCCCAGCACAAGGGCAGTGCTGCCCGCCCTGCCCTTGTGGTGGCAGTGCGTTTGAATGCGTAGCTGCATGGCACAACTCTTAACCCGTACTCGATTTTTGCCCACGTGCTTCACTGTGCTTACATGTCTTAAGTTACCCTTTCCCAATGACACGCCCGCATCCTATGCAAGACTGATTCGCTACAATAGCGCATCAAGATATCATAACTGGGTACACCCTAACATATACCGTAAAACAGTCCTTGAATTTATAAAAAAAAAACAGAGGTATCAGCGCGGATAAATATAAAGGTCATTACCCTCGTGCCACGTCTTGCATGTAATAATGGACGCCGCCGTCTACCTTTTTTCAACGTTAACACGGAAGTGGTCATGTCAAGTACTCATCCGGTACATATGAAGTCGGATGCATGCGAAATAGTATGAAAGTAGTTTATGCACGTTCTTTCCGTCGGATTTTGTGGAAACTTACACGGAATATGCATACACCGGTGTGTCCTGACAGAAGACGAAAATCAGCCGTGATGTACGCTTTGAATATCACGAGTTGGCATGAAAATCGGGTACGGCAGTGTCCACATGCCAACCAAGCAGACGATGTTACATATTCATCTCTGTTTAGGCCAAGAAAGACAAGACGAAATGGCTACTTTCTGTATGCTGTATAGAGATGTTGGCTTCAGCATTTAAACATATGGTATTCATTTTCTTTAATTGTTTCTACCATACTATATCTATAGTCAGAAATAGTAGCCGACTTGAAAAGCGATTACGCCGATGAGCTGTTTTAGGGTCTTAGAAGGATATAACAAGTCTCCATCAAAGAATGAATGAATAAAGCCTATATTTTAAGGAAGGGGACGGCTCTAGGCCGCTGTTGGGGATTAGGTGGGAAGGAATGTGAGTTCCCGGATTGTTGGCTGAGGCACATCTTCATCTCAGTCTTTGATCTAGCGCTTTATGCAGACTCAGGTGCATGTTCATTTCCATCGCTCTCGCATGGGCTGGTCGACCCCCTTCTACACTACTCGAAACAAGCCACTTTGTCTGCCATATGTCGCAATGGCTTTCTGCCATATGCTATATGTCGCAACTGTCCATTTTTAGGCCACGAGTTTATACTCTACTGTCTTCCACCTAGTATATTTAGTTTTTCTAATAAATTAAAACCTGTATACAGGGCATTTCAGAGAACACTTTCTATAACAAAACTTCGTTTTATGCATTGAAGCTCAAAAGTAACTGGAACGCCAATGCATTACTCCGCAAAGTACGGGAATTAATATCTCGAAACTGGTCTCATCCTAACAATTAGTTCCAAGTGGATCCGCCTTGCGAACTCCACGGATAGAATTTGTAAATTGCAATATGGGCCATAAGGTAATTAGTTAAAACATAATTATTGAAATTTTGTTAATTCGTCGATTATGCATTTCAATTTTTTGTGCAAGTAATATCCGCCTCTTCAAGTAGACCAGCTCATGAACTAGAATTGTGCTATCTGCCACAAGCAACCTTTCAAACTTTTTAGAAGTGTTCGCTGAAACACCCTGTATAGTGTGTGTATGTTATCGGAGGGGGGGGGGGGGGGTTAGAGTTGGGACAGGGCATTAAGTGACGGCAGGAGGAAGGCTGACGTGCGCATCAAGAATTTGTTGAGCGCGCGTACGCGTGATGTACCGCGGCGACAACGTACACGCAAAAGAGCAGATATATGGAATACAGGGTCGACAGACAGAAGTTTGCCAGCACCCGCAACGAAAGTGAAAACATATCGAAAACGACTTGTTCGGCTTTATTATTGTTCCGTTCAGTGAGGGGTCGCACGTCATGGAGGACCACAGGAAAATATTTGTTCCGTTCAACGTTTGTTCCAGTTTAGGCGTCATGTCACGTGTCACAAGCGAAGAAAAAAAGTTAGTGTGGGCTCATTGAGCAATGTTGGAGCACGTATAGCTGGTAACGTCAGTAGTATTCGTCCAAGGAATGTCGTAGACGATTGCTGAACACTTCTTGTTCACCTAATCAGTGGAAAGGACAAGACAATCAATCAATGAGAAAATGTCATAATATAGGACAAATTGGGCAAGTATATCTATAGCCAATGTTTGAAAAAGTTATTACGGTGAGCAGCGCAAACACAACGAAAACAATTTTTTTCTTCAAGATTCTTATATTGCGCGTAGAGCCTGCAATGTAACAGCAAAGGGCGTACCCGCTTGTGCTATAATTAACGCCGTTAGAGAATTTTCGTACACCGCGAGTGTTGCACGCTTACTGCGCCCGCATACCACCAGAGCAAACGCAACAACGAAGACAAGCTTTTTTTCTTGTTCAAAATTCTTCTATTGCGCGTAGAGATAGCGTGCACTGTAGCAACAAAGGGAGTACCCGCTTGTGCTATAATTAACGCCATTCGATAATTTTCGTTTGTTCTAAGTTTACTGCGCTCGCACGCCACCAGAGCAAACGCACAAGCGTGACAGAAACCAGCCGTTGCTTCTACATATAAGCGCCGGAGGTTGAGCATCATGGCGGTTTGATGGCCAGCTTGTCATGTGGGCTGTCTAAACGACTGCTTTCCGAGAATCAGTTTATCGAGACTAGCAAATATTAATCGGTCTCTAACGCTTTACTATAGATTGCTCACCGAAATGAGCCAATGACTCTTAATATGAGTTGGCGTTTGGGAGCATATTAATGTTTAATGCGATGGCAACAAATGTATCATCTATACTGCCACCAGTAGGATTTCGAAGTTTTGTTCTCACTTCTCTCAAACATGTATTTACACCTCCGAAATAATCATTAGCCAGTAAGTACTACACACGCATCTAGATGGTGACGAAAGGTGTTCGATAAAATGTGATAGTTTAAAGAATAGATTGAGCTAGCAGATTCCTTGGTGTGTGTGTGTGTGTGTGTGTGTGGCCTACGTGGCTGAAGTGAACTAAAACTGCGCATCTGTGAACTTAAGACTAATCAGTGCACGGCCAAAGGACCACCACACAATTGCCTTTTGCAGAGACTATCGCGCAAAATCAATTCGTTCAAACCTTGTTTCATTTTTCCTTCGCCGGAATTTTGCAGGCTTAAATTCGCTCCCCAATTGTATTTTCGAGGTTTTGGAAGTTATCAAGTGCTATAGATTCCTTTAGCGTTGTTTACATGGCAAATATAGGTCTTTTAGACATAACACCGCAAGAACGACGGAACGCCAACAATGCGTGCGGACAGAACACTGTTCTTCCCGCCCACTTCGTTTTGTCGTTTCGCGCTGTTCATCTTAATCTCAAGTCAAACAATCTCGCTCGGCTTTTGTCGTGCAACTATGGGATATTCCGTCTACCCCATCAAACATGACTTAATTATGCTGCCTAGCTTGACATTGCCAATTTAAACAGGTTCTCTAAAATGAAAAAGGACAAATTTGCGTATTAGATATATTGTGTATTAACTAGGTGAAGTTTTGTATATGTCGTGTAGTGTCCATCTCAGGTAATCGACCTGAATAAGCCACAGTGTGCTATGTGCTATCAGCACTAAACTGAAACAAAAGTTACACGCACAGCTGGTATGCGTATTGAACGATGTGGCCCGAAAAATGCGACCTTGGGGCGTAAATCGACCGTAAACGAAGCAACGATAAGCGCAAAATTTTTTGTTCTTTGCGTATTTCCTAAAAATAATAGCGCTGGTAGCGCTATGAAAAATATAAAACGTGCGAGCCGTTTATCCTTGCAGCAGCCCCATAACAGCTGTTCGCTCTCGGTGACGCATATTTGCTGCATGTCACGCTTTTCGATCCCCATTTCTAAAGCACTTCTTTTAGAGCGCCGGAAACTGCTAGCAATGTGTCCGCAAACGTAACCACCATCTGTACTCCGTTTCGAATACAGCAGGCAACGCTACGAATTGAGGCTAGATGGACATAACCTTCCCGCGTTTCTGACAAGAAAGAAAATAAAAAAAAAAAATAGCGCGTCATATACGAGGTGACCACTTTAAACTTTCACACAATTTTTAAAGATCGCTTGTAGCGGAAAACACAATTCTAGTCCTTGAGCTGGATTATTCAAGAAATCGTAGCTTTCTTGCGCGAGAAATTGAAATAACTTTCTCATTACCTATTTTATGGTACATATTGCAATTTACTAAATGTAGACAGCGCGTTGGCAAGGCATATCCACTGAGAATTAATTTTTGGGATGAGACCAGTTTCGAGATATTCCTTGTCAAAGCGTGCCACAAATTACATAGGCGTTCCAGTTACTTTTGTGCTTCAATGGATGAAAAAGCGTTTTGTTAAAAAAATAAGTGGAACAACAACACATTTTTACGGCGAGTTTGAGGGCGCATATATCTCGAAACGCATGGCTTCTTCAAAATTCGTTCCAAGTGGTTATGCTTTGCAAGTTCACCTGCTTCAATTCGTAAATTGAAATAAGTGCCGTAAAGTAAATCATAGGAAGCTAATTAGTGAGTTTTCATCAATGAGCTGATGATGTGTTTCGATTTCTTGCGAAAGTAATGTCCACCTTTTTGAATAATCCCCCTCAAGGCCTATACGCAATCTGCCACAAAATGACTTCAAAGTTTCGAAGAACTAAAGTAATGTTCTTCTTCTTCTTTCTGGGGTTTTACGTGCCAAAATCAGTTCTGATTATGAGGCACGCCGTAGTGGAGGGCTCCGGATTAATTTTGACCACCGGGGGTTCTTTAACGTGCACTACAACCCAAGCACATGGGCGTTTTTGAATTTCGCCTCCATCGAAATGCTGCCGCCGCGGCCGGGATGCGATCCCGCGATCTCGTGCTCAGCAGCGGAACGCCTTAGCTGACTGAGCCAGCGCGGCGGGTGAACTAAAGTAATGATCACCCTGTACGTGAACGAATGGCATAATTTTTAGGTACGAGGTCGCACAGTCCTATGCAACATTAAACCTCACAGTGTTATATTTCAGAATACGACGTAATTATTCAATCGATGGTGTCGCAGATCTGAACCTACTTATTAAACAACGAGCGGAGTGACGTTTCTGCGGGAAGCGGTCACAGTCCACTGCTTGCGTTCGCGACCAACACCCGCCGTGGTTGCTTAGTGGCTATGGTGGTGGGTTGCTAAGCACGAGGTCACGGGATCGAATCCCGGCCACGGTGACCGCATTTCGATGGGGACGGAATGTGAAAACACCCGTGTACCTAGATTTAGATGCACGTTAAGGAACCCCTAGGACCACGGCGTGCTTCCTAATGAGAGCGTGGTTTTGACACGTAAAACCCCTAATTTAATTTTTTGGTGATCAAAACCTTAAACGTCAAAAACAGGCAGCTCAAAAGTTCGCAAATGATACGTGAATTCAGGTTACGTAACTTGCACAAGTTGTATGACCATCACCAGCCTATTTTGACGGCCACTGCAAGACGAAGGTGTCTGTAAGCTGCAATATATGAAGTAGTTACGCCGTAGAAAGCGTCGCTGAACAAAATAAACAAGAGAGAGAGAGAAAAAAAAAACCGTGCAAGAACACCTAAGCACTTTTGAGTTGTGAATACGAAAGGATTAATGTCCAATTGAACGCCTTTGAGTAGTCCTTCGAGTTATGAAAGTCTCAGAGATACCACAAGGCCGGTGCATTTCGATCCGTGACGTAATGCTACATTGCCCGACTGCCAGGGTTTAATGGGGACGCTCGCGAGTAAGCCGCGGCGATTCTGACGTCACCGCTTTCGTCACGCCGGGCTTGGCAATGGAAATGTCGGTCCAAGCAACGTGATGTCATAAAGCAGAGTGCACAAACCTACTATCTCGGGAGCGCAGGCTAGTGGGTCAGACGTCAGACACTCGGCTTCTGAGCGTGGGGATGTAGGTTTGAAACTCACTACCGCCAACGTGTTTCCTTTCGAACTTATGTTTTTTATACATTGATTTCTTTATAGCGAGAACCGATTAGAATTAATGAACAAATTTATTTGTCAGGATTAAAACCCTGCCGGACCTACGGGGGTGGGAAGTGACAGAGACATGTACTCGCGGTAGAGCTCCATCACCTCCACGGCCCAGCGCAGGACGACAAGGAACATGTCGATAACACAGGCTTTTTAGAGCGAGGGTGACGTGGAATGGCGGCGATGCCCTCTCCCCTCACGGAACACCAGCGCGCCATTGCCTGCAGCCGTTCCCTTCCACCCGCTCTTCTCCATCGAGATGCGCACGTGATGTGGCGTCGCAGCCAACGGGAATTTGGTTCCGTTTGGCTCCTAGACGCCGCCTTCTTCGCTCAATGGGCCATTGGATGCTTTCGCATCAAAAAGCTGCTGCTGCGCGAAGTGAAACTTCTTAAGACCGCGCTACTTGCTTATAACCTCCATTGCGTTGCTTGCTAAGAATGAAAGGGAGTATGAGCTCCTTGGGCTAAGCATGCAGACTCGACAGCTTACCGGGCCGGCTGGAACACATTGCTCTACCGAATATTGAACTTGACCAATCTTGCAGTTGGTCGGTGCCGTAGTGAATGTCAAGTTGTAGTTCACACCTGAAACAACCTGTATTAAGAAGAGAGGGATGAAAAAGGAAGCAATTACTTTCATTCGTAGAGCTTAACGTCCCTAAACTGGCACATTGGCCTCAGGAGGGACGCCGCAGTAGGTGGCTCCGGCGTAATTTTGACCCACGCAAAGGACGGTACTCGAGCTTTATTTCCTTTTTTTTTCGCTTTGACAGTGAAATACTGCTGTCGAGGACGCGAATTGAACCTGCAACCTTTTGCTCAGCCGCAGGATGTCATGGCCGCTGAGCCTTCATGGAGGGCAGCCATTACTGTCGGTCGATCATTGGTTAGAAAAGTGTGCGCAGTACTTTAAAGTGCTTAGTTCACAAAAACTCCGAAAAGTAAAATACCTGGCCTAATACGTAGAAACAAAAGCGCCAAACAAAGACAAAAACTAACATAAGATCAAGGCAGACTAAAAAGAAACATTGAATCAATTTAGACGGATCGAACATTTTATGAAACACAATTACTTTCAGCGAGTGCCTTTTCTACGGTGTCTGGTTGCTTCCAACTATATCTTATATTTGAACGATTAGCGATGGGTCCAGACGTAGCAATTTTGCGTAGGCGAATTAATTGCGTTTTATGTGAAGCGCAAGAATACTTGGTTGTAAACCATACACGTTGCAAATAAAGCCAAGTGGACGCACCATCGACGCTACGCTCAATCGCTTCGCGACAGAAAACACTGATTGGATTACAAACTAGCCCGCGACCACACCTTGGAACACATCGATTGCGTCCGCAATATGAATATTCTCCAAGAACGATAATGTTTTCTTGAAACCTAACAGAACTCTATGAACCGATGGTAAGAGCTGTCGCTTATCATTTCCTATGTTGCGGAGAATTTCGTCACGTTAGCGACAGCGGACGATTAGAAAAAGTGGTACGTCTATCAAATGCAATGAAGCATATAAAGCACGGACACAAGACAAAAAAAAAAAGGTGTTTCTGTATTCCTTTTCATTCTTTTTAGGCTCTCTCTGTGCCTACCTTTCCTTACCACAGTTTGTCTGCTTTTCATAGTCCCGATATTTTCATTAACAAACAGAAATTCCGTTTCGCGGAGCTCACCGTCTCTTTTTATTTGCAAAATGCGGACAATTTACGTGATCACAACTATGGGGCTCACCGTTATCCATTTCGCAACAACAATTTTTACAGACTGTCCGTTCTACAGAAACCCCGTTTTTCATCTACGGAAAAGTGGCCGGCAGCTTTTTACCTTGAACTTTCTCCGTAAACCGAAGAAATGTTTTTACATCGCAGTGAAGTCTGCCAACTAGGCTACCTTTACGGATTCCACTCGAACCGACACTCGAACCGACAATTGACTTCGCAGCCGGCGAAATGCAGCGGTGAAGAGCGTTCACGAAGGGAGCCGCACCTGCCTGTATGCACCTGCGTTTAAGTCCCTGTTATAAATTTGCGATCGCCGTTTGCTGCTGCGCTGTCTCCTTAGGCTGCTCTTTGATAAGATATCATTCAGGCTGTTCCGTACTCGCGGTAGCGCCGCAACTCGGTGGTATGGTGTGATAGATACGCGACCTCTTAGCCGACGATAACAAACGTTCGCAGCGATTCACGGGTGCTTTAAGAGCATGAAAGTACCGATGTTTAATCTCTATGCCTGGATGCCGTCTTGCCTGCGACGCTTCTATATTTAGGCCTTCGGCTGCTCTAGAGTGCTTGCCAGATTCCGGTCTGGCGGGTACGTTTTCGATTTAATTGACTGAGTATAACGACCCGATGCGACACGAAGGATATGAGAGGTGCCGTACTGGAGGTCCCACGAAGCGTGACGTGTCGTTTTGATACGCTCAATTTGACTCATCCAAGTTACGATTTCCTTTTTGAAATGCGTTTTTGAGACAACCGATGGCCTTATTAAAATTAAATTTGCTGCATTTAACAGAGAGAAATAAATATTGGTGACTGTAGCAAGTAAAATTTCAATCTGGCATTTCGAAAGCTTTGAAAAAGATTGAACAATCGGTAGACTCGCAAAAAATATAGAAACACGAGGTGTTTACAAGCTCGTACCTGAACAAAAAGCAGACGTCGCACTTCTTTGTACGGCGTGTTTTAGAGCATCTAAAGCGGACAAATTGAATTTCTCGCATGAAATGTTTGCAATGTTTACAAGGATATTGCAAACGTCCATTCACAAATTAGTGCTATTCTTCTGAATTGTGTGTAATGCATCTATTTTAACCGGTTAAACGCTTTAATAGGCGCAGTTTACAGAATTGGGCTATTGTTGAACACAGAGTTAGGGCTGAAAACTTGGTACGTAAGTTTCTTTCTCTTTTTCGCTCAATTTCGGAACCTTCAACAACTTCTATAAAAAAGATGACGCCTTAAATAGTATATCTGCTTCGAGAGTCACTAGATACGAGCCTTCCCATTTAAATGAATGAAATTTCATCGAAATCTGTCCAGTGGTTGACGAGAAAAACAATTTCTCCCTTCTATATGTATTGAGATCGCAGCGGTCGAGCTAAAGCTTCCTCTGAAGCACAGAAATGTTATGGAAAAGCACGAAGCAGCGTTTTTCTTCTTTTGCTTTTGGAATGCTGAAGCAAGGTTTAATTTGAGGCTAGTTCTGGAGATCATTCAGTAGTTAAATTACGGTTTAGTAATTATCTTTTTATTCATAAAAAATTCATTCTTTATAGGAATGTAATCTCCATGACCAGGCATATAGGTGAACGAGGTGTTATAATTTTCCTTCACGTGGAATGGAATGTGGGCCTTGTGGTGTTAATTTCGACCACCTGAGATTCTCTAACGCACACACTATCATAATTAGAAGAGTTTTTTTTTTGCATTCAGGCCTATTGGAGTACGGCCACTACGTGCAGCCAATTGAACCCGCGACCTCGCGTATTGCACCAGAACGCCACAACTGCTGTGTCACCGCGGTTGAGGTTTCTCTAAATACTTAGATAAGCTCTTAGTATTCCACTATACGCTATACCTTAATCCTTCCGTATAGGATGCCTCACATCTGTTCGCGAGAAACAGCCCGAATTTCTCTGACATTTGCTTGACAGTTTTTAGGCTGATTTGCGTCCCCCCGACTTTTCCGATATCTCTGTTCAGGCGAAGGCTGACCGTGGGGCCGCACTGACTCGTGATTACTCGCCGTTGCCCCGCTTACATATTCCTTATGCGCTGCGATATCCACTCCTGTTTTCTGCATTAATTTTGCAGAAACGATGTGAAAGTTATAAATCCCTCATGATTTAAGCGGTGACTGTGTGAAAAACATTAAATAATTACAATGCTAGGGTAGCTCACCTAACAACGCTACACACTGCAAGGCACTAGGTTTAGTGCAAAGTCTATAATAATACTTTGACAATTTATTCTTCTTGATGTCCACAGCAATCGTGCTTTTTTTTTTTGGAGGGGGGGGGGGAAGGAGCGGCCGAAGGTCTTTTTTGTTTTCGTGCAATATGTGAACAAATGTCTCTCGCTATTTATAGACTCCAAGTTCAAATTTTCAACGGTCTACTGCGTAAAGTATAACACGCAGTGGCTTAGAGGCAAATTAAGACCTAGTAATTAAGAATTAGGACCACGGGTAAAGAAAGGCGATGCTTAGCTTTTGCTACACTCCCATCATTCTCCTATGCTCTGCTTCTGCTCTGCTATTACCCGTAGCTGTGAGCATCTTTCTCTCCCTATGTTTTCACTAATAAAAATAAAATAAAACGTACCTGCCACAACAACAACAACAAACATACACAGAGCTACGCACTAACCTGGGTGGCGACATTAGTAAGCTCGACAACGGTGTCGAACACCTCTCGGTCCGCAGTTTGAGTGGAGACCGCGTAGTGAGCAAACTTGAGGAACTTGGGGTCCGCTTGTGGGTTCTGTTCTGTCCAACCACCCACCAACATTGAAGTGGTGTAGCCGGTGCGGAGCAATAGGCTTGCCCACACCACAGCCAGTAGAAGGGAGCAGGTTCGTTTGATCATCGCCATGCTGGTCTGAATTTTCAGCACGCTCTGGAAGTGATATACGATTTTAGGGATATTTACATAATCTAGTACAATACGCCAAACGATGCAAAAACAAAATGATGCTGATGAACCTCTGTCATGGCTCGTACCTAATAGGGGGATAGGCCAAGAAGCGGGTATGGCGACAGAAGACTATAGAATTAAGACAATCAAGAAACAAAAAAGGCGGCAACAGGAATATCAATAGATTATTACATTGGAGAATTAAAACAGCAAGAACACAAATTCACAGTATTATTACTAATATTGCTATTATTATTATTAGTAGTAGTATTATTGAAAATTTAACTTGCTCATTCTTTACGTCTATCCCTTATTTTAGGTATTTTTAACATTAAGTAATTTCCCTATTCCTGTCTATGCAAGGCTGACTACCTTATTACACAGTATTTCATTTCATTTATGGTCGGTGTCTTTCTCATGCTCGATTATTTCTTTTGCTTCTCTTTTTATCGCATTACCACCTGGATCGCGGTTGGTATGACAACGTTGATGTTTGTCACACAAGTCCCAGTGCTCCTTTGCGAAAAACAACACATATGACTTCCGCCCCACTCTCTTCAAATGATACGCGCTAGCCGGGGCCTCTCCTACGCTTTCCTTCCTCCGTGGTATTACAAAAAAGAATAAACACGACGTACTTCCAGTCGCAACGCGTTCCTTTTCGCTGTGAAACGTTTCGGCTGGTGGACCAGCCTCCATAACACACACGCATTCACTCTGACAAAGGCAAAACACCACATTCGGTGCGTCAGCGTGACGTACCGACTTTTAAAGTATTTTCTCCGTTTTGGGCTTTTGCGGCTCGTTAAAGCTCTTCAAACTTCTAATTTCTTGTCTTTCCGTTGCCTTTCTCACTCTCTCCTAATTTCAATATACGGTGCCTTTAGAACACATTGTAGTCCATAATTACCGACAAACATTGACCTAGCTCCGTACAGAAGCGTTCAAAAATCATTACCTCAAGGCGGGCTGGTGCGGGAACTTCAATGTGGTGTCAACTTCTGTCCCTTTTTTTGCTTTTTCTGGTTTACCAAGCTTCTTTTCGACGTAAGAGCGGCTTTTCTGAAGTTGTAGAAGGATAATTTATTAATACTGCTCGAATTGTTTAATGCAAATAGCATTCTTTGCCTACTTCAGCTGTTTTCTATCTATCTATCTATCTATCTATCTATCTATCTATCTATCTATCTATCTATCTATCTATCTATCTATCTATCTATCTATCTATCTATCTATCTATCTATCTATCTATCTATCTATCTATCTATCTATCTATCTATCTATCTATCTATCTATCTATCTATCTATCTATCTATCTATCTATCTATCTACTTAAACTGACACAGTGACCCGAAGTTGTTTACCTGCTTGGGCCATACGTATGTGCTCCTGTTCGTGATGCCATCGTAACAGTTCCATTGTTGTCATTCCAGCTTCGTGATATCTTACTTTCATCATGCGGCCGTCGTCACGCATTCTGCGCTGACCGAATGGCCCCAGTTGTATAATAGCTCGGGCCACTATGGGTGCGCTTGTGGTCGTGATGCCGCCAAGGTTGAGGCATCGCCGTCATTTTAGCTTTGTCATTCGACACTCGTCCTGCCCTCGTCGTGACGCCATCGTTGTCACACAGTCTTCATGCATTAGTTGCCACACCGCTATTGATAGCTTTCACGTGACGTCAAGCACCCACCATCTCACTGTTTTGGGGCACCAGCATGGTGATCTACGAGCACTTCAGTCCAATCCATTTTATTGAAAGCTTTCACGTGACGTTACGGACCCAGCTTATCATCGTGTTGGTGCACCAACATGGCGGCTACAATGACGTCAGTGGAATCCATCTATAGTGATGCCGTCGTGGTTGTTCAATCGTCATCATTTCAGCTTCGTCATCGGACTCTCGTCGTGCCGTCGTCCTCATACCACCTTCGTCGACCTATTGACGTAATCGTGTAGTCATTCAATCCTCATTATGCTACCATTGTCGTACCGTCTTCGTCAATGGTTTGCCGTCACACAGACGCTATAGCATGCATCCGTTTTCTTAGCGTCTTGGATATGCCGTCTCGATCGTGTCATCGTCGTCACTCCCGCTGAGTGCCATAGATAAGTGAGTGCCATAGATAAGTGGGACGATATCTGAGTATGTTTCTCGATTGCTATTCGCATCACAGTTGACAGTCATTGTGAGATGAGTTCTACCGCAGTTTTTTTTTCTGTTTAGTGTCCCTTTAATGTGTGTCATGTGAGCCCGTAGACCTCACTAACTTGAGCAGTACAAATATAGTCTTCTGTGTGGAGTTCCTTTAGGAGCACGGCCAAAGAATTTTTTGTTGTATGACAGTGGACTGGTTGCCCAGTCTATCCAGCACTGCGCCGATAACTTGGCTCTCTCCACTGATGGCTTCATGGGTGACCTTTGGCGTCCCTGCAAGCGGCGCTCTGGTGACGTCAGCGGGGGACTCGCCTTGATTGTCTGCTACGCTCTGGCTAGAATAGCTGCGTTTTCATTCGTTTGGTGTCGGTTGTCTCCAATTACTATATACCTGTAGTTTTTATTGTGTTAGTTTTATAAGTGCTCACAAATTATTCGCACATGATATAATTAAGCCAGAAACGGTAATGTGCCACCGTACATTAAACGTTATATGAGCCCCCCCCCCCCCCCCCCTTCTTTCACTCAGTGTGATGCAGGGTTCTTTACAGACAGTGGGGCACAGCGAAAGTATACACAGCGGTGTAATACTTCATAGCAGGTGTCGAATAAATTTTTAAGCCCGCTGTAAGTTTTCCCTACACATTTAATGTCGCAGACATATTAGCTATAGTAATCCACCCTTACATATTCACTAAATTAATTTAGGTGGCTGTTATTCCGGTAAGTTGCATTAATTATTATTCATTTCTCGGAGGATACTTTAGAACAACTTTGAATTTTAGGAACGTTCTGTTAGGCAGAGGGCAGTGTTGGTCTCTTCTGATCGTGGTAGAGGCAGATAAATTTTCGAGTTAACTTGATGTTTGCTTTTAGGAAAACGTGACAGCTGAATGTTCGAGAATGGATAGCGTCAGTGGTTTTTTCGCAGAGATATGTAGACAGTTCACGTCAGTTTCCATTAAACTAAGACTTTTTTTCGGATTTCGTGAGCTCTGAAGATAAGACTGTATCAGGTTAGATACTGGTTATTCTGCAGTCTACTTCAGCTGACTTTAGAAATCGCCGAATGGTTGTTCCCGCACGCACGTAGAGAGTACCGCGCCTTAGAAACGGGCTGCGCGGATCGCTTTTAACAATGGTACACTGTAAAAATTAATTTTCTCTTCGACGTATTATGTAAGGGTGTGTCTAAGGCTGTCGTGTCTCGCACGTGTATCTAGAAGACGCCAGCATTTGAGTTTCATTTAGTGCGTGGAAGTACTTATAAATAAGTGCGAATCTTCTTGTAGTCTTACACGCGTAATTTGCGCAAGTTTTTTTTCTGTTTCTTTAATGCGTGATTCGCACGCAAGAGTTTTGACCGCACAATGAAAGCGAGTCTGATAGTACATCCGTGATGTCAACGAGGGTCTCAGTGGCACTATTACGTGCGTTAATAACGGATGCGGAGTACGAACATATGACATTTCAATTCTCAATGATTTAGGGTCATTCTGCAGTTAAGTTGGAGGATTTTGGTGTTGTATGCATAGACGTGTAGTGTTCTGTTTGATTTTTTTTCCAGTCCAATACATTTTCATGCATGAAGTGGCGCCTGAACCGGCAAAAAGAAAAAAAAATATTGCCGAGAGCTAGTGGGGCTATACTAGTCAAGGTGCAACCAAATTAGGAAGGCCCACTAAGCTTCAACAAAGTCACTCGCTCACCAGAGCAGGAATTGGCCTCCCTGGTGCAGTATTCGGCCGCTATCTCCCTAATGACTCCTAAAATCAACCCATGGCCCTCAGTCCCCAGCGGCTGCGGAGCACCTTACCAAGGTGGCGGTCAGACCTGCGACGCGGCAGAGGGTGCTAAGAATCTTTGGGTCCGGACAGGCCGCCACTGGAAACTGAACCTGGCAACGTTCAACACTCGCACCCTCTCGAGTGCGGCTAGTTTATCAGGTCTATTTGAAGAATTATAAGGTACTTAATGGGATATTATTGGCCTCAGTGAGGTTAGAAGAACTGGTGAGGCTTATACAGTACCGACTAACGGCCACGTCGTCTGCTACAGAGGTCTCTCAGATAAGAGAGAATTCGGGGTAGGATTTCTAGTTCATAAGGACACAGCGGGCAACATTGCTGAATTCTACAGCATTAACGAGAAGGCAGCAGTCGTCGTAATAAAGCTGAATAGGAGGTATAGAATGAAGTTTGTACAAGCCTACGCCCCAACCTCCAGTCACGGTGATGAAGAAATAGAACAGTTTTATGAAGATGTACAATTAGCAATGAGAAACTTGCAAACTCAGTTAATGTAGTCATGGACGACTTCAATGCAAAAGTGGGGAAAAAGCAGGTTGGTGAGCAAGCAATTCGCAACTACGGCATCGATTCTAGGAACACTAAAGGAGAGATGTTGGTAGAATTCACGGAAACGAATAGGCTCCGAATAATGAATACATTCTTCAGGAAGCGCAACAACAGGAAGTGGACTTAGAAAAGCCCTAATGGAGAAACAAAGAATGAAATAGATTTCATACTCTCTGCCAATCCCAGCATAGTGCAGGATGTAGAAGTGTTATACCCCTGTCAAGCGGGCAAGTTAAGTGCATTTACGCAGAGTGTCACTCGGTTTAAGTGCACTTTGCGAAATCTAAACGTCGAAGGGGAGTGTCACTCGCAGAAGAGTGTACTCCGGTCGAAGTGTGTTCATGGAACGCACTTTGCTGGACGAGTGTGTAGCCTCGCCGCCAGCGGTTTCAATGGCACGAAATTCAATGCATAGGAAAGGACACAGAAGTTAATTTTAGTGGTTGAACAGCTAATGCGCACAGATAATAGCCTAAAACGCGTTCATATTCTGTTCTAGCAGGATCAAATGGCGCCTCGTCACACGCCGCTATGTCGTTCTGGATTGGCTAGGCATTTTTCTTGGCCGGCATTGTCTTGCCACACGCTTATAACAAAAAATCTTTTCGTTTTTTGTTGAAAAATATAGATTAAGTTTGTTTTTATTAATAATACAACGTAAAACAATCACTTTTTTTCTTTTTAATCTACATCATCACAAGACGCGCTCCTAGTCTGTCGCCCCCCCCCCCCCCTTTTTTTTTTTTTTACTGCTAGTGCGCTCTGTTTTCCCGTTTAGTACCGCGTTTAGAACCGACGCTTTCACTTGCACACACAGCATACGGCGCACGACGACGATTATATCGCCCTTGGACCTTATGCGGAACCTCACGGCGACGACAACGACAGAAATTTTTTGCTTTAAAGACGGCTTAACTAAGCAACTGAACACCTATTCGCAAGATGCTAGTGCTTGTTCAAGCAGCCCTCACCATCGTTCTGAAGTAAGAACAACCACAGTACGAACGCTGTTCCACTCCTCACAATCGCTTAGCGAATTCGATTGTGCCAAATTGTTGTAGTTGGATTCTTTTGTTTCTCCTATTTATTTATTCATTAAATGATTCGTCTTACATTTGCGTGTTATATATAACGACGATTTGAGTATCAAGCACGTCGTAGTCGTGGACTCCGGAATAATTTTGACCACGTAGGACTTTTGAACGGCCACCTAACTTTAAGTTCACAAAACGTTCTTGCATTTCGCCCCCATTGAAATGCAGCCCAAGCTTCCGAAATCGTACCCGCGACCTCGAGCTCAGCAGTGCAACGTCACAGTCACTGTACTACCTCAGCGGGCCGTTTCTATACTGCCGCTGGGGTTTTACGGCGGATGCTATATGGCTAACAAAACGTTTACCTACTCACCGAACAATAACGGGAAGTCGAGCGTCAAAAGACTGGCCTCCTCCTCTGAATTTCGAGCACACGAACACGACCGTGAACTGCCGCCTACCGAATGCGGGGCAATTTCCCAGCAGGAAAAAAAAAAAAAAACTTGACTCGACACAAGGCTTGGGGGAAGCTTTTGACAGCCAAGTAAATAAAAAAGCCTTCGCACTGCACTGTCGAAGGCTTCCAGCAAAAAAAAAAAAAAATGAGAGAGAAAGAGAGAGAGAGAAAGAAAAACACCTCTGTACTCTCAGTACGCTTGCGGTATACAAGATAACTCGCCGTGCAGTGAAGAGGGCACAGCATGTTGCGACGTCTGCAGCTGACGTTGTGCAAACCGCGTTTGCCCTGCGTGTGGACTGCTCGAAAAAGAAAGAAAAAAAAAGAAAGAAAGAAAGCGGCCAACATAGGCAGCGGCTGGAAAAAGTTACAGAGCTTCGGTGACTGGTGTCTGAATCTGGTTACATTAGAGCAGTCTTAATCTGTTCACTGCATTTTATGTTAGGTACGTCGCTTCCAAACTATTGAATTGTGATCCATAGACATAGGATTCAGGCATACGCAACCTATGATTCGGCTCATCTACAGCTGTTTCTTTTTCCACACAAAGTACACTTGTGTGTCTTCTTTTCATGAGAGCTCAGAAGCGATGGACAAGGCCTAATGTGACAAGGTTGCAGCACGGGCTCAATCCGAGCTACGCAAAAAACTCCTCGCGAGAAAATAGTTTAAACAATTTCAAAGCGCGAAATATATGCTATGCTGTCCCGTTCAGGATAAGTAACGGTTACGCTAATCACTATTCACAGCTGTTATGGGAAATATAAAAACAAAACAGGAAAATGAAGAACGTTGACATCGTTCGGGTTTTCATGTGATTTCGCCGTGAATGGTGACTGATTTTTCTAGTCGTGTTTGCTGCACTGGCCAATATTTTATTGGTAGCAACGCGCTTCTCAGTTTTCGCCGAAAACTATGGCAACTCTGACTCAGAAATGGCGATAATTTAGCTGCATAAGAAAGCTCGCTTTTCATTGGACTCGCATAACTATACCCTTGGTTTATTTCACATAAACAAACAAAGCATACAAAGTAGTCATGATTTTTCTTCTTTCGATGCCTTGTTTAATTGACAATGTGTTCAAAAACAATTCGGAACTGGAGTTAAAGCTACAGCTGCCGTCAGCCAATCAGGAGCGTAAACATTCGAAAGCACGTAACTCGCCGAGCTCTCATTATCGTTGTCAATAGCGCCGTCAGATTATGCCTTGAGCGCGATCTTTAACGCGAGAGGACCGTTTTACGTATTAGAACTTGAAATCCTGTGTCAGATTATATTCATATGCAGTATATTCAATGACCGAGCTATTACGGGTTTTAGAGGAGCGCTAAAAAGTAAACGTCAGATCACTTAGGAGTGGTTAAGTATTTTATGGAAGAAAGAGGTTGGTCGATAACGCATAAACTAAAGGCCGAAGTCTCTCTTTGAATTTGAAGCCCATATTTTAAACTATTTCGCACATTTAGATTTTCGTATGCAGAAAAAAAGAATTAGAAGCACCTAGTAAGTGCCCTTGGTTATTTAGGGTACAATGATACTTCTTCATTCAAAAGAAATTAGGCAGACGGGAAAAGCGCGGAAATTCATGACGTAACGAGAACCTAATGAAGAAACTTTATTGTGACGTCGCCGCCTGCTTTTAGTTGAAGCGCCTTTACGGGTAAGACCAACGTTTATTTTTTTTTCAAATTTCTTTATTAACATAATTGCACTCACAATACACAGATCAAGGTGATATATCTTCAGGAGGAGGCTCAAAAGTAAACAATGTGCCTCCTATCTCAATTAGACCAAGCGAATTTTCAATAAGCACAGACATGAACTGACGTTACAAATACAGTAGTACAAGTCGTTTAAATGCACGTAGGCGAACAAATGAACTATAACACTTATTTCAAGAAGTTTATCAATATACTTTATTAAAGCAATGATAGTAAGGAAGTTTTCAAAGACGATATGAAGCTGCTTGATGGCAACATTTTCAAGTGGGACTTTACATTGTTCCAGATTGAGATGGCACTAGAACAGATGGTTTGGTTTCCGTAATTTATTGATACTTTTGGCAAGAGAAAGCTATTTGACAAAGCAAACATTGATGTATTTTTATTAGTGAATGGATGAACTGTGAAACCATCAACAGAAACGTGAATGTGAATGACTTTAAACAGCAGGACCATCAAAGTAAATTTATATATGCAGACGACAGGTAGTACACACAGTTGGAGGAATAGGGACATAGATGATAAAAGAAGTGATGTAAATGTTATGATTAGGGCTTTTAGGCCGCAACCAATTTTTCTATAACAGATTCAATGTGAGCGTCGAAATTTAGTGTGGAATCTACATTGACTCCTGGGGAATTTCGTACGACCTACTTGCTCAATGTCAACGTTATTTATCAAAAATGAAAAAAGGTGGCTGACTAATGGATTAGCACACGAGGAATAAGGATTATAAACAGGGATAAGGTGCCTCAGATAGGCTGGCCAACGTTTCGATAGGAGGACCTATCTTCGTCGATAGGTCCTCCTATTGAAACGTTGGCCAGCCTTTCTGAGGCACCTTATCCCTGTTTATAATCCTTATTCCTCGAACGTTATTTATCAGTAATTGTAAATTAGGTATCCCCGATCTTTCAGAAGAACGGAAAAATATGAATTGAGATTTATCTGGGTTTATGCTTATGGAATTCTTCTGGCACCATTCTTCCAAAAGGTTTACGGTGCATTTATTTTTTCTTTAGGGTGAGTGATGCTTTTGGCTGATGCTACATTCGCTGTATCATCTGTATAGAAGAAAACACTTGGTATTATATCAGTAACTAGGAAGATCATTATTGAATGTCAAGAGCAATATGAACCAAGAGTGGATCCCCTTGGAACCTGGTCCGGAAAATCCCCTATCAGCGCGAACGGTTTGATATCTATCTGAAAGTTAATTCTCAATTAGTTTTCAAGTGGGCCAGTATTGTGAAAACTTGACAGCTTAGAAAAAATAATTTCATGGTTAATATTGTCAGACTTTTTTGAACCTAATGAAGACAGAACATGCGACTAATACATCGTCCACTGTTTCCTAATCCATTCTGTAAATCTAATTACTGCGTGTTCAGTTGAAAGACTCGCGCGAGACCTGAACTGTGAGTGTGAAAGTTTATTAAACTTAGCGAAGTAATCGGAAACTCGGAAATATATGGTATTCTAAAGGGCTGAAATAAACTGGATTTACCAATGATGTTGAACAAAATATCGCTATTTAGCGTTGTTTTAGCGTCAGGAAGGTAGAGAGCCGACGTACTGTAGTGGAGTACTCTGGATAAATTGTGACCACCTGTAGCTTTCCCCAAAATCTCTCGGCAGAAACGTTTTAAAATTCCGTGTCCATCTGAATGTGGACTCCGTGGAGTTGGATCGAACCTATGAACACTGAGTCATCGCGGCTGGTCGAGCGTACCCTACACGAAAATTTACAAGAAAGCCCATCCAGCCTGCCTGCTTGACCAATTCAGAAGTCCCCTTCAGATGGGAAGAAATATGTTAGGCCATAATTTCAGGGAAGCGCTGCGGCGATCAGATTAGGATATTATGTAGAATTTAGCGTAAGCTGTAGCTACCTGAAAAGGAGATAAGGGACCCCACAGCAGCCGTGGGGTCCCTCAGGGCGGAGTACTGAGCCCAATGATGTTCAATCTAACGCTCATTGGACTCGCCGACATCCTTCCATGCACCTTTAGGCTCTCCATCTATGTCGACAACACTTGTATTTGGACGTCGGGTGTAACACGACTCCAGCTTCACGCGCGGCTTCAGAAGGCAGACACTTGAACATCATCCTACCTTAGAGAAGAAGGACTTCAAATATCATGTGAAAAGTGTGCAGTGATGACATTTACCAGGAAACCAATGTCTCCATATACGTGATATCCATAGACGGACAGCTGATCTCGTACAGCACAAGTCACAGATTTTTGGGGGTGGTTATTGACAGAAATCTCTCCTGGGCCCCTCACGTGAATTATGTGAGAACCGGTCAGACGGGTCTTTGCCATATGTTTAAGCTCCTAGCAGGGGAGTCTCAGTACAATCTATGCTGCAACTGTACAGGGCCTTCTATATTGGATTTCTGCGGTACAGCCTACCGGTCATCTCCAACTGCAGCAGAACTTACCTGAATATAAGCGAAGGCATCCAAGCCCAAGCCCTCAAGATATGATTTGGTCTACCACGGAGCGCGGCGACGACAGACGTTATTACAGTGGCCTCAATATTCCACTATTAGAACGCACACTGCCATTGAAACAATGCGTGTGCACAAAGGAACTTCGCCCGGAAACATACCCACCACCTCACAAGCCTCCCTGTAGAAATGCCCCACACGACATTCAGTGAAACTGTCTTCGCGCACAGTAACTCTCTCATGTCACAGGGTACGCACCTGTGGCTAGACTTATACTGACAGGTCAACTACACCAACCAGTTACGGTGGTGCTGTAGTTATGCCAACAATGGGAATAACTCAACGGTTCAAGGCTTCCCCTACCACTACAGGTGCAAAGCTCGCGGCTCTCCGCGGTGCGCTTCATGTTATAAATAGAGAGAGTCCTGGAAAATAGGGAATCTTCTGCGATTCAAGGCTGGCCTTACAAAGTGTACAGTCGTTTCTCCGACATGGAACTCACGATCAGCTGACGTGCGAAATCGTGGAACTCATCCATCACTTGAGGGAAAAGCGCCATGATATCTCTTTTTAATGGATACCAGGCCATTGCGGTATCATTGGAAATGACGACGCAGATAAGGCAGCTCGGACGTCAAGCCAAGAAGACCGCCGCGTCCCCATTCCTCTCTCAAGGACTGACGCTGCGACACAGCTTCGCATTCCAGCACGCATACTTTCGTTAGCTGAGTAGAATACTGCACATACAAGGCACACCAGACTGCACAGACTAAACCCTTCGCTGCAACTCAGACCTCCGGCCCAACTGCACCGACGCGAGCCGTCTCTTCTGCGTCGGTTGTGGTTGGGAGTAGCCTTTACGAAAGCTTATTCAGCACTTATTGGAATGGCCGACAGTCCGGCATGTCTGCGGATGCGAGGAGAACATTGACCACCTATTGTGTCGCTGTCCTCAATTTGAAGCAGACAGACAATCTATGACCAACGCATTCAGGAAGCTAAATGATCATGCTCTGAGTGAACAGACTATGCTAGAACACCGTCCCCACCGATCATCGGCTGAAAAGGCAGTGAAGGCACTTTTATGCTTTCTGAGAGCGTCTGGTTTGTACGCGTGCCTTTGACTCGGTAGTACGGTCCGTGCACGTCTCCATACCCCCCCCCCCTCCACCCTCTCTCTCTCCCTTCTTTCTCTTCCCCGTCTCCCTTCCCCCCGCTGTGAGGCAACCATTCCTTCTAAGGTGGTCCTCCTAAGCTATTCCTTATAATTTAACCTATTAGGGGCCAGACTACGCAGCCGCGCGATTTTCTTTGAGCTCACTGTCTTTGAGTCCTCTTATACGGCAAGCATGGAAGGCAGACAACGGGATGTCAACCGTATATCTGAGCACGCTGGGACCAACACATTTTCAACTAAGCTTATGTTTTCCTCTTTCCACACTTGCAAACTTGCTAAGCTTGCTACAATAGAAGAAAGAAGCGCCAGCTATTTCATTATTGCCGCCTTATCTGACTGACCGCAGAACTCTCAAGAACTGCGATGTCGCTGCAAGATATACCATTTACGTTAAACAGCTTACGTACGTCGCTCCCTGGAAAACTAACAATTTGAACTTGGCACGTTTCAACTGCCGTTTGCGACGGTTACATTTACGACGCCGAGGTGGCAGCACTTGCCTACTGGAGCAGCTATAGTCGGCTGCTGGGTTTGCGACGCATTAAGAGAAAGCTGTTACTCAGCTAAACGGCCGTGACGGCAACACGCAATAGAACACGGGGTTCGAAGAAGCAGAATGTTTAGACACTTTAGATTGCGTTTAGCGGCCTGTCTACAGCTTTTGCATAACTCCTCCATGGAACAATCGAGTACTAGCCTCCGAGTGAACAATACACAAGGTCCGTCTCCCAGGGAACAATGCTACATCAGGGAGCGATGAACTCATCCCGTGTCCCGACTGCTGAGTACTGACGTGAGTTCAGTGCAGCTTTGTCGTTAAACAATAAGTGTACTCGCTGCCACTGAGATATATTGGATTCAGTCTAGCCAGCAAGAATGAGCTATAATCTTCTTGTTAAACTGAGGGAATAGTTCAGGCAACCCATATTTCACATTCGGGCTCAGGAAAATTGTGATTTTTTTCTCGCCCTTATTTTCGGAAAACAAGAAGTGCACTTGACAGCAACGAGGACCTCTCCGCCCTTTTCAAGACATGGCTACCTCACGTGACAAAGTAGGTATTATTAACGGCGCGGTGTTAGAAAAAATAGCACGACGAAGAAAAAAAAATGTCAGTCAGGTTAGGGTAGAAATCAGTTGCTCAAGGCGAATAATATTGGCATCAAGTATATTATTGTTGATATCTCGAAATGGCAGAACGGTCAGCGCACCGTGTGTATCGCGACCCTTTGTGTGATTGAACCCGAAAGCGTTCCCTACCTTTCTCGATGACGCTCAGTCCTTCCTGGAGGCCTCAGACGTGCGTTGTAAACCGATGAGCGTGAGGGCATGGTTGATCTATACGGGATATCCGTTGACGCGATGACTGTTGTTCGCTATTGATCTTGCCTACATTGTCGGGGCGTTGAAAAGAAACAAAAGAATAGTGGGGCGTCTTTGTTTTCCCGCTGGCCAGAGAGAATCGTAAACGGGCGCAGCTGTTGCAGGGCGCTGGCCGAGTTCCGGCGCCTTGTAGCTTACCCTCGACACCAGATGCACGTAAACAGACCGGGCACAGCTGTCGCTAACCCCCTTGACTGACGCTGTGCTTCACTTCCCATAGTCTCGTCGCGTGAGGGATCCCGCATGCTGCTCTTTTAGACATCGTGATGGAGCAGCTGCGGGCTCTGGCGTGGCTGCCGCTAATGGATGCGCTAGCGAAAACTGCTGCTGGATAGAAAGCATATAACGCAATGCGCCTGTCGACGAACAGCAAGCTCTTTTTATTTCCATCATTAGTAATTCTTTTTTTTTCTCAACAGCTGTACGAAGGCTTCTCCTAGCGACCTCTAATTATCGGTGTCTCGCGTCTTGAATATCGGATACTCTCATTAGATTTCTAATCCACCCAGCTGTCTTCCTGCATCTTAATGCTACGCCGATCACTATTCGTTTCTTTTCCTTTTACATTAGTTGTCCTTATATTACCTAAAATTGGTGTTTCTATCAGTCTAAGAAAATATGAAAATTCATTTAAAGAAAAAAAGAAATAGCCCTACGTGTGCGCAGAGTGGAATAATGCATGGAAGTACCAGTAATTCAATTATTCGAGAACGTGCAATGCAAAACAAGGAAAGGTGGTTTTCGAAGCATGGCAGCCGTGCTTTCGCTTCGAGCGCCTGCCAATCGCTCCCGGCACATACAGTATAGGCAAGATCATTACCTTGAAGCATGGTTTCCCTTAACGCCGAATAAAGGCCAAACTACACGTGCCGGCGCGCGAAAGCTCGCGCCCACGCGCCTCACGCATGCGCAGATGGTGTAGGACAGATCGTACGCGTCGAAGCGTGGTACGAGCATAGATATATTCTATAGACAAATATCAGGGCTCCGGCGGCCTAACAGAAATACGAAACAATGCCTACCAAGGCGAAAATAGTGAGCCAGGATGCACGCGTTGACGCGCGTCCTGTAGGTTAAAACCTTCATTCCCCGCGAGGAGCGGCAAACGCAAGGCGCGCGAGCGCGCGGGCAAGCGTACGTGTAGTTTGGCCTTAACACGTACGTGCGCAAGCTCGCGCCCGCGCGCCTACGCATGCGCAGACGGTGCGGTGCAGATGGTGGCTACGCTGCTACGGCGTAGTACAGTCAACACTCGGTGAGGCAGGTTTATGTCATGCGAGAATGGGCTTGTCCTTTGTTTTTCGCTGGTCTAACGAATGTGAAAATAAAACAGTCGCTTTTATAAATATTTCAGCATTTCTGACCAATGTCGTGCGGTGCCTCAAGATTGCCAAAGTCCGAACATCGCCAGTTTTAGGAACTTGAACGGAACCGCAGCAGCACCTGTGCGAAAAAGTAGTTCCGAATCCGCGACGTGAGGCTGACGTACCATACCTGGAATTTCAGCACGAAATTCCAAAAGGAAAATGAAAATTTTGCCTTCATTTGGTCATCCAATGTTCAACTTCGTAAAGCGAAATTAATGGAAATAGAGTTTTGGTGTTACATCGGTGTAAACGGATGTGGTATTATCAATACAAAGTGGTTGCCCAGCTTACGATTAAAAGCAACATACTCCGCTGCGGTGGCTTAATGGCTAAGGCGTTGCATTGGGCGACCGCAGTTCGAGGGTTTAATCTCGATGGCGCGGCCACAGTTCAATGGGGGTGAAATGCGAAAACGCCAGTGTCCTTGGCTTTAGTAAAATGAATATGTTAGGGTTGCAACGATTAGGTCAAGTTTGCACACCGTGTTCGATATGTTGCCTATCTTTGACGCCCGAGTGTGTGCATGCATATGATTTTGAACGTGCTTTTAATCTTGCTTTACATATCTCACGTCAGAGGGTGCGCAGGTGTATAAATGTGAAGTGTTGTTTTGAAATAAGCTAGTTGCGAGTGCAGCGAGTGTACTTTATTCTTGTGCTTCTCCGATTGGTTCTGGTCACTACGCTGCTTCACCCACGTGATATGATGATTAATCACCAACCCGCTCAGCTTACTACCGAGAGTGATAATCGTAGATCTGCAGTGACTGGGACGCCTACTTCTCAAGCAATGTCTCAGTCATTCCAAAATTTGAAAGTGTGACAAGTCTGTCCAAAACCTATAGTCATATGTAATTTTACTTGTCAGGCATGTTTCTGTTCGGATCAGTAGATTGCTGCCGGATGATGAAACTGGGATATACGCACGTGTTCTGCGGGCTTCTGAAGAAAACTGCTTACAGCCGCTCATGTGGCACGCTAGCGATATCTATTTTATGGAACGGGCTTGTTCGTCATAAAAATAATGTGTATGTCCGATTAAAACTATTTTGTAGAGGAGGGAGAAGAGAACAAATTTCGCTTTGGCGTAGGGAACTTGCTTGCGAGCGGCGTGGACCAGTTTAGAAAAATCTTCACAGACGCCGTTATTTGTTTCTCTGAACTTGCTTTCTTGCAACAAGATTAGTTGTTTCGTTTTACAAAAAGTGAATTTAACAGTGAAAGGACGATGGCGGCTGGATGAGTGACGACTGGGGCGATGAGCTAACTACATCTTTTTGGTCGATACTTATGCTAATTTACTCGAGAGAGCGACGAATGATTAGTTCTGATTGAGAAGGTTTGGTTGGAGCAGACAGGCCGCAAAAGGGAAAATAATTTTTCGCTGATTGGTTTTATATGTCACCCAGAAGGTCCTCTAACGTAACCACCAGGTGGACCGTCTGGGCGGTGTCTTTTTGTGCAGAAACGATTTTCGTTTTCGCAAGGATACGACATTCGTGCCGGATCTCAAGATCTGCCACCCGCGTGCTCAGTTCTGTTAGTTTATTACCGGCTCACAGTACCTCGATTTTTTTAGTGAATTTATTATTAAATTAGTTGCGACTGAACAGCAGTTAATTGCGGTAATTGGTTAGTATGGCCATCGTACCAGGGCTGGGATTAGTCTCGATGTCACCGGATAGCGGTATCAATGTTAAAATACCATGAGCGAATTCAACAGCCTTAGCAAGAATTTAATTTCTCTTAAGAACAACGTCTAAACAATTAAGAGGAAAGTGTACGTGCTGACGAGAATATTTGCATTTTATTAATTTATTGAATATTTGCAATATGATTGCATTTTAATCTTATCATCCCTACTTGTAATCAGGTTATCAGGAAGTCCCACCAGATTGCGGCGGAATGATCTTGAAGCACGCAATACCACATGCAAATCATCTTATGCGATACTCAGGCTGAATTGTCAAGACGCTGGCATACAAAGCAGGAGAGCGCCGATTCGAGTCCTACTTAGCGCATAACACTAATTGAACCCAGAGCTTCGCACCTAATTTCCCTTCATATAAAGCCGTTATCAAGCATCAGACCCGTTTACAGCGAGCGTACTTAATATCGACCCCTGTCGCCAGCTACCGGCGCAGTTCACACTTAAAGTCCAAAGTGCGGTAAATTCTGGTCTGTATACGAGACTTAGTGGGTGCTGCGCAATTTCCCAGAGGAAGGAAAAAAAAAACAGAACCATTGCCTCAAGGTAATGCGCGTGGTGTAGCACACGCCACGCTCGATCATTTGCATCCCTTCTGGTCACAAAAACAGCACTCTTTGATAAGTGTTCACACTTTATTCATTTCTAAGACTGCGGCTAACACGCCTTGTACGTTTGCGCTTCAGAGGGCCACAAAAGCGGAGTCTTGCTTGGCAGCTCGTAGGCCTGCAACGGAAAAGAAATACATGTTCAAGAAACGCATTCGTGAATAGGACATAGCCGTAATCGCGAGTTTGAGTAGAGGTATTCCCTGAACGTAGCATTGAACTATATAGAGGGCACTGAAATTCGTTAAATCGACGAGATCGCATTCACGTGGATGACAAGTGGCTTACGTTCGTGACCAGGACCAACTCAATTTGTGCAGGAAACTGTCCTTCAACGTACTCGATTGCACTTTTGCACACGACACTCCAATATACTGCACACGAAGCGCAAACATGAAGCAGACAGCCAAGCCAGTGAAAACAAAGGATAATTAGATTATCTTTCATTGATATGTAGAAGAAAAATTGAAATAAAAGACGAAAATCTGAACTTGTCGCAGTCGAGAGCCGAAGGAACAGCTCCTGCAATGGGCATTACTGACGACCATACATGGCGCTGGCTAACACCGTCATAGTGGATCTTGTGCACAGACAGATATCCAACACAGCCGACCGAGTACCTTAATGGTAAAGTACCGCACGCATGGCTTGAACAATGCGGGTTCGGCTCCAACCTGCAGCGAGCTGTGTATTCATCTATTTTTTTGCCTAATTCTAAATTTCCAATAAATGTAAAAGTTAACCGACCATATGCTTTCCTTTATTTCATTATTTGTCCCATATGGTTATACTAAAAATTATCGGCTCAGTTCTTTTTATGCTTGTTTCCAGTTTTTAGAAAGGTGATGAAAAAAAAAATGTTTTCACGTATATTGCAGAATCAACTCAATGCTCAAGGACTTTGTGGACACTGCGCTGATAGAATGAATACGTACCTACTGTAGGGGCTTGCACCAGGCAAGCTGGAGAAGAATGGAGCCATCGTACATGCTCGAGTACAATGCCTGACACACCCCATTTGGCTGAAAGAAAAAAAAAGTTGTTTTCTTTTCATCATCTGCCCGCGCGAAATTAAAGAGCACTTTGTGAAGTATAACCGGGTCATGTTCTTTACGTATTCCCTATAAATTTTCACTACTCGTGACAGGTAGAGTAGCAGGTTGCATGTAAAGCAATGTCAGACAATACTTAGTTATTCCGTACTGCGAGAAAAAAAAGAGCGAATGACCACATGCACAGTAAACAGTATTCCAACATGATAACTTACGGATCATGATATAAATTTTATTATATCGAATGGAGGTTATGGGGACTATAGGATATTTAAAACGACTGGTTAATTTCAGGAACGAAATGTGCGGGACGCCTCTAAACTTGCTCGTGATTGAGGATAAAATTGCTTGACTAACAAATATATCATCAATCACATACCCTTGAGTAACAGATACTTATGTAATCATGTCTGGCATGGCTAAAGTGTCAGGAATTGGGCGCCGCGCTGTCACGTGTGACAAAGGGGGTGCCCGCTTAAATATATCTGACGACTGGAATTCAAACAGGACAACCCAGTTGGGTAGGATAAGGCCGAAACCTCGGCAAAATCAAGGCATAAGATAACTACTGTTGCGATCCTGTCAGCTGGCGTGGTGAATCTTGCGGGTTGAATACCGAATTTCAGTACAGCGGTAAAGTAGTTAGATCGCCCGCATGGCAATAAAACGACAACGAAGTTGGCAGTGGCCGCTCTTGAAACACTCTTGGTGAATGGCTGCAGTGATATATCTCGCCTATTTCCGAGCGTTCACCATAATGCCGATGTTCGGCTCATGCAGAAAACGTGGAAGTTTATCGCTATTCAGTCAAAAGAGGGGAAAAGTGGGTTTCTTGGTGGTTGGCGACTAAATGGGGTGTGCAAGGGAGAAAATCAGACGGACAGAAGAAGATGCACACAGCCCTATCTTCCAACATTATTTTTGTCGACATATAATTTTGTCGACCAAACATTTATTGAAAGTCAGTGCTGTGTGCGCCCTACTCCAGTTCATCTCTTCCTTGCTCAGTCGCCACGTGACTGGTGACCACGGTTTTCCGATCCCGCGAATTGCCAACGAGAAGCTCAGCACAGCCTGTCATCACGCCCCCCCACCCATCACTACGGGCCAGCCAAAACAAGAACGGAATCATCACAAGTTCAACAACCCGTGGCGATTTTACAACTGTGGTCCCACCGTATGGTTTGCACAAGTCGAGGCGCAGCTGTACGCCAAACGTATGTCGCTGCAGTACTTTAAGAGGAAGATTCCCGTAGACCTCTTCGTTTGACCTGGCCTTCCATCATGGCAAAAGAAGCTGCAGAACGACCTCAAAAGGGCATTTCATAATTCTCTCGCCATACATCTACATCATAGGTGAAACAAAACGGCGTGCTCTTGAAATGCTCAATCATATATGAAGGAGCTTCTCAGCCGCCATGGTCCTCGTAACCGTCAAGACCGACGGTGGTAGTTCTGCTGTGGCGTCACTGGGCTGGTCATTGAAAAAAAAAAAAAAAACTGCATGCACTACACGCTCTACGGTAATCTATATGGTCGAAGCTGTGGGGATCTAAGACGCTGCCGAAGCTATAGAATTCTGTGCTATTGTAAATGGTCAAGAAAACGGTTAAATCAATGCGCTCCTCGATAATCACACTGTATGCTAGCCTCCGCTTACCACAGTCGTAGTCTGCACGTCTCACGAATTGTCAGCTGCCCCACTACCCGAAAATTGCAGCGCGACAGCTGGCCGCTCGAGGCCCTTTGCGTGTATTCGCGGGCTTCTTTCACGCTTGGAAGAACACTTATGTAGCACGTACTGAGCAACAAAAAGCTGTATCGGGAGTTTTTCAGGTTGCTCTACAATTGTCATGATCACTCTTCATCGATTGTAATATTTGAGAGGTTAATTAGGACTTATTATGCAACCAGGCGGAATGCAAAAAGTAGTCCGAGTAGCTCCAAGCGACGGCAAACATTACCTTGGTTCTGTCCAGCTACGTGGCATTTGCATACTTTAAGATCTTAGTGCATGATAGTTGGGGCACCTTGTATATATGCATATATACATATACCTTCTTAGACTGGGAATGCTTAGGAGTGAGGATCAACGGCGAATATCTCAGCAACCTTCGGTTTGCAGATGACGTTGTCCTATTCAGCAACAATGGAGACGAATTACAACAAATGATTGAGGACCTTAATCGAGAAAGTGTAAGAATTGGGTTGAAGATGAATATGCAAAAGACAAAGATAATGTACCATAGCCTGGCAAGGGAAGAAGAATTCAGGATCGCCAGTCAGCCTCTAGAGTCTGTAAAGGAGTACGTTTATGTAGGTCAATTACTCACAGGGAACCCTGATCACGAGAAAGAAATTTACAGAAGAATAAAATTGGGGTGGAGTGCATACGGCAGGCATTACCAAATCCTGACTGGGAGCTTACCACTGTCGTTGAAAAGAAAAGTGTACTATCATTGCATTCGACTGGTGCTAACATATGGGGCAGGAACTTGGAGGTTAACGAAGAAGCTCGAGAACAAGTTAAGGACCGCACAAAGAGCGATGGAACGAAATATCTTACGACTAACCTTAAGAAACAGGAAGAGAGCGGTGTGGATTAGAGAACAAACGGGGATAGCCGATATTCTAGTTGACATTAAGCGGAAGAAATGGAGCTGGGCAGGCTATGTAATGCGTAGGATGGATAACCGGTGGACCATTAGGGTTACAGAATGGATACCAAGAGAAGAGAAGCGCAGTCGAGGTTGGCAGAAAACCACATGGGATGATGGAGTTAGGAAATTTGCAGGCGCAAGTTGGAATACGCTAGCGCAAGACAGGGGTAATTGGAGATCGCAGGGAGAGGGCTTCGTCCAGCAGTGGACATAAAATATAGGCTGATGATGATGACATACCTACATACACATTAGTATCGTGCTGGCATTCGATATACAAAAAAAGGAGCAGAGCCTTGCAGAACATTTTCAAAGTTGATAACATGTCCACTTCGTGTTTCTGGACGTTTTTACCTTAGACACAGCAGGTGGGCAAACAGCATTGGGGTAGTCGCCATGGCGAATGCAGGCACTTCGGGCGGTGGCGAACTCCGCTCGAACGATCATTCCGTCCAACTCATCTTCGGAATGCTGTGAAGAAATAACGCGAGGCACGTCATTAACAGGATGACTGCAAAGTTTGACGAGCCCATGATAGCAATGGAAGAGCGAGTGAAAAGGAGCATGAATCTGACATGACAAGACATACATGCGACAGTGAGGAAAAAAAAGAAACGAAAGCCTTTGTAGTTACACAGTTAGCTCACTGCCCCAAACAATGCTACGGTCGCAGCTGAGGGCTTTAGCTTGTTGCCGATTATAAAACACCAAAGCTTGGGACAGCAGTCGCTGGAATAGCGCTAGTAGCAACATGTATCGGATTCCTGAACCTGAAAGCGTCCGAACTGTTTGTTTACACGTTGTCGTAAGAAGCAGCATAAAAAGATGGGGCTGCTGCTAACGCCAGAAGCTAAGTTGCAGACAATTAGACATTCGAATAATCATTTTGTGCACTCTGGTTGAACTCGACTTCGCAAGGTGGCGCCATAGGCGCTGCTGTTTCCGGTATTAGATAAATGGTAACATGTACACGGACAATTTATTGCTTGTAAAGGTGATGCTAGCTTATGGGAGTAGTTCGGCAATCTACTTGCATTTGATCAGTGCTATGTACAGTTTCTTGAATATTGTGATCATGCAAGTTCTGCACGCAATATTTGTCAAAGGGTAGCGAACTTTCGTCCAATGAAGCAGTTATAGTGTACCTTGCATTTTGCATGCTGTTAAGGATTGATGATGAAGCGGTTTGTAATAAACAAGGAGGCCTCGTCGAAGTGAGTAGCAATGCGCGTTACCTGATCGTAGACTGCGTGAATTTTCGCAACACTGTCGCCGGATCACTAACACGTACACGAAAAATGACTAACTGCTATCGTCATATGTATGAACGGGAACATGACCACGTGGCAAATAGCCTCCCCGTCAACGTGTCGTGTGACCCGGCGGCGAGATGTAAAATCAAGTGGAGAGAGTGGTGCCGTTCCTTCTAGTGCCTGCACCTCTGGCTGGCGCTCAGGTGTGCTCCCTAAAGGGCTGCAGAAGGTAGCGCTAACCTTTCCTTTTCACATAACGAACCACTTACTAGTACCTCTGGCTTGCGTGTTTTTATGCTTTGGTACTGGATGCCAGCGGAGAAGAACCGAATAATTTGATACGACAGCCGTGCTAGCCGGCAAGCCCTTTTGAAGCTGTGATAGACAAAATGCGCCCATTTTAAGTTTTTGCTTGTGGCCATGTCACAACATAAAGGTAAAAAAAAGCAACAAATTCGTTGGTCCTTCTACTCCGTGAAGATGGTTAACCACCAAAGCTGAAACGTGCGACCACAGTGTTTATCACTGGGTCAATCCCGAGGGTTCACTAAAGTGTCTAAATTATGAGGTTATACACACACGCGTTCGGCTGCCACGGAGAGAACGACGCCATTGACGGTATGCACGCAGTCAGCCGTTGTCGATTGCGTTCGATGTCTCGAGTTTGCTCGGCAGCGTGGTTAGCAGCATTCGCTCGCCCATTGCCGCTTGCGATTCTTCGAAATTAAATTGCTTCAAAATGAAATCTGTCCGTCACGTAAGACAATGAATGGCTCATACCCCCGTAAATGTGGCCTGCCCATTACGACGACAAAAGAGAAGTGAAATTCCACGCTGGAATGATGAGCGGCAACGCAGCCAGCTGCGGAAGCAGACGACGACGCTCGAGCCAATGCTGAAGATCAGTTTTTTTTTTTTTACGTACATAGACGCCACCGAAATCTGTGCCTTAAAACAAGCTTCGCTTGAAAACGAATGATACGGGGGTCCAAGCAGAATACTGAACGGTGTATTTTGCTTTCACATCTCGCCACGGCGCCACGCAACATGCGGCTGACGAAGCTGTTTGCCACGCGGTCGCATGATTTCTTTTATAAAGATGACGATTGCACATCCTCGGTAAATGTACAATCGATAGTAGTTTCAAATAAAGGGCTGGTAATAACGAAGCCTCGAAACTCGAAGCGCATAAAATGACGGACCACAGTTTCGAGTCGAGGGGGTGGTCTTGTGTACCAACTAAATATACATATATGTAGGTTATGGTGTCTCGCTTAGCTAATGCGTAAGATAAACTTATTAACAGACATGAGTTGCCAAACGAAGCAGCTGCTTGATAACACTTTTCTAGTCCAAACAGCGCAGCATTTTTGACAAACGGATATGTAATGGGACCCTAGTTGGCGGAACTTGCAATTCAAAAGCTCACAATTACGGCGAAGAAAGCTATCTCTGCGTTAGATTAGGGTTGAAACAGTCAACGTTGTCAAACAGTCAAAATGGTCATGGTAAATGTGCGGGCTTCTAAATGTCTTTTTTAAATCTTTTTTTTTTACCTTGACTTGGTTAGTGACCACGACTTATGGAGCAGAGATATATGTAGGAATACCACACGGGTCCATGAGTAAGAGTAGTGTTGAAGATTAATATCCAAAGGACAAAGGTGATGTTCAATAGCTTGTCAGAAAGAATTCGTCGTAGGCAGTCAGCCTGTAAAATCTCTGGTATACGTGACCTTACTCAGAGGGGATTGTGATCACTAGAATAAAATTTACAGAATAATAAAAATGGGTTGTAGCGCTTAAGGCAAACATCACCAAATCATGACTGGGAGCTTGCCGCTATCACTGAAAAGAAATTGTGCAATCATTGCATTCAACCGGTAATAAACATATGGGGCAGAAACTTGGAAGTCAACAAAGAAGCTTCATAGCAAGTGAAGGACCGCACAAAGAGCGATGGAGCGAAAGTTAGGCGTAACAGTGAGAGGTAGGAAGAAGCGGTGTGAATCGGAGAACAAACGGGGGTAGTCGATGTTCTAGTTGACAACAAGAGGAAAACGTACAGCTGGGCAGGAAATGCGTGTATGGAGCAGGTAACCGGTGGTCCATTAGAATTACAGAATGGGTACGTAGTGAAGGGCAGTGCAGACGAGGATGGAAGAAAAAATGTGGGGTGACGAATTTAGGCAATTTTCTGGGAGAACTTTGAATCAGCTAGCGCAAGACGGGGGTAATTGGTGATCGCTGGGAGAGGCTTTCGTCATGCAGTAGACATAATGTAGACATCGCACCAGTCCTGTGTTCTCGTCTAGTCGACGTTCCTTTCCGCTACTATTTTCTTCCTTCTCATTGATAAAAAAATTAGGCCATTGATGACTACACGGGCCTTACTTAGCCGTGAACATTGCGTTGATCCTGGCCCCGCTATATACTATCTATAGGCTCAAGACGGTAACTTATTTTGAATTTATGGTTGAAGAAACGCTTTTTTTTATTTGGAGCTGCAGTGACCACACGAAGGAAGTAACAATGGAGCAGCACCGTAACCGGGTGCTTAAACTATAAAGAAGACAAACGAACTTGCGGCAGTATTCAAACTTTCCTTGGTGGCTCAGCCACAGTGATGTTGATGGGTGCCGCATTTTTGTCAAGCATGCGCGTTCAGTTAGTGAATTGCCCGCCAGCACCAGATTATCAAGTTCCTTGTTTGGCAGCGACAGCCACGGTAACACATTCTTTCCTTGCAGATTCTGCCCACATTCTTTATCTTGCGTGCTCATGCGACCAACAAACTCACTTGGAGGTTAGCGCTTGTATCTGCTAACAGCTTCCGGACGGTCGTTTCGCACACCAAGTCCGCTTAAATTTCGCATGACATTTGATGTACGCGGTTTTTCGTACTCCAAAGCGTAGCCTACTAGCGTTGCAAACAAAAATGCGGACTTTTTTTTTTTTTTTTACTGGACGGACACATCGTGAGACACACTCACCTGAAATGCGACGCGAGTCATTCCAAGCAGGCCGTTGAGATAACCCGTGCGCGGCTGGAGGTCTGGTGTCCTCAGAACTTGCTCGGCATACTTCACGAAGGACTGGTTCCCGAGGGCATCCGACACCAGGGTGCAGCCTCCCGGCCACGCCTGGTCGCTTGTATCCCGTACGCAGCCTTCGAACAAGTCCGGCATCCGGACACCGATGGCTGCTGCGCACAGCAGTAGAAGCACGATGAACTTCGACATGGCGTCCGAGGTGCTGGGTGCCTTCGGAAGATGTGGTGTTGCTGAGCTGAGCCGCGGAAGACTGGCTGTGCGCGGGCACGTTCGTCTCTCTTTAAGGCCGTTCTGAAGGGGAGGGTTAGTGTATAAATGGCGCTGGTGAAGCTGATAGCAAGTTGACTTTGCGGTTTAGAGTGCCACTTATGAGGACGGCGTGAAATGTTGCTTTTGCAAGTTTGAAAGGCGTCATTGCATGAACACGCACGCACATTGACGCACGCGCACTGGGTACTAAGAGACAATATTCTGGGATAATTGCCCTTGCAATTTGCGCATGCCTACGCAGGGGATAGTGGTGTAAAAAATTTGTCCGATGCAGTTTTTCTTAACTTTATTTCATATTTTTTTGCGATATTATGACTCATATGATGTTTGAAAATTAGCAATTTCTGAGCAGCATTCTGCGCACCCACTTCTTTCAGTGACGGAGAACTGCCCAGGGGTACAGATAAAATGCATGTTAAAGAGCATAAATCAGGACTTCCAGGATTGGTCTTTAGTGGCACGAGCATCGAGCTACACTCTTGTTCCTTGCGCAGCACTGCCGGCTCACTTTCTGAGACGACCGGGGACAAAACTAAAAATAAACCAGAAAAAAAACTTAAATCAATAGTGCATTACGAAATTCATGGGCTTCATTATAATGATACCAGAGCATTAGGTTAGTTACAAGTTCAGTTACTGGTCTGCCTGGAACAATGAGAATAATTTGAAATCACTGATTACCACAGGAAAGCACCGAATCGTGCACTTTAGAGACCCGCCACGTGAGCACGACTTTGGCGAAATTCCTAGAAACCTGGAAGTAGAAAGCGAAGTGATGCCGTCACTAATGACGCCACACACAAGAAGGTAGTGTGATATTTAACCGGCTAATTAATAAAAATGGTACATCCTCCTAGCAGAGCGGATGTGACATCAGTCCCTCCTTTCTCGCTTCTCCTCTCCCGGCGCGCAACTGCGCGCAACAGCTGCGCGCGCGCGTCCGCACCGGAGAGGGCGCGTAAGGTGAGCTTCGTTACAGTGTACTAGAAGGGGGCAGTGGGCTTACTCTGCCGCTGCTCTGACGCAGTCAGCGTCGCATCCAAGAGGTGGCGCCACTGGCAACTTCAATGGAAGCTTTGCTTGCAGAAGCTTTGATTTTCCTTGCGTTTCTGACGGTTTCA
This sequence comes from Dermacentor silvarum, assembly GCF_013339745.2. Lineage (NCBI taxonomy): Eukaryota > Metazoa > Arthropoda > Arachnida > Ixodida > Ixodidae > Dermacentor > Dermacentor silvarum. The sequence goes on from NC_051160.1 coordinate 76,596,920, forward strand.
GTTCGAAGCAGTTCACACTCTTATTTGTTTTTAATTTTGGCATACTTGACAGTCCTTACATATCTTTAGCAAGCACTATATTTGTTTAGGCCACATGATATTTGCCATAATAGTACCTTGTGGAAAAGGAAGACGGCTACTCTTGGGCTTATGTGGAAGGGGCCTTCAAATTTTTCGAATTATCGGGCAATCGTAAAAAAAATTGAAAGAAAATTTTGAATGAAAGGGACGGTGACCAAATATACGGTTTCATGCCGTGTCGACCTAATGTAAAATTTTGTCAGACAGAAAACAATGCGCACATACTACCCAGCTGGGCTAAAAAAAAAAAAAAGAAAAGAAAAAAAAACATCAGGCATGCTAACCAGGTTTGTGCCTTTGCTTAGCCAAAATGAACTTGTATATATGGCTTAAATATTTCATTGTTGCACTTTAGTTGTTCCTTGCTTCACAGTAGCCTCCTGCGTTTATTATTAACCATCATTACGCTGGCACACATTTATTAAGTCAAATCAGGTTGATGTTTTCCATAAAGAAATGGAGGGAGGCCTGAACAAAAAGTGAAAACTAGTTCACTTGACAATTAGGCTCAGGCCTGTGCTTATGTACAGCTATATAAGGGTAAGCAAAATGAAAATAACAGGGCTGTTGCTGACACAAAGCTTTTATTTGCAAGTACAGCAAGCCATTGTTTCATGCACTTCAACTCATAAGCAATGGTTCAACTTCAGCAGCTTGGTCCTCTGCCGCTTTCCTGCCTTGTCACAGTTAATTTCTTTCACATAAAAATGCAGACGTGTGACAATGTAAAAACTAATTATTTTAGCTGTGAGGCTAAGAGTGTGCACATTGCAGCCAACTTCGAGGGGAAGCTTACTCTTAACAACTGCCAGCATGTCCATAACGCTGTCAGAGTGTGGCTCACTCTGACTGAATGGAGGGATAAAGGAGGCCTCCTCGGTCACAGAAGTTTGTTAGCCGGGCATGAAAACTTTCGCCTGGTGGCGTCATAGTAAGCAGCTTTATGCATTCTTGGCATTTTGTGCTGGAATTGACAATATACTCCCGCGCAACATAGCCCGCAATGTGTTAAGTGAGTCTCGAGTCGCTTCTCGCCACGTGCTGGTTATGGTCGTTTGAAACCCGCAGGCCCGTGCAATGCTGGGGCACCACGATTTGTGTGGCCTCTGTGGCAGTAGCGCTAGCAGCAGTGTGACTGCACTCATTTCGGTCACATGATGCTTCGAGATAGTCAACTTCCAGTAAGGAGCCCAGTGTACCTTCCTCGCAGTTTCCTTCGCTAACTGACCTAACTAGACCATAAAAAGAAAGACAATTCAGTGATCAGGAACTGCGGTGGACATGAGCACAAAACGTGGCTCGAAATGGAGCTCGCATACGGCGCTCGTGTCGTCCAGGGGCTTGTTAGCTCTGTGGAGGTTCTTTTCCCACTCTTTCCGTCTATTTTTATCCTTCGGGACGCCAAACAAGGACAACTTCGGCCCATCCTTCACATAAGCATAGCCTGTTTGGCACCCAGGCGCGTAACAGTGATTTTGTCGGTGCCGCGGCATGGCTCAGTTACTGCAAGGTATACTAATCTCTTGAAGGCTATGTGCGAAAAAAAGACGTCCACAAAAAAACAAAAACAAATAAACAAAAAAACAAAAAACAAAAACAACGCAGCTCTGCAACTCCAACGAATATGATCGGGCACTGGGCGGGCACTGGGCAGCTGCGCCGTCGCACCCACGCTCCATTGAAACTGACGCCAGCGCCGCCACTCGGGCTATCGGAGAAGCTCATATCTGTGACATTCGTGGAGCCGCCGCATCGCATAGCCTCCGCCGGAGAGTAAGCCCACTGCCCCCTTCTAGTACACTGTAGCTTCGTGCGCCGCTTGGTAGGGGGCGTCGCCCCGCCAGGTAGCGCGAGCTGCGCTTCCTCCTCGCCCTCCCTCGCTCCTCTACCGCGTATCATATGCCAGGGGACAGACGTTCGCTCGCTCGCTTGTTCCTCCGATTTCGGTTCGTGCGTTGCGTTCGCCATGGAGGTGGTCGACGAGGAAACCACCGGGTCAAGCACAGCCCACCGACAAGGAGAATACTTACAGACGATGGTTCTCTGTGCCTGTGTCGTTATTTCAAAACATACAGACACGAAGTTAGCCTAAGTCAAAGATTAGAACCGCCTAGCGTTTTTTGGCACTCACATGCACCTATGCTATACCCACCATGGCTTCTACAGGCACCGAAAATAGAAACGTCAATCGAAGGTCTTAGAAATGGAAGCGACGTTTCCAGATTAGCAGCGAAGCAATTAGCTATTCGACAAGTAACAGTAATCTATTCACGTCTACACGGACGGTCCTGTAATCAAAGAAAGTGCGACTGCAGCTTATGTTATACCATCCTTACAGGTAAGGACGCATGTCGGCTAGGACGCACACGTCGTCACCAACAATAGCGGAAGTAGTGGCAATTTACCCGCCGTGGTTGCTCAGTGGCTATGGTGTTGGGCTGCTGAGCACAAGGTCGCGGGATCGAATCCCGGCCACGGCGGCCGCATTTCGATGGGGGCGAAATGCGAAAACACCCGTGTACTTAGACTTAGGTGCACGTTAAAGAACCCCAGGTGGTCCAAATTTCCGGAGTCCCCCACTACGGCGTGCCTCATATTCAGATCGTGGGTTTGGCACGTAAAAGCCCATGATTTAATTTTCTTGTGGCAATTCTCCAAGCCACTGAGAACATTTGAGACACCAAAAACGTGGGTAATCTGTATAGACTCGTTATCGGCTTTATCATGTCTTGAGAGAGAGAAAGAGAGAGAGAGAGGAAGCGAAGAGAGGAAAGGCAGGGAGGGAGAGAGAGAAAGGATGCATAGAAAGGCAGGGAGGTTAACAAGAGGTAGTTCCGGTTGGCTACCCTGCACGGGGGGAATGAGTAGGGGGTTAAAAAGAGAAAGAAAGTGGAAGGGAGGAGAGAAAGAAAGATAGAGGAGCATAAACAAACCACGTACACTACAGAGCGGTATGGGGCGGCGTTTTTAATGTATGTCGTGAAGGCCCATAGACCGCAGGAACCTTAGAAGGGCGAGTAAGGTCTTCTGTACGGATGTTCTTTCGGAGCACTGATCTAACGCTTTTAGTTCCGCTAGTGGACGGTTGTGCAATTGGTCCAGCACTCTGCACAGCACTTGTCTGATAATGCAGATAATGAGAGATAATGATAATGAGAGATGAACACAGATAATGTGTTCGAGCGTCTCATCGCTGCTGCACATGTCGCACGTGGGGCTGTTGGCCATTCCAATAAGGAAGGCATGTGTGTTGAAAATATTGATGACAACCGACCAGACACACGATTAACGTATGCAGTACGGAAGAGTTTAACTCAGGCTACTGAAGGAAAACAGTGAAGTGATATAGCAGTGGGTCCCGGGACGTGCTGGTATAGCAGGCCACCAATTTGCAGACTCGTTGGCAAAGTCGACCGATAAGGATGCAGAAATTCAACGCAGCCCTTCATCACCAATGGACACGCAACGCACATTAAGAGTAGTAAAGAAGGGCTAGTTTATGTCAGCCTGGTTCAATTAAAATACCACGGAATCGATTCTTTACGAAGTGGGCGCTCAACTGAAATACTAGCTAGAGGTAGAACTTTCGAAAAGTACCGAGGCACGAATTCATCGACTGCGTCTTGGGACAGCATATACCAAACATTTTCTATATCACATAAAACGGGCGTCTTCCCCGGCTTGCTCCTGTCGCAACGATGATGAGGGTGTGGTCATGTACTCCTCGAATGCCCGAGATACGCGACACAAAGACGCAAACTAGAACAAGAGCTACACTTCACTTATCCTCATCGACCTTTCTCACTCGCAAAATTGCTGGGCCCATGGCCATCGAAAATAACACAGCGAAAAGCATTGAACGCACTTGAACCCTTTTACGAAGGCACATGCATCCCTAACAAGTACTAGATATCCCACTGAAAAGTCACACAATGTAACTACAACTTGCGTCTGTTATTTGTAATTATTAGCGCTTGTGTATTACGTGTTATACTCTTTTGTATTTTGTGCTAAAGCTCACTTTTATCTATGCTGCGCGTGCACTACTTCAACTCTGTGTAATTCCTCAACTGTTTACATGCTCATCGCAGTCTACATCGCGGCCGCTTGTGTGTGTTTGGAACTTTTATTGCGATAGCAATTATATGGACACTCAAAAGCAGATTTCTGCCGTCGGCGTCGCCGTCGCCGTCGGCGTCGCCGTCGCCGTCGCCGTCACCGTCGCCGTCGCCGTGAGGTTCCGTATGACGTCAATGGAGATGAAATCGTGGCCGCGTGCCGCCGAACGCTGTATGTGCGAGTGAAAGGGCGCGAGGGACGCGCTCTTTCACGGGGAGTGAACGCACGGCGGAGAACAAACGCGCGTTCTGCGCCGTGCTTCCTTAAGGGCTGCAGAAGTAGGCGTCTCTTTCCTCCTTTACAATCACCATATATGTAGAGCAAACGCGCCTTCTTCCGATGCGCGAGAGGCCGTGGGGGAGGGGGGGAAGGGGGAGGGAAGAGAGGCGACGTTTAGCTGCGGCACCAAGTGCCTATTTATATCAGAGGCTCCGGCAACAGTCACCAACGCCGCACGCATTTTGAGCGAACGCGGGCAAAACGCCGATGGCGTCGACAACAGTTCTGCGTGTTGTTGCTACCAAAGCCGCTCACCTTACTTCGTATGACATTGCTGTGTTGCTATCGCATTCATTGCTTCGCCCTTAGGGCGAAACTGTGACATTTTTTTATTGCGATAGCAATTATATGGACACTCAAAAGCAGATTTCTGCCGTTGCCGTCGCCGTGAGGTTCCGTATGACGTCATTTGGAGAAGAAATCGTCGCCGCGCGCCGAACGCTGTATGTGCGAGTGAAAGGGTGCGAGGGGCGCGTCTTTCACGAGGAGTGAACGCACGGCGGAGAACAAACGCGCGTTCTGCGCCGTGCTCGCTTAAGGGCTGCAGAAGTAGGCGTCTATTTTCTCCTTTACAATCACCATATATGTAGAGCAAACGCGCCTTCTTCCGACGCGCGAGAGGCCGTGGGGGATGGGGGGAGGGGGAGGAAAGGGAGGCGACGTTTAGCTGCCGCACCAAGTGCCTATTTATATCAGAGGCTCCGGCAACAGTCACCAACGCCGCACGCATTTTGAGCGAACGCGGGCAAAACGCCGACGGCGTCGACAACAGTTCTGCGTGTGGCCGATGCTGCTGCATATCCAAGTTTATACAGCTGATAAAGCTAATATCATTACTCCGTATAGCTCTCTACAAATTTGCTATCGCAATTGATGCTTCGCCTTTCAGGTGAAACTGCGACAACTTTTTATATTTATATACTCGTATGCGTATAGGACTGTGTGCTGTACGTGGTTGTTGGGACCTATGACGTTGTTTGTTTTCCTTTTCTTGCTACATATATATTTTTTAACATTGTTGTTTCTGCTATGCGAAGAGGTGTAGCCATCACAATTATTGGGTGAATAAAGCTTTTTGTTTTCATTTCAATAAAAAACTATACTCGGGAAAGAGATTGCTGTGCCTTTGCTTGTCAAATATTCGCCTGGTGCACGTGTGGAGCATTGATCTTTCCAGAAAATGTTGACTGTAGTCCACGTGATAGAAATATTTCTATAGGTAAAAAGTAAAGACAACAATAGCGGCATAAATGTCAGTACGACGACGAGTTGAATAGTATGCATGGGTATTTCACTACTGCGCGTAGTAAAGGTTTCTTGAATGATCCGAGCACAATATTCGCTCTTTATTTGTCAATGCAACAGTTGCGGTTGTATTCACAGCGCGAAGTGGTGTTAGCCTCAGCTAGTTCATGCGGGGACAGCTTGTGAGGGCATTTGTGAACCTTATAAACTTTGAGAACACCTGCCATGTACGAGTGGGTCAAGCAGTAATTATCCCCAAAATTTAATAACCCAGCCTATACCGGCATCAGTACTTCTGCTGGTGGCAGGCAGACGAAGGCGAAAGAGAAGCCATTCTTCAGGGTCTTGTCTCGTTCGCTCAATTACTGCTGAATGCAGCGTGAAATAAATGGATGATTTGCTCTGACTTCATCGTGCGCAGCATTTTAGAGTACTAGCACATAGTGAAACTGCGTAAGCAAGAATAGTGACAGTGTGACAGGCGCGTTTACACTAGTAATCCGGTGAAATACTGTCACAGCCAAACGGAAAACAATGCATGCCAGACGGTATGGTGCATTGACATTACAGTGGCCACCACGTTCGTGTTTTAGCACCGCGAAGAGCTGCGTCCTTGAGATAACGTGAAAACTTTCCATAAACTAAAATAGCGTGAGACTAAATGAGTATGGCCACCCGCCTATTAGTTGTGAAGAAGGAAAGAAAATCTCGGGGCCCATCGTATAACATTGTTACTGAAGGGACCTGGAATACCGACGCCGCTTTTGGCATACGTTTTTGGCTAATTTCACTTGTGACGCGCAAGTGGTTTTATACCAGTTGGCACGAAACAGCACAAACTATCAAACTTGGTACCGCAAGTAAAACATAGCGGCGAAAGCTGAACAACTTTCAGTGCGGGAGGCAGCAGAACCACCAATGACAAACGCCGAAAACACCTAAAAGGAAAAAAAATTAAAAATAAAATCGTCTCCATGGTGTATCCTAAAATTCGTGATTCTCGAACATCAACTGGCTTTGCAAAACGTCAGTGGTACATTTAATGTAAGATATCGGCAAAAATATTCAACACATGGTGTATTGCACACACAGTGCACAGAGTGCTTATCGACGTTGCCATTTTTTGGGCGATATGTCCGTATAGCTGTTTGTCTTCAGGAAGGCGTGAGCAGGCAATACTTTGAGCCTCCAGTGATGTGTGCATTACCGTGTTTGCCGCCACATTCAGCACTCACCTGGCGATCAGAAAATTTGGTTGACCGCTCTTGCGCAGGAATTGGTCGTAACACGAAAATGAAGCATTTACTCTAAGAATCAGTGGCACCGTGTTGCACATTCCAACCTACAAGTCCAGAAATGTTCAGTGTCTTTATGATTTACCGTTTCGATCGAAGGGCGAAGCAATCACAGTGACAGCATGCACGCGAGGCCTGTGCTGCTGCGCTGCGTATACCCAGCATCCTGGGGGCTACCAGGAGTTGGTGAGTGCCTATGCGGCGAAACTACGTCCTTAGAGCTCCGGTGACATCGCGCACGCCCTTACACATGTTCAAAGGTGAGCAGATGGGCGTAAACGGTGATGGTGATGACAGTTTAATGTCATCGCCTTTAAAACTGGGCGTAACCTTGCCCGCTTGACCTAATCAGGTAATCTATAAATGCTTATGAATCTAGTATTTGCCTTCATCGATTTACTACTTGCTGTATACCTTAACTCTCTGTACTTATACCTTGTACTTGACTATGCCTGTAACGGATCCGGTGCTATCAATCTCATTCCTACTTTTTTTTCTACCAATACTGTATCTGAACGTCTTCTGCTTTTATCGACTGCTTACCAGTCAATGCTTTTTGAATTTCAGCGCTTCTGGAAGCTGAACCTTATCCACGGCTCTAGCTGGGTGAATACCTTTGCATTTCATTAGGATGTGCTTAGAGCGCGCCCGGTGGCCGCGGCTCATGGGGTCCTGGACCGAGGTCTCCACCGGCGCCCAGGACCTGTAGAAAGAACCTGCGGTCCCCCTTTATTTTAATAAATGTTTTCGCTCTCTCTTGTCTCCGTATATTTTCTGCAGCAGACTCATGCCTCACCTTGTTGCGAATATGTGCTCTGGTATGTTTTTGCCCTTAGGCAACTAGCTCGAGCCTCACAGAGCAAGACTGCGTTTTGTGTTATGCTACAGATTTTCCCTTCTAACTTCTTTCCTTTCTTGTAAATTTTCGTGTTTTTTTGTTTCAATTGTATGCATCCAATTCAATGTCTCTGTTTCTCCCACTTTCTTTTTGATGACTCCTGGTCGTCCATGTAGACTTTCAATTACCCTGTAGTTGGTTGCCACCTTTCTTGACCACTTCCTCGATATGTGTCCTCGCTTTTTAGGTACAAATCTTGGTGCACCTTACACATCCGTTTATTTTGATGTTGATGAGCCTTTCTCCAAATCTAATACTGCTCGGCGCTTCACCGGCCTCAAAAGAGTCCCCACCCAATTCACGCGGCACTGCCTCATTCGTGGTTTTACCGCAGCCCCATAAAGCCACCGGCCTACAGATTTTTTGTTTACCTTTCAAATACGACAAGGTATCTGCTTTTGAGCACAAAATAGCATTCGCGAGTGTTAGTGCTCACATCACCCTTTCTAATTTCTTCGCACCACCTTACATTTATTGTAGCCCCAAAGTGCTCTGTCCCATTATTGCTGTATTCTACTTCCGCGTCATTATTGGGCTATCTTGGAAGATGCTGCAGTAGGTCTCTCCGGAACTTATGTGTACAACAAGATACACTGATTGACTGTGGGTATGGAAACTGCTATTGTATTAATACCACGTTATTGCTCGTCTTAATAAAAGATCATAAATCCCGATACTCATCATACTCCCAGCCACCTATTTTTTCCTTCCTTTGTGCCGCTCAACTAAATATGCTCAATTCATGTCTGTTTTACCTTTTCCCACATCGAACCTCGACAACTTAGTACGTCTACTCCTCCACTTTTCTTGACCCAATCACTCTGTTGCATCACTACTATAGGAAATTGTCCATAACAGGTGGCTGCTCGAAATCTCATAGGCGCGTTTCGCTGAAGGCGTACACGCTAATAGCTTCGTCATTCAGCTATGTTTGAATTTTGTACAACTTGTCCTAATTGCGAGCAACCTACATGTTTATGCGAGAAGTTTTACGGTGCATATGCGTAATCTTCGTGCGACACCTCTTAACTATTATCGTTCTAATTCTCCGTGCTGGTGCATTGCTACGCTCAGTGCGTAATCCAACTTCCCGAGGGCCTGCGACACTTTTAAAGAAGTCACTGTGCGTGCCGGGAATCGACGTTCAACCAGGGCTGCTACACTCTCGTTGAAATATATCCCGTGATACATAACGCCGTCGCGGCTAGCACAGTGCGTTTTTCAATTGATGCCAATGACTGTAAAACCTATTTCGCGTACAGATCTATGTTTACACGAGTAGCCGTCGTGGCGCCACCGAGCGGAGACGGTGGCCCGGGTTACCTTGGATAAAGTGCCAAACGGTTTTAATGCCACGGTATTCTTGTGGAACGTGCAATGGCAAAAAATAGACACAAGGCGCCTTATGAAATAAAGTAATATTTATTTTGGTAAAACAAAAATTAACCCTTCTTGTCTTGCGACTTCTTCCCTTGTTGTGGCACTACGGTACACAGCATATAGTTGCCGTGCTAACGCCACAGGACGGCCTCAGGTGAAAAAGGTAACTTACAAGCAGATGTCATTCTAGTGGTTAAACGAAACAGAAAAGCTGCAAAAAAAGGAGAAACTTGTGAAAGTGGTGAACGGGCGAGATTATGAACAAGGGTAACTTGCTGTTACGAGAATCCCTTAGAGAACCCTAACGCAACACCTACTAAACCATGTACATTCTCTGACAAATGCACCTATTGATTTCCGAGCATTTGCCTTTCCCCGAAATTATTTCCTGGCCCTACGCGCACGGACGACTCACCCGTGATGGCTTTTATTCGACATAATCCTTTGGATCTGGCGTTCGCGATGGCACGCCATGCACCTACAGAGGACGGAACATCGGTGTGCGTAAGCCAGACCGCTATTGCTGCCGCCTGCCACTTACCCAGTGCTTCAACGCCCGACAAAAACAAATGCGTGAGTCCAAAACGTGCTTTCAGTCGTGCAGAACACGGAATTTATGCGGCACATGTCCCCCGTTTTTGACTCCTAAACGTGGCTTGCGACGTTTGAACACAGCATCGCTGTGTTCACTCGTCTGCCGGCACAAGCAAGGTACTCCCTTGTTGTCACTCCTAGCGATCACTCGTCTCATTTTCGAGACGTTTGCAGCCAAATATTTAGCCCCACCATTAACAACTCGAGTGCCGAAAGAAGTTGTGTATTGTTGGGGACCATAAAAAAATCCGCCTCCATTCCACCCTATTAAAGATGTACAACGAAGCTGTTGCCGACGTGAGACAAGCACAACCGCCACAAGCGACGTACGTCACGCCCTTGTTCGAAAGTGCAGCATGCATACTTATTCTGCTATGCCCTTGGCCAAGCGGAAGTGCCTTGTTGAAATAAATGAATGCTTAAAAGTTAATTGAGTCAGAAAATGCATTAAGTACGATTTACACGCAAATTGCAGATATGGTAGCTTCGGATTGTTATTCGAATAAACGAGAAAACCTAAATCTAACGTGGAAACTGAAAGACAAAGTCCTTTTACAGCTGCCGTTTGAGGTCTCAGTGGTCGCGGCCGCTAGTGGCGGTACTATTTTTACAGCGAAGCGTTCTATGGCTAGGGTCCCGGGATTTTTTTAAAATGTCTTTCACGTCGACAGAAAACCCAGGTTCGCTGATCCCGGGGGCAGTGCAGGGCCAGGAGCAATGGCTCATAGCCCCGTCAGGCAGAGGCGTGAAGTACGAACGCCTAAGAAGGACTTTCCACTAGATCCATTTGGCACAAGATTTCTGAACAATAGCAGAGACGACGCTAAATGACCTGCACTGTCTATGGCACGCCCGCATGGCGGATTTCACCATAACCCAGGCGCGCGACCCACCAGGCTGTTGTTTCACGAGTCTATTTCACTCTAGAAATCCAAGATTGCAAGACTGGTTCTGAGTGGCTGTCGAGGGTAAAACTCTTGACAACGCTCAGATAATAAACGACAACGCCAGCCCAGCTGGACGTGGAGTTCGAACTAAAATGATTTGATATAGTCGGCTGTACAATTTTCGTTTTATCTCTGGATTAACGCGCGTTTCACTGTGACTGACGCTAAATAAATAAATCTGATCGTGGCCTAACTATTGGGCTGCTGTGTTCAATAACAGGTGTTTGATTCCACTGTCGGTCACTGACTACTTTTTATTGAATCAAGGCTGAGACAGGAACTCACCCGACACCTACCTACCTACCTCAAGGTGCCAAATGTGAGGCAGAGAATGCTTCGCATGAGAAACTGCTAACATACTTTACACTGAATGCGCATGGTGTCGCACATGCCTCGCTCGATCATTCGCATTCGTTCGGGTCACAAAAACAGTACAGCTTGATAAGTGTTCAGCACACTTTATTCACTCCTAAGTCTGCGGCTCACACGCCTGGCACAGCTGTGCTTCAGGGGGCCACAAAAGCGGAGTCTTGCTTGGCAGCTGGTAAGCCTGCAACGAGAAAGAAATTATAATTTAGAAAGCGCATTCGTGAACAGTCCGGAGCCGTAATCGCGGATTGGACTAGACGTACTCCCCGAATGCAGCAGGGAACAAGACGAAATGTACTGCATGTCGCTAAAGTGACGAGGGCGCTGAGACGTGGATGACAAGTGCACGTACATTCATGAGCATGGCGAACTGGCTTTGTGCACGAAACCGCCTTTCAACGTACTCGACTGCGCTTTTGAACACGGCACGGAACAAGACTGCAGACGATTCTCAAATATGAAGCAAAGAGACAAGGAAGCCAGGGAAATCAGACTAATAAAGCTTTATTTTTAATTGAAATGAAGAGAGGGAAATGAAAGACGAAAACAGAACTTGCCATGGTTGGGAGCCGGAAGCACATTCCTTGCAATGCGCAAGACCGTCTGCCCCGAGTGGCGCTAGTTAATACCACCACGGTGAATCTTGCACACAGGCAATTATCCAACAAAGTTGACGGGAGGACAGCAGCGCCGGTAGCCTTAATGGTGAAGCATTGTACGCATGGTTTGGAATATATGGGCTTGGATCTTACCTGCTGCGAGTTTTGTATTCGTCTCTATTTCTGATTCACTTAATTAGCCACAAAATAATCGCTTCATTTCGCTGTGTGCGCGCGCGATGCCTCTATTCTAAGAATGTAGAAGAAATGTCTACGCAGATATAGGCCAGGTTTCTCCAGGCTACGGTTGTGGATACTATGCTGATGAAATCAATACATACCTAATTTAGAGGCTTGCACCAGGCACGCTGGAGCAAAATGGCGCCATCGTACATGAAGTACCTTGCCTGACACAGTCCATTTGCCTGAAATAAGTAAACGAATGCTTCTTGCAAGTCGGCGAGTACAAAATGTAAGAGTTCTTTATCTATTGCCTATAAACTTTATCCATAACAGGTAGAGTGAGTACCAACTTGCATGTGAAGCAATATCAGAGAAAACAATGACAGTTCGTTCGTGACAGTTCACCCAGAGACCGAAGTTGACAGGAAATGGTTAGAGATAGTCAGGCAAGATAGATTATATAGACAGTCAGGCCCCAGGAAGTTCGTAAGGTAACCCAAGAATGCTAATTGCCAAAAAAAAAACAGCAATGTAAAATACACATTAGATTGTCTTAAGTGTTCGAGCAGCGATGCTATTGAGAAACTGTGCTACGTCTCCCCTGAACGCGGGGAACGTATATGCCAGTACTGCGAAGGCCAAATCTTGGACTATTTCATCGAAACAGCAGCTTTATCGCTTTCCTAGCTGAAAAAAAAAATGTTTTTGAAGATATCGCGATATGCCCCACTGAACTTGAGGTCAGGTTTTTTCGAGGGGCCTTAGATTTGTCGCTTAGCATACACTTGAGTGAACAAATGTGCTAGCCTTGCCATTCCTGAAGATGCCCTAAATATTTACAGAAGCAAAGTGAAAACAGCACGCTATATTGTTCATTCTGTTTTCAAAGATCCATATTGTGTCGCGCTAGCATTCTATAGCATGAAAAATGTGCACAGTCGTGCAGAAAGTTTTGAAAGAATAAAACAAGTCCTATTTGTGCTTCTGGGAGTTTTTACCTTGGACACAGCGGGCGGGCAAATGGCCGCGGAGTAGGCGCCGGGGCGAATGCACGAACTTCTGGCGGTGGTGAACTCCACCCGAATGACGGCACCTTTCGACACATCCGAGGAATGCTGTAAAGAAACAGATAACGCCAGTCACGTCATTAACAGGATGGCAGGCCAGTTTTGCGAGCTCATGGTAGGCTTGGCAGAGCGCGCGAAAATGCGAATGAATCTGACGGCACAACAAATAAATGGAAAAGTGAAGAAAGAGCCTTAGTAGTTAAAGTTAACAAACTGCTGCTAATGCACCTACAGCCGCAGTAGAGGACTGTTGTAAAACACGGTAAAACCAAAGACGTAGAGAGCAACCGCTGCGAAAGCGTTGGTAGGGAGGTACTGCAGTGGTTTCCCGAACCTGAAAGCGCCAGAACGTTTGTTTTGACGTTCTCGTAAGGAGCCGAAAAGAGTCGCTGTACATGTACCAAGGTGCCGCTGCCAACGCCTGAATTTAGCAAAGAGCTTAACACTGGAATAATTTTATGGAGTGTGAACTCGACTTCAGAACGTGGCGCCATAGGAGCTGTTGGCGTCTCTGGTATTAAAAAAAAAATGGGAACATGTATATGACAACTTCTTGCTAGTAAAGGTAATGCAAGTTTATGTAAGCAGTCCGGCAATGTACTTGCATTGCATCAATCATATACACCGTTTCTTGAATATTAGGATATTTCTGTTTAGAACGCAAAATTTTTTTTTTCACATAGGCACCCGTAACTCTGCCAGCCGAACTAGTTTTGACTGGGTGCATTTCATGTCGTTAGATTTGCAGGAATGAACATCACGCATTTTGTCATAAACAAGGAGGCTTCGTCAAAGCGAGTAGCAGTACGCGTTAAGTGCTCGCATACTGCGCAAATCATTGCAACAGGATCACAAATAGGTACGCGAAAAAAAAATGGCCAAGTACAATCGTTACAGTTATGAAAGAGCGCGTGGCAAATAGTCGTCGTGGCCAGTGCAAGCCAGCGGATAACGGAAGAATTTGATAAGGCAGTCATGGCTAGCCGTCATGCGCAAGGTAAACATACCTGGTAGCGAAGCTTCCATAGAAACCCATACGTTCAAAACATGGTTGCTTACCGGCGGTTCATGGGGCTTAGCGCCACCTGTGTGAGGAGGGAACACTTGCGGCGGAATAAAAAATAATTTGACGTCATATCCGTTAAAAAAAGAAGTGACGTCATTTTGTTCTCATAGGCGCGAAATTTGTTTTCGGGGGCCTGTATATTCAAATGCCCCGCCATTCGACTTCATGGGCGTTCCGAGCTTTCAGCGCGAAAAGCGATGCCGGAAAAGCCGTACGGGTGTCGAAATCGCATCGCTGCACAGAAGATACTTTCTTTGGAGGCCGACGAACGCTTTGGGCGTAGATTGCGCACAGTGCTCGTCCTTTCGTTGGACGCCAAGCCCGTCGGCCAGCGCTGTTGCACGAAAACAATTAAAGTAAACAAGTATCTGATGGCCGCAACTCGCTACTTTTGACTGCACAGGTTAAGAAACAAAACTACCCGCGTCACCTAATTCAGACAAACGTCGACATGCCACACAACACAACATGTGAGGGGGGCGTATTGTAACAGGTGAACTTAACGAGCGCGCCTTTCCACGCACTCCATGAGTTGCATGGCATTGCAAGTGATAGCGGCGTCAACGCCCGCCGCTATCGATGGGCGCTCTCACGGTGGGCCCTAAAAATGTCTTTATTGCTAATGATCTAGTAAAATACAGTTGCATCCTTTCTCGCCATGCGCATATAAAATGAATTAGGAATTTTATTTTTGTTGAATGAATTTAACTGCGTCTCGCTTTAATTTAAAAGCGCTTTTTCTTTCCCAGTGTTTATTCCCTCCAAGCAGTCGCGCTTCAATCGCTGCTCCCATAATCAGCCTTGTTGATGTCGGTGACAATTGGTTCTGAACCGCTTTTCGCCCGAAGCTTCACGACCTATGTGGATCGACCTTGTCATGCGCACTGTTTTGAAGTTGCGGAAGATAGAGTGGGCCCATTTCAAGTTAAAATAAGATAGTTTTTGCTTGTGGCCATGCCACAACAAGCATTAAGGTAAAAATGGAGCGATTGGTACGGGGGTGCAAGCAGAACACCGAACGGTGTCCTCGGCTTTTGTTTTCGTATCTCGGCACGGCGCCACGCAACATGCGGCTGACGACGATATTTGCCACCCGCTCACATGATCTCTTTCATCGCACATCCTCGATATACGTACTCACGAGAGCAGTCTTAAATAAAGAGTGGGTAATGACGGCGCTTTGAGCTGCAACCGCATAGGTTAACAGACCTAAGGCTTTTGTGGGTAGTCATGTATACCAACTAAGTATCTACATAGATTATGTAGATATGGCTCCCTCGCCCTGCAAAATGCGCAAGATACTTATTAACAGGCAGATGGGTTACAAAACGAAGCAGCTGCTTGCGAATGCTAAGCTAGTCAAAGCAGTGCAGCATCGTCGACGAAAAAAAAAAAAGGTGTAGTGGGCCCCTAATTGACGCAACTTGCAATTTAAAGCGTAAGAGTAATGACGAAGACAGTTACCTCTGCGTTGGATTAGAGTTCAAGCACTAACCATGAACTTTCGGTGACAAACATTTGAAGACGAGAACCTGAAGGTCAAAGGGCTTAAGGTTTTCACCAAATATCCTACGGCCATGGAATCACAGGCAATGGCACCTAGTTGTTTAACGCTGTTATGATACGTGTCGTGTGGGAAGAGGGACAAAAAGATGTACAGATTACATTTTGATTTTGCTTCAAACACAGTGCCAACTTTTTCTAGCAATATGCAATAAACACAACCACAGATAGACCCTGCTAAAGAATGACGCAGCTAGGAGTTGGCACGGTTTTTTGCAGGTGTGCGTTCATTCAGACAGATTCTTCGCTTGCAGGTTCCTTTTGGCACAATGAACCAGAATTCGAAGTAACACTGACCAATGTGCAATGCCCCTAAACGTAAGTAATGTGGCTCAGGTCACTGTATTTTGCGCATCGCATAGATTTACATACAATTAGAGGGAACTATAGCACTAGCCGCTACGGAAACTGCAAGCAGGGTGGATCAGCAAGCATGGGAATTATGGGATAGTACAGGGATTTGCCCAAACTTCGTCCTGGCTTCAAATGGCTACGCGACTTGGTAAACAGATCTTAAAGTATTGCGGTTCAAATTACTGCGCAAACATTACAAAATTGTCCGACGGAAGAATTGGAACACAGGACCACTAACACCTAAGCCAGACATTGAAAGCATTACGACAAGGACGTATGTGCAAACGGAACCACTATAATCAGGAGTGATTATGCGTGCTCGCAGTGTGGCATTGCCGTCTGCGTCAAAAAATTTGCATTGCATTAAAATTTAGGCTAAGTAAGGCAGATAAAGCGCAAGAAAGGCCAGAAAGACGTCTGAATCCACAAGCACGAAGATCAGACAAGTCCAAGATCAGACAAGTCCATGTACTTTCCATCGAGGATGGTGGCTGAGCGACCGAAGCGCCAGAATTGCCTCTAGTAATTTTAGGAAACAATGGCGCATCCCTTGAGTGTCTGTTCTGAAGCTAGAAAAAGAATGCATCCGATTGACGATCTTGTTAAAAACATATCGAAAAGAATGAAGGGGTCCAGAGGAGGGTAGGTAGACTACAATCTATACAAGCAGATTAAGTTATGGCATAGAACGTTTCACCGAGGGACGGCTGCCTTACAGCTAGTGTCATTGCAAAGTGCGAACAAGTAAGTGCACTCTGACGACCAACTTTGTCTACTATGGCGGAAACTTAAGCACACAGTTTCGCAGTAGAAATGGGAACGTGAAGTGTTGCGCATAAACTCGTCGGGTCAGGTGAAGTAATCAAGGTATGGAGCCCGTACAAGTTGCTTCGTGACGCCAACAAACAAGCCCGTACGAAATCCTAAACATCTGTTCTTATTTTCACCTTGATTTGGTCTGTGATTGCGACGTCACGAGGGTAAATTTAGGCAGGAATACTACAAGGGTTCCCATTACCCGTGAGCACTGCTTATCCTGGTCTCGCATAAATGTAAGGTAAGGACGATATTTATTTGGAAATAGTGGCCAGATAAGACCGGCGTAAGAAGTGTGACGTTACGAAGGTAATTCTAATAACCACAAACCAATTCCAAAAAGCAGGCACTGGGGGGACAATTCTCGATACCATGGGCGCGTTTCAGTGGAGATAACGAAAACGAACTAGTGAGAATAGTTACTCCAGTACCTGTTTCCTGTTTTTTTTTGGAAATTGTTTCTGGGTATTAGAATCCCGTACGAAACTTCAATATGAAAAAAGATGGGAACCTCATAGGTACTTGAAATTTAGCGACGCACAAGTGTAGGATATAACTTGAAGCAGCGCGAAAAAGACGAGGACAACAATCGAAAACGAACACAACTGTTGTGTTTGTTTTCGATTAATGTACTCGTCTTTCTCGCGCGGCTTCAAGCTAAACTCAAGATAAACCAACTCGCCCAAATCAAGTTGTTGTAAGTGTAGGCTTGGTGCTGCGTGATAGTGCCGCGCACGACGAAAACCCGGACGAATAACGGACAAGCGCCAACTTCAGAATTTCTGGTCATGTGCACATAAATATGGCATGCCAGACGAAAAGGGAAACTAAGAAAAAAAAAAAAGAGGCCGGACCAAATGAAACTTGTATGGGTGGTTAAGCCACTATGAAGATACTGACGAGAGCCGCATCTTCGTGAAGCATGCCCGTTCAGTTAATTTCGCTCTATCCCCAGATTATTCCGTTCCTTAATTAACAGAGATAGCGACGGTAACGCATTCTTCAGTTGCAGATTCTGCCAAAGTTTTTTTTTTTGCTTGCGAATGTGACGAATAAACTCAGTTGGAAGTTAGCGCCTGTGCGTGCTAACAGCTCCTGGCCGGTTGTCTAAATTTCGCAAGATATATGATATAGGCGGTTTTAATTTCTCCGAAGCGTAGCCTAAGAGCTTTGCAGACAATATTGCGAACATTTTTACACTGGACGGACACATCACGAGCAACACTCACCTGAAAAGCGACGCGAGTCATTTCAAGCAGAGCGTTGAGGTAGCCCGTGCGTGGCTGGTGGGCGGATAACTTCAGAACTGGCTCGGCATACAACACGAACGACTTGTTCCTGAGAACATCCGATACCAGGGTGCAAACGCCTGGCTCCACGCGGTCGTTCGGATGCCGCACGCAACCTTCGAACATGTCGGGTCTCCGCATGGCGATGACTGCTGCGCACAGCAGTAGAAGCACGATGACCTTCGACATGGCGTCTGAGCTACTGGGTCGCCTCGGAAGAAATGAACTGACAGAGGTATGTCGCGGAAGATGGACTGTGTGCGGACGCGTTGGGCTTCTTTAAGGGTTTATTGAAGGGGAGGGCAAAGATGGCGCTGGTGAAGCTAACGGCCAGTTTACTGTGCGGTTTAGAGTGCCGTCATACGGTGACGGTGTAAAAAAATTGCTTTTTGCAAGTTTGAAAGGCGTCATTGCAACCGTACACAAACAGGCACACCTACGCACGCGCAGTTGATACAAAGAGACAATATTCTGGCATAATTGGCCTTGCAATCTGCGCATGTTTGGGCAGGGGTCAATGTGTCAGGAAATTTGTCGGATGCCATTTTTCTTAGCTTTGATTCACATTTTTGTGCTACATTACGGTGCATCCGATAGGATTGCACGTGTGCAGCATTGGTCGCGCAAGAAATCGTTCACCGTAGATAACTTTATAGAACTTTCCAAACATGGAAAAAGTTAAGATAATTGCAGCTGCAAAAATGTATGTATGACGAAGAATTGAAAAGAATGCGAGGTGTTAAAATTTCCTTCACTACTGCGCAAAGTAGAGAATTCTTGCTTGATACAATGATAATGTATCATGCAAGAAGATATATTACATATAATTATTTATATGTAGTATGGTAGTATAGATACATAAAAAATTAAGCTGTACGAAATTAAAAAAAAATCGCCTGTGGCAGGTAGCATAATTCTTATTTTTGAGCTGGATTATTCGAAGAGGCAGACATTAGTAGCACGAGAAATCGAAAACATATTCAACTACTTAACAAAAATTGACTAATGGACTTCTAAGTTATTTAGTTTACGACATATATTACAATTTACAGGATTGTAGCAGTTTGAGTTTGCAAGACACATCCACTTTAAATGAATTTCCAGGATGACACCAGTTCAGAGATATTATTTCCCAAATTGCGGGACGAAATACATGGGCGTTCCAGTTACTTTTGTGCTTCAATGTATAAAACAGCATTTTGGTAAAAAAGTAACTGGAAGAAGAAGAACGTAAACTTTATTATCAAATCGATAAGATTTGAGTCCGGCGTATTTTAAGTGGGTCTGGGCACCCGCCGCGGACGTGGTTCCGAGACCTTGTCTCGAAGCGGCTTCCACGGCTCACTGGACGGCCCAGAGCTGTAGTGTCAGGTTCGAGCTGAGCAGTGCGGTCTTCCAACGCGAGCGGAGGCTGGCGGTGGAAGAGACGGAGGTGTCGGCACTGCCCGAATTGTTTGTTATGTCCTGACATTCCCATAACATATGATTAAGTGTGGCAACCTCGCCACAGGATGTGCATCTGTTTGTAGTGTACATGTCTGAATACATGGCGTGCATGAGTCTTGGGTTTATGTAAGAATCAGTTTGTAATTGCCTGTGGCGTACTGCTTGCGCCATGTCTAACCTAGCGTGAGGGAATGGCTATACGCGTCTCTGTAACTGGTAGTGTGTCGTGATGTCGTGGAACCTGGATCAAACGATCCTCCCACGCCCAGACGTTTGCAGTACCCCGCGGGGGCTCTTCCTCCGATGATGCTCGGTGAGTGAGGCCTCGAGCAACGCGGTGAACCGCTTCGTTGGGGGTTCTCAGTCCAGTGTGTGCCGGGATCCATAGCAAGTGCCTTCGGTTATCGACGTCGGCCTCTCCCTGGTTTATGGGATGTCGCTTGAGTATGTGATACGCCTCTTGCGATATGCGCCCATTTGCAAAATTGCGAATTGCCGTTGGCGAATCGCAGTTCACGTATGTAGCCTTGGTTTGTGTGAGGGCCAGTGCGATGGCTGCTTCCTCTGCCGCTTCGGCATATGCCGTGTTCATGGTGACGCTCGTGATGTGGTTATCTCGGTGGCTAGTAACTGCCGCCATGAACTGGAACTAGAACAACAGTGCATTTTTACGGCGAGTTTGATGGTGCATATATATATATATATATATATATATATATATATATATATATATATATATATTGTAACGACGTGGGATCGACGAGGACGCGCAGCAGCACCAACAAGGACACCTTATCAGTCGTCAACAAAACCAACAACGTCTTCTTCGTCTCCCCGCTTAACCTGAAAGCCCGCGCTACTTCAACCTCGTTCCGCACTGGCACATACCCGCGGCAATATAGTTGTTCCATTGGCTCCCCCCGTAGAAAAAAAAATCATTGTCCCGATGACAAAGTCTTGGCAAACTGCGATAGTCTTGGCAAACTGCGATAAAGAAAAAAAAAACTGTGCAGTCTTCTCAGCCTTCATAGTACGGCTTCATACGAAGCACGTGAACGACCTTGGGTAAATGCCGTCGGCGCTTTGAAGAGTGAGAGCCATCCAGAACGACTTCGTAGGTGACATCACTGATGCGTTGAAGAACTATGTAGGGCCCGAAGTATCTGCGCAGGAGCTTTTCAGAGAGCCCACGCCGAAGGATAGGTGTCGAGACCCACACTTTGTCGCCGATGTTGTATGTTACGGGTCTGTGCCGAAGATTGTAGCGTCTGGCGTCACAGTCCTGTTGTTCGTGGATTCGCCACCGCGCAAGCTGCCTAGCTGCTTCTGCTCCCTGTGTAATCTCGTCAGCACCCGTCTCGTTGTCATCAAATTCATGAGGGAGCATTGCGTCTAATGTTGTCGTAACCTCACGGCCGTACACGAGGATGAAGGGTGTCTTGCGAGTGGTCTCTTGACGAGCCATATTGTACGCGAAGGTGACATAGGGTAAAACCTCGTCCCAGTTCTTGTGCTCTACATCGACGTACATGCTGATCATGTCAGCCAGTGTCCTGTCGAGTCGTTCTGTCAGCCCCTTTGTTTGAGGGTGTTTGAGGGCCGTGGTCTTCCGGTGGGCGGTACCACATAAACGAAGAACGATGTCCAAAAACTTGGCCATGAACGCAGTACCTCTGTCCGTGATGACTACTGCGGGAGCGCCATATCTTAAAACGATGGATTGAAGAAAAAATTGCGCCGCTTCACCTGCTGTTCCCCGTCGCAGAGCACCTGTCTCGGCATATCTAGTGAGATTATCCGTGGCGACGATTATCCACCTGTTGCCGGTAGTAGACGTTGGGAAGGGGCCCAGAAAATTCATGCCTACTTGTGCAAATGGTGTGGCAGGTACTTGAACAGGGGGCAGAAGGCCGGCTGGCTTGACGGAAGACGGTTTGCGGCGCTGGCAATCCAGACATGTCTGAACATAATGTTTAACGACCGCAGCAAATCTCGGCCAGTAGTAATTCTGCCGACGTGCCAATGTGCGAGTGTAGCCCAAGTGCCCAGCGGTCGGATTGTTGAGGCAGACATGTAAGATTTCACGTCGAAGCGATGAGGGAAGAAGGAGTAAGTAGTTCAGTAATGTGGACAGTTGGGCGAGTTGGTGATTAATCATCATACCGTATTGGTGAAGCAGCGCACTGACAAGGACAAAGTGGAGAGACACACTTTGTGCTTGTCAGTGCGCTGCTTCACCAATACGGTGTGATAAGTAAGTAGTTGCTGCCGCTAGGTGAGAAGTTCTTCTTGTAGACTACGTTGCGGCGCAAGCAGTATGACGCTAGCCCTCTTGCAAATAGCCTCGGCAGGCTGCTGGTTCGTCCTTCTAGGTAATCAATCAGCGGCAGCAATTAAATGTCATCCCGTTGCTGGCGTGAAAGATCGGCAGTGTCCACGAGTCCCAGAAAGACCGTGTCGTCATTGTCTTGTGCTGTCTCAACAGGAGACCGAGAAAGGCAGTCGGCGTCTGCGTGCCGTTTTCCTGACTTGTATGCGACAGCAAAGTCGAACTCTTGGAGTCGAAGACTCCAACGTGCGAGCCGGCCGGAAGGATTTTTCAAATGAATGAGCCAGCAGAGCGAATGGCGATCGCTAATAACGGTTAAAGACGGACCGTACAAATACGGACGAAATTTCAGGACTGCCCATACCATTGCGAGGCATTCTTTTTCAGTGGTGGAGTATAGTTAGCCTCCGCTCGGGACAGTGTCGTAGTGGCGTAAGCGATCCCCTTTTCGCTGTCGTCCTGCCGTTGTACGAGCAGCGCCCTAGACCGACATTACTAGCGTCTGTATGCAATATCGTCGGGGCGTCTTCATCGAAGTGTGCAAGCGTAGCCGGAGCTCGTGAAATGCCCGCTGCTGGTGTTCGCCCCAATTGAAAGAGATATCTTCGGTGAGCTGTGTTAACGGCCACGCGATGCGCGAGAAATTCGCAATAAATCGCCTGTAATATGCACATAGTCCCAGAAAACGTCGCACGGCCTTTTTATCTGATGGGATCGGGATGTCTGATGGCCCCGCACCTGCCCCGAATGGAAACAACCAGTACGATTCACTGCCAAACGCTTGATGTGGAAATGTCCGGCACACGAAGCGGCGCGGCAAAAACAAATTCGACAGGATGACATACCGAGCTCTGTGAGGAGTATATCCAACCAGTGGGCAGTTTAGAGGATCACCGCGTAGCCATGAAGTCCCTCCTGGCTTTTGTAGCCGGTTGTAGACCCTGTTCCTAGCATAGGGCTTTTCACTCCCGGCACACTTTTCCCTTTCCCCATTACTGGTATTAGGCCAGAGAGCCATCCTATAGATAAACGTTTTGTTTAATAAATCAATGGCCATCTAGTGCACACAATACTGAATATGAAAAGCCGGGAGTTGAAAGTAAACAGACTGTTGCTGATTGGATAAAAAAAAGATTGAGTAATGGTGAGTTAAAAAAAATTTAGATGCGGTGAATGAAAGACAAGAAATATACAAGACACATTTATAAGTTGGTGTACCTAACGTTCAGAAAGTTACACAAAAATTAGGTACAGTCACTATTGCAGGTGACTAATAGTTAAATGAACAGTGTTTATTTTTCTGATGTCTGGTCGTTGTGGCTAATAATGCTTAAAGCCACAAAATTATCAAAATGTTCACTACTTTTATTGTTTTGGTAAATATGAAATATCTCAGTAGTGTCTATCGCACATACTGGGTATTTACGTAACCTGAGCGAAAGTATAAATAAAGAGAGGTACACCCTTAAAAAAAAAGTAGGGGGGGCTCGCCGTTCCGGCCTTGCGAAATTGGATGTCTGGCAAAGCTCTAGCACACCGCCCCTACAATTGCTGAGGGGGGTATTTTTTATACATGCGAAATCATTATATGTCCTATGAAGCGAAAGATCTGGCGTTAACATGTACCCGCCGTGGTTGCTGAGAGGGTATGGTGTTGGGCTGCTAAGCACGAGGTCGCTGGATCAAATCCCGGCCACGGCGGCCGCATTTCGAGGGGGGCGATGTGCGAAAACACCCGTGTACTTAGATTTAGGTGCACGTTAAAGAGCCCCAGGTGGTCCAAATTATTCCGGAGTCCCCCACTACGGCGTGCCTCATAATCAAATCTTGATTTTCGCACGTAAAAACGCATAGTTCTTTAGGCGTTGGCATCTGATGTTACCAAAACCCACGGGACAAAGTGGGGACGTCACGTTTGACATGGTGACAAAACGTGATTATTTCATCCCCTCAAACGTCGCGTGTTGACGTCATCAAACCAAAGATCGCGTGATGACAGCACGTCAAACGTTACGTTACATGATAACGCCACAGTCCCGTCGAACGTGACGTCACGCGATGACGTCATTATCAACTGATGATGCCATGCGATGCCTCTTGGCGCAGTACACTGTGCACTTCCTTCTTTGCACTGTCCTTGGGATTGGCCCACATTTTATGTGAGCAAAAGTCGCACACGCGGACGCGAAAAATCCCGACCACCTAGAGGCTAACAGCTTCATTGTTTCAAATGCGATTAGATAGCTGAATACCGTGTTTACTCGTGTAAGTCCCACATTCGTCAACGGCCCGTACTGTCCACCACACTTTGGAGTTCGAAAATTTAGAAAAAAATGTTTCGCTGAGCGTCACGCGCATACCCTCGTGCTAGCCATTTTTCGCATTTCGCTAGATGGCCCTGATTGTTCAGCCGACAATGGTATTATCATCATCACCCAGCCTGTAAGAAAGCATGAGATCACGCGCACAAGCTGGTCTGAGGGCCATGTGCGGGAAGCGCAGTTTGAGACTACTGGCAATCAGCCATCAACTATCGCGAACCCACATGTTCGTGTGTGCGCTATAAATAGGGCTCCGTGTTTTCGGATAAATCCGAAAAAATCCGATAAACACTCGCCGGTAAAATTTCTCACAATTCGGATTTATCCGATAAACTCCGATTTTAACCGCCGATATGACCCTGTTCCGTTCTATATCGAAAGGGCATGTTCTAAGCAGTCATTGATACATCGGCTGGTTTGGCCGATATAAACTTTACCTCACATAAACAGTATCTAGTAGACCACACCCATCACAGATTTAACAAAGGGCTTGTCGCCTACGGAGCCAGAGGCGTATGACCGCTCAACGACTGTCGCAGACCTTCATGGATACTACGGTGCTGTTGCTGAAAAGTGGAGACAGACAGTTTAGAGAAACCTTTTTGATGCATTCCAGTACACCAGTGAATCGTTTTGGTATAATGCTCAAATTGTGAATCTAAGTGTGAAGCATGAGTTACCCCGCGCGTTCGAAACCTATGCGCGGATTTTTAAGTTAGGGTTTCTTGAAACTGTCGACATGAGCCAACTCACGAGTGATTTTGCGAACTATCAGAACTAATTAATCAGTAACACTGTTGAACCCCTGTCGCTTTGCAGACTTCACACTGTCCAGTGGCCAGTGCTTTCTCGCTGTGCGCTGAGTCTTCTCGCGCAAACGTTGAAAGGGAATTTTCAAAGCTGAGAATCATCAATAGAAAGGAGCGTGCTTCCATCAGTGACAGCAACCTCGTAAAGCATGATTGCGTCTATTACAACAAGCTTTAACATAGTAATAGCACAAATGTAGGTGTTTTGTTTTCAAGTATTTGGGCTTGTGTGTATATGTGTTTGTGCGTTCAAACCTTCCAGACAACAAAAATACGCTTCGTGTGTTCTGATGTTTTCGTGTTCAGATATCATTTCACCTAAGATTTTGGAGTATTGAGAATAATGCAAAATTTAACTCCGAATTTCGGAGAATTGGGGATTTACGAGAAATCAGCTCCGACAAACTCCGAATTTCCGCCGGAAAATAAACTCCGAAAGACACCCTCCGAATTTCAAGGAAAATAAACTCCGCAAACACGGAGCCCTAGCTATAGAGCTAGTAAATTTCCAAACAGGGTTTCGCGCAGCACATTCTAAGCTGAATATGTCTTAGAGTGAGGCAATTTCAAGGCGAGCCACGACGCACATCCGACTCAGCGATGGGTGAACACGAAAGCATTCGCTGTCTTGGCCATCCATAAAACAGAATAAGTATGACTTGTTTGCGAACATATGGTGCACTCGAAGGGTCGTGTAAGGGTTGCATATGGTAAAAGCTGCAAATATCTGGTACTGCAGTATACACTCTGATTTTTTTTTCGTTTCTGCTGTTCAATGCTACAGTACACGAGACGCAGTGCCTGCGACACACGAGACC
The DNA here is from genome assembly GCF_013339745.2 of Dermacentor silvarum. Taxonomy (NCBI): domain Eukaryota; kingdom Metazoa; phylum Arthropoda; class Arachnida; order Ixodida; family Ixodidae; genus Dermacentor; species Dermacentor silvarum. The sequence goes on from NC_051160.1 coordinate 76,622,787, forward strand.
TAGGATTACACGGTGCTCACGATGAATATAGTTTTGCCTTTGTATGCACTGTGCACCTGCGCGGCATTTTCAGCGCCGACAGTAGAGGCGATCCAGAAAACGCGCTGATAGCACAACCGTCCGTATAATAAGGGATCTAGTGGTAGAGTATAGGGGGTCCTCCATCCAAAGGATGAACGCATTAGCATGTTGCCACAGTCCGTGGAGGGTTTATGAACCCAGCGTGGCCGAGTGTCGCACGGACGCTCTGACGCCTGGAAACCTGTCGTGCCTGCCTTCTTGTCGACGGCCACATGTTTTGAGCGCCCCTAGCCGGCGCTGTGGGGAAGCAAACGTCACTTTCGGTCTTATATTTCAGTTGCAGAAAAGCCAGCTTAGCGTTTATGGAGCGGATATACCATGCGTTCTTTTTTTTCTGTAGTTAGAAAAATAAATGAAGCGCATGGAGCATATAACGCAACTTCGCATGTTGGGGTGAAATACCTGAAGCGTAACTTACTTTAGCGACAAATCGCAATGTCCAGGGGACTATAATTAAAGCAATTCACTGAAAAATTATGGGACATGCTTAGAACTTTCAATGAATGTGAAGGTGAAAGCCTGGTTGGATGTTGGAAAGCCTATAGCGATGTGGAATGAAGCTCTGAGCCCACGCGACGACTTTTATAAGGCGCACGAACGCGCTGCGAGTGTGCTGCCGCTAGCTGCCGCTGTTTCCAGAACGTTTTACGGGCAGCGCCGCTAACATTTCCCTCCTCCTCTCCAGCGCCGCTTTTCCCCTTTCCCTCAACGTCCGGCGTTAAGCGCAAGATGCACTATGGGAACGCTGGCCTGATGAACGGTGTCGGAGCTAGCGATCCTACACTCGACTGTTCGTCTAGGTGTAGAGGGAGCCAACGGTATAGAGTGAAGAATTCTAGTTCGCTATTCAGCTGTGGACGAAGACGACGAACGTGGGAGCAGTGGCACGAGCGCGAGTCAAGCGCGAGGCGAGTTCTCTCACGTTTAGGGTGATAGCTCTAGTACTCCAAGTACAAACCCAGAAAACGCCTGGTTCCGTAAATCTGACGTTCACGCTCAGCCAAGGTCAAACTGGAACTTATCCTGCCTAATGCGTTGTGGAGTGAAAACGAGCAGCGGCTCAAGGTTGGTCTTTCGTGCCCCCACCGCCAGAGGCGCTGGTTGCACCCAAGTAAGTTTCTGGATCTCGCTGATATCGTTTCGAAGTGAGATCAGGATGCCTCAGAAGGCGCACTTATAAAGTGAGGTACAATAAAAAAGAAGCATGTGCTTGCTGCGGTAAAGCTAGCGAAACGATGGATCATGTTCTATTAGAATGTGAAGATATCTGCACAGCGGTTGATTTAGGTACCTCTGGCCTCCTTGAAGCCCTTTGGTTCAGCGAGAGCAGGGAGAAAGTAAACATGTCCACAATAGAGATTGGTAAGAGGCGACTGGGGGATTAGTGGAAAATAAGTAGAGAAACGACAAACAACGTACAAAAACAAAGTTCCCAATAGCGGTTCAGAAAGTTTGGGGATGGAAATTATTCGTTTTTGATGACAGGTAGGACATTAGGCAATATAACAACGAGCTTGATAGCGCAACCCACCGCCCCGTTCCAAAGGGAACACTCCTAGCATCCATCCACCCATCCTTCACTGCGCATTCGCGCCGAGAGCGCCGACAACGCCGAGCAGCGTCTTTGTGTTGTCTTGTGCAATTGTAGATGGGGTAGTTGCTGCTACAAAAGTTAAACCTCTGCAAACCAATGGCTCTGCCCTTTTCGGAAGCAAGCAAAACCGAGCTATCTTTCGACAAACTTGGTTTAACCGCGTTCAACCACGGCCCCTCTCCACCCACCCCTCATCCGTAGTTTGTTAAGCACGAGGTCGCGAATCGTATCCCGGCCACGGCGGCCGCATTTCGATTGAGGCGAAATGCGAGAACACCCGTCTACACAGATTTAGGTGCACGTTAAAGAACACCAGGTGATACAAGTTATTCCGGCGCCCCCACTACGGCGTGCTTCATAATCAAGTCGTGGTTTTGGCACGTAAAACCCCATAATTTGTTTTTTTGTTTCGCTCACAGGATGCTAACGCCGGTGCAGGATGCCGAAACCAGATTTTTTTATCCACCTCACAGTGACCTTGAAACAGATTTAAGGCTTTCGCCTAAAATTGAGTTGGTTTTATTTTAATGGAGCACAACAGTGAGCAAAGTCTGTAGACGAATTATCCGCTGTGCTGGTACATAAACACAATACATTTTACTGTAACAATTCGTTTTTTAGGACTGCTCAATTATTCGGCAACTCTTGTGGTATCTTCCTTGTCCGGAAATTCGGTCAGTGACTGTATATGTGGTTATAGTGAACCACCGCTTGTTGCCCTACTTTTGCATAGCAGTATTGGCGCAGTTCGATGCTTCAGCGAGTAAGAACAGAACCCTGTAAAAAAGTGCAGGCCTTAGACAAGTAGACTCGATAGTTAGGTTTGTCATGCAAAATGTTAAATACTTGTTTGAGCACCCAAATCATGGCTGAAATGTTATAGAGCCTGCTCAGAAACACCTAATGAAGTTGAGCGTATGACAGTACGTTCTACTTGGTTCTTTTTGTGGGGGCGCTGAATAAGAAAACTTGCCGCATAGAAAAAAAAGGTGATTCAACAGAGGTTGACGTTGAAGAAAGAAGGTATTCTTGGGAGCATTGGTGCACCATGTGTTTTTTCTTCTTAGGCTTCGTTACCTTCAGGGTCAAACCACACTTTAACGCGGCACTATCTCCGAGATCGGCCCAGATTTTTTGTTCAGTAATGCCCCACTTCCGATTCTGCTTTAGGCGCGCGCAGTCTTAACACGCACATCTGGTCTTCATATGTGGCTTTTTGCATTAATAACGCATCATTACGGCTTCGTGTACAAGGTGTTTCCGCTAACTCGGGCGAAACTATTAGGAATTTACGCTTGAGTTACGAGAATGAAACCAACTTAGCATTGTTCAGTGTCCCCTTGAGCAACTGAAAGTATTTTTTACAATGAGCTTAGGTAATTATTAATAATTATTTAACAACGATTCAAAGCGTTGTCTCAAACGCGGTATATTCATGTAAAAGTTGTAGAGCCTATTAAGTAATATCAGAATATTTTTTTCCATGATGATAGCTGCTGTGGCTTTAATTTTTCTGGGCTGCAAAGAGTGTGAGAAATTTGAAAGACTACCACGTGATTACGTGCAGTGATATTATGTCATGCTATAATGCGGAAACAGTGACCTAGTTTCAAAGTGACGTGTTTCAGGTCCTCAGAGCACACTAGTCCTGTTTACATTTTAATCTTTGATTAGACATACCATTCAGCTAGATTTCCGAAGGCATCACAGTGCTTCGACATTCCCCAGACGAAATAAACCGTGCGTGACCTGAAACAATGACGTCACGACGGAATTCCAGGACCGACAGGTTATCTATTTCAACAGAGCAAAGGAGGTGTTTGGCGCTGCCTGAGCTAATAGGAAATCACAATTTTCAGTGAGAACACGTTAGTCACCACACATCCCGTCAAAATGACTACAATTTGATGCATTTGCTATTTGCACGTTGCTGAGGGTATTGTTCCGAGTAAACGCCAGCTTAAAGCTGTCGCACTCAAAACGGAAGGCATGCGGTGACACCGATGCCGTGGTTCACCACTAGCGTTGTTTCAGGCAACAAAAACAATGCTGCCAAATAAGCGTTCATGACACTTTATTCATTCCTAAGTCTGCAGCTCGCGCCTGGCGCGTTCGTGCTTCAGGGGGCCACAAAAGCGGAATCTTGCTTGGCAGCAGGTTAGCCTGAAATGAAAAACGAAATGAAAATGTAATAAACGTATTTGTGAGCAGTTCAAGGATATCAAGCCAATCTTCAGCAGAGACCCCCCACTAATGGATCTTGAAGCCGGATGGTAAACCAAATCACGTTTTTTTCTGCCGAGTGCGTCATCGAAAAAAATGGGCTTGAAATCATGGCCCATTTTTATATAATATAATATATTATATTATATCTATCACTGAAAATTTTACACACAGCTGCTCCGTATGAGAACTCTGTGCGTTGTACATGGTATGGAAGGGTGATACAAAGACAATTGCCTACATATCAATATGGCCAAGTCAATTGGAACGTAAAATTGTTCGAAGAACTAAGCATTCGTGTACATAGTGCTGATGAAATCCTTACGCACCTACTACAATGGCGTGCACCAGGCACGCTGGAGCAGGCGCAGGCCGTATTGCAGGAGGAACTTCGCCTGACACAGCCCATTTGCCTGAAATGAGGAGAATGTAAATGTAAGGCACTTATTGGCGAGTGTGAAAGGGCAATTTGAGCAAGCGCTTTTTGTTCACAATGGACGCTTCATGTTCTTTACATTATGCCTACAAAGGTGCACTTGCGGTATCTCTGCATTGATGCACAAAGACCAGTTTGCATTTTCGGCAATATGAGAGCCATCATTGGGAGTTCGCACGTATCAACTCTTTCAAGCCATCAGCTTGTTTCTGTAATAAAGCGCAATGTTACTTCAAAGTATGATGAGATCTACAACGAGATCCTTCTAGAGTAAAAAAAAACAACACACATTATAATTGAACTACGGAGATATTAGGTGCCGAACACAGGTAGCCATCTCGATGTAACGACTTTCTGAGCTCCCCTCAAAACTCCACAAACAGCATTTATATTACCTGAAAGAAAAAAACAATGCGCAGTATAATTCTCCTTGTGATGACCATTCTTTCTTTCTTCGACTTCCACAATGCCTTTACATTCAGGATAAGAAAAGAAATTCCGAAGCTTTCGTTGATGTAGCAAGAAATGAGCTTGTGTTAAAGAGTCAAGGTAAAGTCACAAGCATGCTATTGTCTTGAAATTAAAGCAACACTGATCGAGATTACTGAAAAGAAGCAATGGAGGCAGTAGGGCAGAGGATAATGGTAATCTCAGGTAACCGACATACATGAAATGGTTCCATGACATGCATGCAGTCATGCATGGAAGCCAAATTTACTCCCGCATGCCTAATACTCCCCCACATGAATTTGGATATGTAACATCCGATAAAGTCATATGGTGTTTTAGGTGGTGCATTTGAGAGGTGTGTGTTTGTACCATATGATGAGGTGGTTGAGCAGCGATTGGCAGAAACGCTTATTTTGGCTGGTGGCCTGGCCACGCCCAAGTCGGTGCCATCTGAAAAACGACTAATGTGGCGAACGCCCACGTTTTAGGCAAAGAGTGATCTCTGTGAGGCGGGCGATCTGCATCCTCATTTACAACACAGCAAGGGATATTCAATTGCAGTGCAGTAATATATGGAGTCAGTGTGGAGGAGTCCAGCGAATTGTTCCGGATGGATCAATAAATGGGACACTTAAGAGAAACAATAAATATGTTTACCCTGATAAAGTACGTTCAAATTACCTCGTAATTTCTGGCAATAAATTGATTATTAGAGGAGAAAATGAAAGTTAAATTTTAATTTAGCGCCGAGTTCTTACACCGTCCCAGTTCTCACACGTCATGCATTTCAAAGCAGTTTAATCTATTTTCCCCGGTGTGGTACAGTAAATGTTCAAGAAACTTGTGGTTGCATCTATGGTTCCCTTGAAGTTGCATCGTGTGGTACAAGTTGAAAATTAAGTCGTTGAGGACGCGGCCAAAATCTATGACCCCATGGCAACGTGGTACGAAAGCTTCAAGTGGGCGTTGTCACCAGTTGCGTCATTGCGTCTTTTAAGCGCTAGCATGCATCTTGTGATAGTTAAAGTGGTTTCTGTTGGGTATTCTCAAAGGGCACCCCTTTACAGGGCGTCCTTAAGCTGTAATGCCTTTACAAAGCATATATAAAGGGCCGCCGGGGGGGAGGGGGGGAAGGGACAGCAATGAAATAACATGTATATAAATAATGGAGCGAATGCTTTTTAACAAAGAGCCAACTACTCTACGACAAGTAAAGAGCAAACAAGAGAATACCAAAAAGCCGGTACCGCCACCTAGGCTGGCATTGGTGAATTTTTGTGAATATACACAAACCTCTGTACCCTTCCTGCCACCTACTTGTGGGCCCACTAACTTCCGACGCGATATTTTGTCATTCGGCATGGGAGTTATGGTTAGTCTATATATGTTAGCCTAAACTTCGTTTTTATGGCATGAAACGGCTTCATGACTTTGTGACCTTGTAATTTTAAACGAAGGTCTATTGCATAAATAATTAAATCAACACCATTAAAATTGTCGGAGATTTGAACGCACGACGTCTAGTAAAGAAGCATCGTCAAGCGGCATAGAACACACATGAATTACTCGTGGTCAAGCAAGCGCGTCGAGGCGCTTGGCGTGTTTCAATTTGGTCTTACCGAGGCACAGTTAGAACGCAGGCGAGAGCTTGCGCAGTCAAAGAATGCGTGGAAAGCACTAGCAACCAGAAAATTGTGTCTATAACAATGGGGAGATGCTTCTGAAGAGGGTGCGTTGGAGCGAAGACGAGCGTGTCAGCGCGTAAATTACGCGAAAAAAAATCACTACAGCTACATTTCTTTTATTTACCAAACACAACATCGGTAGTAATAACTTGGAGGACGCTTAAGCTTCGCCTTTAAGAGTAGAACGCGATAGCGTTATCGGGACCCGTTCGCATCGCATCGTTCGCATACAAGTAGGCTTCATTCACGGCAACACTAAACGTGAGAAAGCCAACTTACAAAGACCAAGCTTACACCGATCCCCTTAATGTCGGCTTCACTTTTAAACTGAAATGCATTGCTGGAAAGACGTTTTTCACGTACATACAATTACAATCCGACGCCGCTTGGTAAAGAATCCGACGGCGCATCCGACGCCGACTGGTAAAGTCGTACTTTACCATTTTTCTGACGGATTTCACTGCGAGAAATTCAATTTTTGTTCACCAAAACCTTGCACCACGTGGAGGGCCTGCGCGGTCGATGTGGTTGGATGATTTTCTCCGCCATCCGCGATCACACGCCAGACACGGCGCCCTAAACGCTGTCGCGTTAAAATGAGTTTACTGGAGAGATCGCCGTATTGTGCGTGGTGTTCATTGCAGTTGCTTAGCTCTTAAAATATGTCAGTCTTGGTGTAAAGGGAACAGTAGATGCTTAAAAAGTAGCGATTACAATGAATGCTACCCACTATATGACAATTCTCCATTGGGCAGTTTCTGCCATATTTCTTAAAGTTTGAGGGTTAGAGCTGGTTTGTCTTATACCTGGTGACTTTGAGTTTACTCGCGTCTATTGTGAACCGAATAATGTTGTTTCACTCACTCACTACCGGGGTGGGGTGTTCTTACCTTATCCCCAACTGGTCGGCACTTTTTACCCGAGTAGGACACCGAGCGCTTGCAGTTGCTTAGCACGGTGGCGAACTCCACTCGGACGACGGACCCACGTGGCGGGTCGGTAACCTGAAAAAAAAATAGGGCAGAGCTCATCTCATGGCGACTGTCGACAGTAATGTGATTAGAATTCGAACAATGTCGGACACACCGTATTTCAGAAATGATTTGTTAACATTTATAGTGGTTAAGCCGAATGCCTTCGCTGCTTCATCTGTATGCAACATACTGCGGTGTCGTTAAACTTGCTATGCACTTTCCAAGGACACCAGTGAGCGTGGCAGCATGACGACGACTGGATGACGCCGATGGTGCAGTGACGACAATGGGTTGACAAAGAAGGAACGACGTCACTGGAACGATAAATGTGACATGACGACAATGAGATGGCGATTTCTAAATGATGATCGCATAACGACGACAGAGTGACGACATGACAATGGGAAGACGACGATTGTATGACGGAGGAGGTATAAAAACGGATGCGGTATAGCGACTTTCTGATGACGATGACGCGACCACGGCAGAATAATCACTATTGAATGTCGACAGCATGATTACCATAAAATGACGAAGGAATGACGTCTACAGATCAGCCAAGGTGGTATCACGATGATGCCATGATGGCAACGCAAAGACGTTACTAAAATGATGACGATAATAAAACGATAGTGACGATAACAGCATGATGACAATGGTATGGCGGCGATGGTGTGAAGACGACTGTATGATAAAGCTTTATCACGACGATGGTGTAAAGACGGCGATATGACCTGAGTCGCATGACGAAGCTAGAGTGACGCCGATGGCACACCACAACGCCCTGTCGATGACGTTCTCACAAGGAATGAATGATAGCTACTAGTCTGACGATGTTGGCGTAACAATGGCGGCATAAGCGCTGTTAAATGACGAAGAAAGAGTGACGTCGATGGAACGACAAAGGATGTATGAAGACGACGGAATAATGGCAGGATGACAAATGGGATGATGTTACTGAAGTGACGATGGTAAAACGACAGCACGATGATGACGGTATGAGAAATGGCACTATGTGACGACGACAGCGTGTTGATAGTCGAATGAAAAAGTTGGAATGACAACGGTGCAATGACGACGACGGCCTCACGACCACAAGCACACACACCTTGTGGCCCTAGCCGGCAGACAACTTGGGCCACTGAGTCAGTGTAGAAGGCGTCACGATAACGGCACGACGGGAGCTGGAATGATGACGATGAAACAACCGCGATGGCATCACCACCATGAGCACATACCTGATGGACATGTACATACGCACCTCATAATCTTATCATTCATCGCTCTTTTTATCCCCTCCCCCCTTCCCCAGTGTAGAGTAGGAGGCCAGAGCAAACTAACGCTCAAGCCGACCTCTTTGCCTTTCTTCAAATAAACCTCTCTCTCTCTCTAGTGACCCAAGCTGTTGAACAACTTAGGTCACTGTGTCTGCGTAAGAAGCTAGATATACAGATTGGCTCAAAACGGCTGAAGTAGGCAAATACTGCTGATAGGATTAAAACAGCACAATACATGCCAGGAACAGAACTCTGAAGTGTCAAACATGTATGCTTGCCGTGTCAAAACGTGTGCAAAGGAGCATGACGCTGCATTTACGACAAGAAAGGCACACCACACTGAACTACTCCGTTATCGAAAGTATTTCAGCTTTAATTTGCGCCCATATGGCAAGGCAGCCACTGACTCGTAGCGCATCGCTGCGTGGACCAGACAGATCCACGTTATGCGCGTAGACTACGTTACTATCCCAGACCCCAATGTTACGCTACAATGTGCGAGACCCTACACCTAGGTCGCCGGACACATTCACAACGTAACAAGAGTACAAGAGAACTCACTCCACGATGACTGTAAACCATAATGAAATCAGCTTTCGAGCACTGCAGCGACATACCATATTTCTAAAGTCACGTTTATTCACCATCTGTAGTGATGGTTTGGTGCCTTTAGTCGATTCGGCTATATGCGACACACTCCGGTATTAAGTGATTTTGCTAAGACGATCACTTCTAAAAGCCGTCCATGAGCGTGGCGGCATGAACGTGGTGGCATGAACGCGACTGGATGACGCCGACGCAGTGTGACGATGATGGGATGACGAAGGATTGACATCGATGGAACGACGAGGACATGACGAGAAAGATTAGCTAAACGATGACGATGGCTATAACGGTGCAGCGTGACGATCACGACATCAGCACAATGGGACGGAAGCGAGTATAAGAATACAATGGCGTGACGATGATTGCATGGCGAAGACGGCATGACAAGAGTGGGATGACAAATCTGGAAGGAACGCGATGCAACTACCACGATATGAACAAATACCTAGTGGCCCAAGCGATTAAACAACTTGGGTAACTGGGTCGACTTAAGAGGCTAGACAGATATATAGGTGGATAGACAGCCTCAAAACAGTCCTTAAATAGGCAAAGATTGTGAATGGCATTAAAAGAGCCGCCGAGTAGGTGGATCGGCTATGAAATAACACAGCAGCGCCCCTCTCTGCATAGCGGCGGCAGGTGGTGTTTCCATGCCCATTCTTGCAACGACTGTCACGACGGATTACACGGTATTGAGGCGGTAAAAACCATTCGCAATTACGAAAGATAGGCGTTCGTTAACACTGCATTTCGCACAAGTCTGACGGTCTTGGCAGTTCTGTGAACTGTGGCCAAATCCTCGGCACCTAAAGCATCGCAGAGGATTAGGGATATGCGCTCTGACCCGTATCTTCACATATGCTGCCTGAATAGTGTCGGGCACGTTACTTGAGCCAAATGTAAGCATTAGTTTCTTGGTATTGATCTCTTTTCCGTCACGCCTCATTTCAATTCTTTTGACATTTATCACATTCTGATCATTCTAGATGTTCTGCTTCAGTATTCCATCAAATCATCATAGGAAACGACACCTCGAATTGTATTCATGGTACGGTGTCCCCGAATTGCATGGTATGTCCCCGAATGGCAGTAGATTAGGCAGATTTTCATGTGGCTTCTTATCATGGAGGTGGCTCATGAAGCAGTATGCTGTGCCAAGAATGTTAGTCGAACAAGGGCGGTGACTCATGTGCAGTGCCTCAAGGAAATACATGCAGCAGTACGACAATACCTGGTTTCTTTTTTTTACTCATGCAAAATCAACCGCTGAACACGTATAAATCATTAGTAGAAAAATTGTAGTTAGAAATGCCTCGCACAAGGTACTTCTGGCAATATAATACCTTGCAGCGTTTGCCGAATGGGTGTCGCAGTGCTACAGCGTCGCGGTGCTACAGCCGGCCTGCGGAAGGGGGGCCGGGCTCTCATCACTGAGCCCGATCAAATATTCGTGTTGTGTTATAGCTGGGTCCACTAGGTAGGCGTTCGAGGTTGTGATGCTGTCGCGGTCGTTGCATTCTAGCTTTGCCATCCGACTCCGGTCATTCAGCCGTCATTACTCCATCGTCGTCACGCAGTCATCGTCATGCCCTCGTCGACGTACATTTCTCGTCATGCATCGTCGTCACGATCTGATTTCACCATCATCATCACTTGAGTTCCTTGTTGGTCATTTTATCGTAATCATGCTCTCGTCATTCAATCTTGACTATGCTGCCGTTCCCATACCATCGTCCTCATTGCGTGGTAGTCACACAGACACTATCATGCGTCCGTTTTCTTATCGTCATGCTGTCTTGGTCGTGTCTTCGTCATCGTTCCCGCTTCTTCATTCCGGTTGTCGTCATACCGTCGTTGTCGTCACGACACCATCTTCATGTGTCGTGACTTTCATTGTACTGTCGTGACTTCATCTTTTCATTGTACTCGTCATCGTCGTCGTAATCCAATCGTCATAATTCAAGAGTCGACATCACATTGCCGTCATGCCTTCGTCGTTAAACGCCTTTGACACGTCAACATCATTCTTTCTTCGTCATTTCATCGTCACTGCGTCGGCGTAGCACAATCGTCGTCATTTCCCCGTGTTCTCGGGCGACCTTGGAAAGCGAGAGTCGTAGCAAAGTGGGAAGATATTGCAATTCGTGGCATATGGGCTAAGCAACGAATGTTTCAGAATTACCACAATACGTGTTAAATTAACCCTAATTACTTCAGGAATACGGTCGGTCGCTACATTGCTCGATTGCTATTCGCATCACCGTTGACAGTCACCGTGAGACGTGTTCTGCCGTGCTCTCTCTAGTGCGGAGCGGTGAATGGTTTGATAATTAGATTTTGCCGATTGACTTTTTGCCCATACATTCGTCGCATAAGCAATGACCACCTGTTGCAATAGGGTGAACTGTTTTGGTCATAGGGACGTTTCAAAATTGTAAAAAAAAGAGATGAAAGGAAGGAAACCTTGCGGTATTGTGCCTTCTATCAAAGTGTGCTCACGTCATCGTGACCGTCATAGCGCTTTACTAGAACATTGAGACCTGGACGTCAGGCGAAGACTATATAGAAAAGCGTTGGCCCGCGACGGCCCTACCATTTCCATGGCAAACTTTTACGGGCTGCATGACTCTCGCAAACAATACTAAGCACAGAACTCGCTTATTCTTGGCTTTAGTCAATGATGAATCAATTTCCACTAGGCCGGCTCGCAACAACGAGCGTTGAATTAAACTACCAGCGTATACCGCAATATCAGTCAAACACTCATTATACTCTTGTGTGAATCTGGCGTTTAAATTTTGGGTTTCAAGTGCAAAAACAAACTGATTATGAGGCAGGCCTTAATTGAGGGCTCCGTAAAAAAGTTTGTGGGTCGAAAGCCGAGACTTTAAAGTTCAGCAGCACAACGCCATTTGCACTGGACTACCAAGGCGACTGAATTGGACGTTATGAAATATTATTGACGCTACAATGCAATAAACTGATCAAGAAACGTATTAAGACTGGAGAAACGGACGACAGGGGCGCTGACTTGCACCGAAAATTTATGAATGATTGGCACTGCATGATGTAATCAGGGTTGCAATTTTGTGGCACATGCACGTCGAAAAACTGGTAAAGCAAGGAAAGGGGACAGCAAGACAGGCCACGCGCGTCTCTTGCTGAGCAACAATCGATAAGAATGATAGCCCCATGACGAATGATTATTATCCAAAAGTAAATCAATGAATACGTGATGGAGGGCACCAAAGTCGCCGATGCTGCCACGTTTTCAAGCTAGCAAGGTGAGAAGCTGCTCCCGTGATCATACGTGAAAGTTATATTGCATAATAGGGAAAGGTATACGAGAAAAATTCGTGGAAACTAATAACAAAGGTTCCGTTCTTGCGCTGTTTGCTATACATAATACATCGCCGCTCTAACAAGCCCATTACGAACAATGTTGTGGTTATTGAGGTCTAAGGTGGATGTAACGAAGGGTCAGCGACGCACTCTGCAAAAAAGCAAAACTAGCAACTTAACAGGTGTTTGACGGCACCCGCCAGTGGCGCATTCATCTATACTTTTCTCTGTTGATTACTTGTGCTGGGAGTTCTAAGGCCAACAAAGCAATATTTTCCGCCACTTACGTGTTTAAGAAGAAATACTTGAGAGCAGCGGCTGCAAGTAGGACGTTGCCAGCAAAAAGGTACACAGAAGAGAAATGTGCTTTGAGCCACATTTGGAAATTGCTATTTGATAATACCAAGACCGTTACTATTATAAAGCAAGAGGTTTCCGAACTCCGAAATTAGTCGTCTTACACATATGGGTGGCAACCCGGTATAGACGTTATCGCTCTTTGAAGGTTTTGACGGCGTATGCTGAGGTTCGATTAAATTATCGATTATAAAGTTATAGATTAACTGCATTGTGTCCTAAAAGAGCCGAATACTGAACTTGCCATGCTTTAGGAACATTTAGTCTGCCAGAAGCGCACAAATGTTAATAAATTAATTAATAATAATACTTGAAATCCAATGACGTCGCGCTGACCTACCGATGCTGGAGATACGGTGCAAAACTTCATATCGATTTTACCTTCATTTCCGTTCCAATAATGAAGCTATTACCAGCTAGTTATCGAAAATAGCGTTAATAAATAATATTCTGTTAGACTTTCGAGGACAGTCAGCCTCTAAAGTCTGTACGTCTATCTAGTACGTTTATCTAGGTCATGGAGTACGTTTATCTAGGTCAGTTACTGACAGGGGACCCCGAGCATGAGAAGGAAACTTACAGAAGAATAAAATTGGGTTGGAGTGCATGCGGCAGGCATTACCAAATTCTAACTGGGAGCTTACCACTGTCGTTGAAAAGAAAAATGTACAATCATTGCATTCTAGCGGTGATAACATATGGGACAGAAACTTGGAGGTTAACAAAGAATCTAGAGAACAAGTTAAGGACCGCACAAAGAGCAATGGAACGAAAAATCTTAGGACTAACGTTAAGAGACAGGAAGAGAGCGGTATGGATCAGAGAACAAACGGGGATATCCGATATTCTAGTTGACATTAAGCGGAAAAAGTGGAGCAGGGCAGGCAATGTAATGCGTAGGATGGATAACCGGTGGACCAATAGAGTTACAGAATGGATACCAAGAGAAGGGAAGCGCAGTCGAGGAGGGCAGAAAGTCAGGTGGGATGATGAGGTTAGGAAATTCGCAAGTGCAAGTTGGAATACGCTAGCGCAAGGCAGGGGTAATTGGAGATCGCAGGGAGAGGCCTTCGTCCTGCAGTGGACATAAATATAGGCTGATGATGATTCTGTTAGTGTGAAGTGAATTATTGATCTGCGCTTGTGTCCCTTTAAATTGCACCGGTGAAGCGATATTCCCGTTTATTTTATCTAGAGGGCAAGACGCCATTTCCAACCCCCCCCCCCCCCCCAAATTGAACAAACCTCAGGCTAGTACCACTCACCACGGCCGCTGGACAAAAAAAAAAAAAAAAAAAAAAAAAGGTGCCCTTTTTTTTATCCAGCGGCCGTGCTCAGACTTCTGCAAACTCCTCGGTCCGTTAACAGAATAGACCCTGACCCCACAGTCGGGCCCCAAATGTGGTCATGACTACAGCTCTTTTGATCACATGCTCTGGTTGTGCCCAGCCCTTAACGCATCTCCACTCATCACGACAGAGAAATAGGAGGAATCCCTCAAGAGCAGCAATCTTCACATTTAACTCTAGGCTGCCCAGAGGGCCCACAACATTGCGGCGGGACTTCGTCTCCCTGTCCCATCGTGGGCAGAGCCACAGACTTGATCTGTGGGAGCCTACGGCTCCCCTAGGTCTCGGTTCCTCAGGACTCAAGTAAAGTTCTTGTCATTTCATGTCGTAGCCCATGAACTTTCTAGACATAAATGCGTAGACGTACGTGAACCCTTGCAATTTTTAATAATATTGCTCCAGCGTCAACCGCACGGCGTGTCAGCGGACTTTTAGCGGCGAGAGGTGGCGGAATAGGCGACAGTAAGCTCGGTTGCGAGAGGCGATTGGCCAGTTCGAATGTGTTGTGCTGCGCTGTTGGCTTCAGGAATGCCTCTCGCCTCTATACAGGGTCGCAGACAAGCCATCGGGTCGATGCCCCCGCGCGGTGTTAATAAAATGCTTCAGAATAGTGTTTGCCTGAGCTGGTTGATTGCGCACAGCACAAATGGTTTCCAGCGGAACGTACTGACACGGATAGAAAGGGACGACCACACACGCTGCGTGCGTCTTCGCCCCTTTTACTCCGTGCCAGTACGTTCCGCTGGGTACCATTTGTGCTATATATTATTAAATATTGCAAGGGTCTACTTGTATTAAGGTGCAAAACTCACCAAGAGTCCTGCGCGAGTGATCCGAAGGACAGTGTTGAGATTGGGCCCCATGGGCGGTTGGAAGACGGGGTTCTTGAGAAGTCTGTGTGCATAGCGGCGTAACGAGGTCTTGCCTCGCAGGGCGCGCCGGGGCGCCAAAGTGCACTTGCCTGGCACCACGTGGTGATCCGGATTTCGTATGCAGCCTTTGAACATGTCCGGCATCTCAGCGCCGATGACCGCTGCACATAGCAGTAGAAGCACGGTGATCTTAAACATTGCGCCCAGCAGTAGGTTGCTAGGAAGAAACAAACGCGCAAGAAACTATATGGTAAGCCACGAAACATGCAGTTCGCGCCGAGAGTGGCTTTTAAGGCCGTTCAGGGATATACGGTTGGCGCTACAGTGATGCTAAGAACAAGATAACTTGCCGCGTGATAGAGCGCCACCTTGTCCTCAAGGCGGTAAACTACTTGTGCGACGCGTCAGCGTAAATCCACCGTAAGCGCTCATGTCACGTCGACCACACACGCAAGTACATTCGGTAGAAAGAGAGAAAGTGCTTCGATGGGTGGCAGTAGAGCTGGTACGGGAGAGTGGTGGCAATCGACATTTTGGGACACTTGTGCGATACCGTTTTTCCTAACTATAGAATACGACGTCTTTTTTGTTTCTGCCACTGCTGCCAACCGATAAAGTGATTCTCGTGACTACATTAATAAATTGGGCAACGTGTATTTGTTATCGTGCCTTCACTTGTACAATGGATGACTCACTGATGCACGTATGCGATATTTTTCTTGAAAAAGAAAGAACGCCTGACTGCAGAGAGTGCAAAGGTAAAAAAAACTGCATTGCTTAAACTTCACGATAGCAAAGAATTGTAGACAAAACGCAGATGAGAACCACGTGCTTTAAATTAAGGGTGATCGGTTCCTCACGCTTTGAAATACATTATTAATCTGTGCTGAACAAAAAGTCGCAGTTTCGCCCGCAAGCGAAAGCATCGATTGCGATAGCAAATTAATGGACCACGATACGAAGCAAGGATAGTAGTTTTATCGGCCGTATAGACTCTTAAACACAGACACACTATCGAAATTAACAAGCATGGTGTCATGCGGGCACAAGGAAACAAACGGATCTCACTCAATGACCGCGGAAACTCGCTGTCGAAGCGCTGGAGTGAGAAAGCGTGGTGGCAGCAACGAGCTAATTGATCTTCGTGCAGCATCTGGCATCAACGCGAACTAAGTCGCGGAAACACGGCGCACGGCTGACTGTCCCCGATGCAGATGGTTCTCAAGTTACAGTGCGCGCCCCGGCGGATAGAACGTTACCCCCTCTCCCTACCCTCTCTTGGGAGCGTGGCGTGTGACTGGAAGACGTGCGCTTCCTTCCTGCTTGCCTCCCTTGAGTGCGCGAGATGGAGCCGCAATCGCCGGCTCACCCTCGCCCGCTTTTACTCGCACATACAGCATACGGCACGCGCCGACGATTTTATCGACCTTGAACTTTATACGGAACCTCACGGCGACGACGACAGAAGAGCATGGTAAGCATGGTGCCATGCGGACACAAGGAAACAAACGGATCTCACTCAATGACCGCGGAAACTCGCTGTCAAAGCGCTGGAGTGAGAAAGCGCGGCTGCAGCAACGAGCTAATTTATCTTCGTGCTGCGTATGGCATCAACGCGAACTAAGTCGCGGAAACACGGCTCACGGCTGACTGTCCCCGATGCAGATGGTTCTCAAGTTACAGTGCGCGCCCCGGGCGGATAGAACGTTACCCCCCTCTCCCTAACCTCCCTCGGGAGCGTGGCGTGCGACTGGAAGGCGTGCGCTTCCTTCCCGCTTGCCTCCCTTGAGTGCGCGAGATGGAGCCGCAATCGCCGGCTCACCCTCGCCCGCTTTTACTCGCACATACTGCATACGGCTCGCGCCGACGATTTTATCGACCTTGGACTTTATACGGAACCTCACGGCGACGACGACAGAAGAGCATGGTAAGCATGGTGCCATGCGGACACAAGGAAACAAACGGATCTCACTCAATGACCGCGGAAACTCGCTGTCGAAGCGCTGGAGTGAGAAAGCGTGGCGGCAGCAACGAGCTAATTGATCTTCGTGCTGCATCTGGCATCAACGCGAACTAAGTCGCGGAAACACGGCTCACGGCTGACTGTCCCCGATGCAGATGGTTCTCAAGTTACAGTGCGCGCCCCGGGCGGATAAAACGTTACCCCCTCTCCCTACCCTCTCTTGGGAGCGTGGCGTGCGACTGGAAGACGTGCGCTTCCTTCCTGCTTGCCTCCCTTGAGTGCGCGAGATGGAGCCGCAATCGCCGGCTCACCCTCGCCCGCTTTTACTCGCACATACTGCATACGGCTCGCGCCGACGATTTTATCGACCTTGGACTTTATACGGAACCTCACGGCGACGACGACAGAAGAGCATGGTAAGCATGGTGCCATGCGGACACAAGGAAACAAACGGATCTCACTCAATGACCGCGGAAACTCGCTGTCGAAGCGCTGGAGTGAGAAAGCGCGGCTGCAGCAACGAGCTAATTTATCTTCGTGCTGCGTATGGCATCAACGCGAACTAAGTCGCGGAAACACGGCTCACGGCTGACTGTCCCCGATGCAGATGGTTCTCAAGTTACAGTGCGCGCCCCGGCGGATAGAACGTTACCCCCTCTCCCTACCCTCTCTTGGGAGCGTGGCGTGCGACTGGAAGACGTGCGCTTCCTTCCTGCTTGCCTCCCTTGAGTGCGCGAGATGGAGCCGCAATCGCCGGCTCACCCTCGCCCGCTTTTACTCGCACATACAGCATACGGCACGCGCCGACGATTTTATCGACCTTGAACTTTATACGGAACCTCACGGCGACGACGACAGAAGAGCATGGTAAGCATGGTGCCATGCGGACACAAGGAAACAAACGGATCTCACTCAATGACCGCGGAAACTCGCTGTCGAAGCGCTGGAGTGAGAAAGCGTGGCGGCAGCAACGAGCTAATTGATCTTCGTGCTGCATCTGGCATCAACGCGAACTAAGTCGCGGAAACACGGCTCATGGCTGACTGTCCCCGATGCAGATGGTTCTCAAGTTACAGTGCGCGCCCCGGGCGGATAGAACGTTACCCCCCTCTCCCTAACCTCCCTCGGGAGCGTGGCGTGCGACTGGAAGGCGTGCGCTTCCTTCCTGCTTGCCTCCCTTGAGTGCGCGAGATGGAGCCGCAATCGCCGGCTCACCCTCGCCCGCTTTTACTCGCACATACTGCATACGGCTCGCGCCGACGATTTTATCGACCTTGGACTTTATACGGAACCTCACGGCGACGACGACAGAAGAAATGCGCCTGGGCCCTGGAGTGTTCGTATAATTACAATCGCACTAAAAAGAAAGTTGCGGTGGCGTCAAAGAATGCAATGTGGTCACTAGCGCTTGTGTTCTCGTCTGAAAACGTCACAGGAAAGCTTAGGGACTTTCAGAACACCTGTCATTGGCGAACGAACTAGTATGTATCCAAAATACGGACCATGCGCCGATGTCCGAACATCTATATGCTTAAATCAAACTTCCAGCAGCTATGGGACTTGACTTTGGTGTCATGGTGCTTCGCTGCACACGCAATGCTCACTCTCTTCCTCTTTTCCTCTTTTTATTCCTCCTTTCCCTTAGCCGAAGGGTAGGGTGCAAACTGGACGTTCATCTGGTTGACCTCCCTGCCTTTCATCTCTTCGCTTTCTCTCTCTCCGTCTCAGCAGATGCGATCTAGCTAAAGGAAAAAGTAACCATTATTCAGGGTCCCTCGTTTTCTTACCTCAATTACAGCTAACATCAGACGCATCGCAAGCCGCCTATGTCTGGAAGCTACCTTGTTATCGGAATATCACCTGGAACGAGGGGAAGTTAAGCATTTTACACTACACTGGAACAGTGACGTAATGAACATGCTGCAGTTAACTTTGGTTGTCTGCAGTCTATGAGAGTAAAGCCCTGCACGCAAACTGACTTAAAGCACGAAATACCTCTTTTACAACGAAGCTGCTTATGCCTATGGTTCCGTGTATTTTTCAACTTCGTAAGCAAAAACTCAGGTCCGGAATTTGATGTAAGACTGCTACTTTATAAGCAATAGCTTATACATCTCGTCACTTGGATATGCATTTTGAGTAAATTAGTTATCAATAGGCGCCATTTTCAAGATCAGCAGACTCTGGTAGATAAAAAAGGTTTCTCAAATAATTACCGCTGTGCGGCCTCCGTCGTCCGTGTCTGCGTTCATACCGCCCTCTCTGTATCGTCGTTCCAAGCTCGTGCGTGCCTTCCGCTCTCCCGGGGCGGCGGCACCGTCGTGCGTTGTCGGCAAGACAAGCTGCCGTTCTCTATGTAGAACTTCTTATCTCATCAACCACCGATAAAGAATAAATGTGTATGTGCGTGCGCGCGCGTGTGTGTGGCTTTCGTCACGATGATCTCCGCCGCCACTCAAGAAAATAAAATGTGTTCGTACCTTTGATCAAAATTCTGTGTCACCTCTGCGTCGTGTGCTAAACAGCTTCGCTTGTCATCCACCTTCACAGAGTGGAATGGCTCATGATTTTTGGTTCGTTGCTCTTTGCTTAAAGCCATAATGCAGTGATGCATTACACACAACCAGGAAGGAACACCTAAACCCATGCCAGTGGTGCCACTAAACCTAGTGTTGTGAATATGTCTTAGCGCTGCATTACTTTTTTATTACATGTTATTGATGATACTACCACGTGATGTGCCATGCCAGTGACTAAAGAAGAGTAGAATGAAGTTTTTCTTGGTACCGCCGCATCGACGCATACGCTCTTTACAGTGCTAAAGCCTGAAGGCTCGGTGTGTACTTCAACGGAGTACGACAATTTTGCTGGAGGTGTGGGGTAAGCTCGACTTAGTCCAAAAACTCCGCCAGGCATAAGGAACGCCACCCCTAAATCGGAGTGGACTCTAATTCACCGTGCAAGCTGGCGAATGTGTGGCTCCGCCCCAGAACGTGAAAACCTCTCGAAAAAAGCCGCAGTTTCGCCGGAAAGCCGAAGCATCGATTGCGATAGCAAATCAGTAGACAGCTATACGAAGTAAGGAGAACAGTTTTATCGGCCGTATAAACTTGGAAGTATTCGCTAACGACATTAACAAGCATGATGTCAGCGCGCACAGGCAAACATGAACACATCACACTCGACGACCGCGGACACTCGCTGTCAAAACACTGGCGTTAGTAAGCGCGACGGCAGTAGCGAGCCAAGTGACCTTCCTGGTGTTTGTCGCTTCAACGCAAACTGAGCGATGAAAACACTTACGGAGCAAGGTATGAGCCGCGTACAGATTGCTTTTAAGATAAGGCGCGTGCGGCCGTGCTAAGTACAGAGTTGTTGCTGAAATAGAACGCCGCCCCCCCCCCCCCCCCCTCCACCACCCCCTCTCCCTCTCGAGCTACCTGCCTTCCTGCGCGCGCGAGTTTGAGCCACAATCGTCGGTTTCCCATGCGCGCGGTCGCAGAACGCCGCTACCCCTCCCTCCCTCCCTCCCATCCCCCATGGCCTTTCGCAGGTTGGAAGTCAGCGCGTCTCCAGTCAGCTTCCCTCTCTTGCGCATGCCAGATTGAGCCGCGATGGTGGGCTCGATTCGCCGTTTTCACTCGCACATACAGCATACGGCGCGCGGCGACGGTGGTATCGCCTTGGACTTTATACGGAACACCACAGCGACGGCGATGACGACGGCCGAAATGCGCTTGGAGTGTCGATATAATTGCTTCTTCTTCTTTCTGGGGTGTTACGTGCCAAAACCAGTTCTGATTATGAGGCACGCCGTAGCGGAGGGCTCCGGATTAATTCTGACCGCCTGGGGTTGTTCAACGTGCACTACAACGCAAGCACACGGGCGTTTTTTCATTTTGTCTCGATCGAAACGCGACCGCCACGGCCGGGATTCGATTCCGCGACCTCGTGCTCAGCAGCGCAATCCATATAATTGCTGTCGCAATAAAAATAAGAACGTTGACTGCGACCATGGGTGATGGTATAGAAGGGTTAAGCAACTTAACGCTGCAGAACTGGCGAGTGCCGGCGACATGTCATGACGGCATCTTAGAAGGAAAGGGGTTGGCGTGCGCTCCGACTGGCTTCTCTCTCCGCAGATCAGTCTCGGCGATCGGATGGGAAGGCCCCGCGTGTTGCGTTCCGCCGAGGAGCAGGCTGCGTTCGAGCAACGGCGTCGTGAACTCGCTCGGGAAAGGCCTCGTCGTCGACATGCCGATTCTAGCGTGAGGGATTCCGAAGCGCAGGCGAAACGTCAGCGAAGAGCCGTCGACCCCGAGTTTAAGGCAAACGAAGCGGAATGCCAGCGACAGCGTCGTCTTACCCTCCAGGAACCCGACAACGGTGGTGCACGCCTCGTAACTGCAGGAAAGTAGTAGGTCAGGTAGACACACGACAAGCTTCGCTTACCCCCATTTTCTCGACCGGGGAAGGGCTGGCGATTTTTTACACGTGACTATGTATTTCGTACAAATGACTTGCTCTTGGGGCATCTCTTCTCCTTTTTTAATTTTCTGCGTATGCCCCCTCATGTCGATACAGGGTACGTGTCCCCACTATCATGCACCAAGATTTAAAAATATGCAAATGCCACGTACCTGAATAGAAGAAAGGTCTGCCCCTTTTCTGTGCATGACAAACAACATTAGCTTGTTTTGTCTAGCTACGTGGCATTTGCATAATTTTAAACCTGGGTTCGTGATAGTTGAGACACCTTGTATATACGTATATGATTTGGCAACAGCAATCAATACTGTCGGACATCAGCGACATGTGTATGCCTCGCCGTCGTCCTCTTCACTCGTCCTCGCCGTCGCGCCGTACGTGGTTTTAATTAAGGACATTAACAGCCTGATATACATACACACACACATATATATATATATATATATATATATATATATATATATATATATATAATCTTCTTGTGACCTTTTATCTCACCACTGGCTCCAACAGTGGAGCGATAGCAGGTCACTGGAGGAGGACGGCTGCATTGGCATCCGCTTCCCTTCTTTTAGCTTACTGTTGCAACCCGGGCATCACCGAAGCGTACACGAGGTTGATAAATGCCGCCAAAACGGATCCTTAGCGAAGGAGGGTTCAACAAAACAGTTTGGCAGCCAAGTAGGATGCTAGTCTGGGCGGTGCATAGCTGTGAATGTTTGCTGCGCGAAAGGGACGCGGAAGGAAGACGATATGGACAAAAAGTTGCCAGATTGCGGCCATTTTGCGGGTCTCTGCTTTCTTCTCACATTCCGTGTCACAAGCATTAAAGAGAGTTCGCATAGGAACGTAATCTACGTGCTCAAAAATTTCGACAAAGCTAGTCTGCCAAGAGAGGCATAGAACGGCAAATATTGCATCTACTGTTTAAGTTAATTACGTTTCACGACATCTATTGCATGCCGTGCAGAATTTTGTCTGTCTCTCCTCTATCTTCAGTCTCTCCACTAAAACATCTCATTCTATATGTAAACTTACCTATACGTGTAAGTGCTCGGACACTACTGACCTCTTCCTTGTTTTTTTTTTTCTTGCACTAATGCTCTAAACGTCCTTTTCTTGCCCCGACTGTGGACCAGTTAATGCTCGCATCCGCACTGAATCCAAGTACGTCTGGAAGGAGGACGTTCCCTTCGGTACTTGCTGGGTGAATATCTTGGCTTTCTGTTACGATGTGCGCACTCATCTGAAGACTCAGCGTCCAGAAACGTAACGTGTGCGATCATCTTTGACTGGTACTGCTTGTAGGCATTTCTATGACAACTTCATTATAAGTTGGTGCAGTCTATGACGTGTGAGATTGGCTGTGGCTCCAATTGGACGTCACCATTTCGAGGCTTGACCAGAAAATACAAGGTGTCCTTGCAAGTGATCGAATTCCCCGTAAAAAACGTAGCGCCAAATTAGTTTGATGGGAATTGCTGGAATTATCTCAATGAAAACGTGCTGAAGCTGTCGCGTATATAGCGATGGTTTCACCTATCCTCCCACACCGTACTTATGGTGTGCTTGAATGAAATTATGCGGAGAATATACTCACTGTGTATTCCGAATATGCGCCGTGAGGCGTTTGCGGAATGTCTGTTGCCTTACTTGAATAATCATCTCAGGTGGCTTCTGCATGTTTTATTTATTGCTTACTCAAAGCTTTTTTCAGAACAGCGTTGTATACTTTCCTGGTTGCTTCAGGTATGACTGTTTTTAATATTGTCTTGAAATCTTGAATATTGTCCGGCGAAAATCATTTTTCCATCAAGCTATTTTGTTGGTCACATCTCCTTCCATGAAACGGAAATTGGAATACAATATGAACCGCAAGACAGCGGACCTTTTGCTTCACCCGAGTCAACGTAATCGCTCGTTTTAACCCCACATAAAGAGATATTGTTCTTCAGCTGCGAAGCTCCTTTTCTTAGGAACCAGTTTGGTTTCTCAACCAAGCGGTAGCGCCAGCACATAGGCTAAGACGATGTGATCCGACACCCAAGTTGCTAGCTCAAAGGCAAAAAGATAACAATGTGTAAATTCATGTCGTATTTATTCTTTTCTTTATTCTTGATGTGAAACATTGAAACCCGCAATGAAGCCCTAAGAAGGAAACAAAATTTTCGCATTTAAAATATGACAGCCAGTTTGTATTGAGAGGTTCCTCAAGTGAATATAATTAGTGCGTCACTGGTGCCGATTTTCTCACACATAAACGTTAACGTTGTTTTGTACAGGTGAACTGCACGAATGTAGAGCCTCCCTGTCTTTTTTACTAGTATTGCTCGAACTGCAGCGTCTTATAGTGGTGACTAAACGGCGAGATCGGAAATAGTACGCGCAAACTCTGAGGAAATCAGTGATAAATAGATGCCTAGCAGAGCGCTTTTATTGCGATAGCCTTGCGATAGGCACGTTCACTCAGTCGCCGTCGGCCCCACAATGGCTGTGCTGTCCCGGTGTTTTATTTGGCGAGGGGAGCAGGCCTAAAGGTTGGTGTCAGAGACGCCTTTGATGGGCACCAAGGAAGAAACATCGAGAGGCCCAGCACGCAAATATTCAGGCAAAATGGACAAATCAAAGTGCACAAAGCATTACTCATGCGAGGACTTTGCAAAAGCTTCGCTACACAGCGTTATTTTATACGGGCACTGCCCGCTCACGACTTGGCGCTCCACGACACTGATATGGCGGTGCCGCTCGAATGATTGCTAGGTGAGGGACAGGAGGCGGATTCTTGCACGCCTTTGTGCGTCTGATGGGCGGCGGAAGCGGAACACCTGGCGTTTAGAGGCCTGCTCGTGCGTTGGCGCTTGACCGGGTCCCTCCGAATATTGTTGGCGACTTCCCGACAGATGACGTCCGACCCAAGCCAACGCGTCTTGCTTGCTACGCCTCTCAGGTGCGCCTGTCTCAGCTGACGTGGCCGGTTTGAATTCTTCTGTAGGCTGATTCAGCCACGCGGTATTCGCGATACCACTGCGTACCATTCCATTGCCCTCCTCGATTGGTTGTTTGCTTCTTGATGTATACTTTTCCCGCGCCACGAGCGCATGTACCGTGAGGCTTCCGCATTGAAAAAGTGTGAACGAGAATGTACTAGAAATAGTTGTACGCGATTATTGCTCCATAGACTGTGCGAGAACTCGTTCAGTCTAAGAGAAATCGTGCAGTCTACGCAGCAATAATTGCGTAGATTTCTCGTGCACGTATGTACGAGATTTCGCTCTTGTTACTGAACGAGGTTTTCGTACATCATGAACGAATTAGCCGAGTGTATACAAGGTGACGAGCTTGTACGACCTGCGAGAGTGTGCACCCTGAAAAAGATTGGCACCTCATTTTCATATTTAGTATAATAACGCAAATACAGTTCTTGTAAATGTACTACATGCACGATCACTTGCGCTGACCGTAGTGCAGTGTGCTGTGTTGCTGTAATGGTTTGTTCACAAATCTACAGTAAAGAGTAATGCTGAGGTGAAACAAATGTCAGGTGAAGTAACGACATGTACTTGTTAATAAACAAGTAAACTTTATGCAGGTTCTTGGGCATATCTATTCAACCTTACATTAATAGTGAAGTCATCCGATTTTAAGCAAGAGCATGTAATACATCTCAAAAGCGTTGTTTATTGGAGTTTCTAATGGTACGTCGATACACCCGGTCGGTTTACAGACGACCACTGGAATGTGTTGCTTGAGTGACAGCTTGCAGCGCAGTAAGATAACACACACGTGCAATAAGATAACACAAAGGCAGATGCAGTTTGGGTTGCATTCACAGAGGTAAGAATGCTTCATGATTCAGAACATGAGATACTAAACAAAACTTATTAAAAATAAGTGGATTAACAATAATTACTGGTATTGAAGCAACAGAAGTAACAAGCATAAAATCTACTTTTCGGAAGCAGCACCAACAGGTCGAGCTAACTAAATTACTTGGAAACTACGAGCGCCATTCACAACAAGGATGACGTCATCCTTGTTGTTGTGAACATAAATGACCTATTATTTATGTTCTTCATAGACTCTTGTCGTACTAGGTCAATTTTAGTACTTAGCCCACACCCTTTTGATGGTTAATTGTATTTCGCCGAGTCATTGTCATTTCTGCTGGGTCATGGTCATGACTATGACTTCTACCATCATACTTTAATGTTTAGATCCTTCACGTAGTACCCACATACGTCCGAACCTTTTCTAGTGGCTTTTGAGTGTTAGTCTTTTTTCGTCGAGTCAATGCCATTTCGGCTGAGTCATGGTCATGGCTATGACTTCTACCAACACTCTTTAGTGTTTAGATCATGAATCATGAATCATGAATCCTTTAGTGTTTGTGGGATGACATTCTGTGTGGACAACACTACTCCTGCGTGTAGTGTGTGAAAAGTGCACAACCGCGTATTGGACAACGTGTGTAAATAGTAGCTCATTGTACGATATCATAATCACCTGTCACCTACCTCTCTCTGTATCTCCCACTTCCCCTTACCCCAGTGAGGAGTAGCAGGCTAGAGACACGCTCTCCAGGCCGACCTCTCCTCCCTTCTCTTCATTAAAATCTACTCTCTCTCTCTCTTTAGTGTTACCTTCACTTAGTGCCCGCGTCCGAACCAATTCCAATGGGTTTTGTGTGTTAATCTTTTTTCGCTCACTCATTTTCATTTTAGGCAACTGTTTCACGACCTGCATGACATGCACGTCATGCACGTCATGACATTCATGTCATGACCTATCATTTATGTTCTTCATAGACTCTCGTCATTCTATGCCAATTTTATTACTTTGCAAGTTAACGAAACGACCAAGAGGGCATCAAGACTAAGGCGGCTAGATAGATAAACAGATAGATACTGTCTAAGTGGCAAATGTTCGCCAAGAAATGCTTCGCATTTAAAGTAAACCGCAGGAAGTAAATCCACAGGAACGTCGGAACTATTAAGCGTGAGCAATATTAGACGAATTTATCTACTACACATAATTCGCCTGGTAGTTGAACCATCGGGGTGTCGGAGTCGAGCGACGAGGAAATCATATGGCTGCGAAAACGACGAAGCTAAATGCGCGCCGGGTCACGCTGCACTCAACATGCTCCGCAGTGGAGCCAAGGTAGATATACCTGGTAGCGAAGCTTCCATAGAAGCCCATATGTTCAAAAGATGGCGGTTCATCGGCGGTTCATGGGGCTTAGCGCCATCTGTGTGAGGAGGGAACACTTCCGGCGGAAGAAAAAATAATGTGACGTCATATCCGTTAAAAACAAGAGTGACGTCATTTTGTTCTTAAAGGCGCGAAATTTGTTTTCGGAGGCCGGCCATTACAGCTGTATATTCAAATGCTCCGCCATACGACTTGGTGGGAGTTCCGAGCTTACAGCACGGAAAGCTAGGCAGGAAAAGGTCTGCCGTACGGGTGTCGAAATCGCATCCTTGCACTAAACATACTTTCTTCGGAGGCCGACGAACGCTTTGGGCGTAGACTGCTCGTCCTTTCGTCGGACGCGAAGCCCATCGGCCAGCGCTGTCGCACGAAAACAACTAAATTGAACAATTATCTGGCGGTCGCCACTTACTGCTTTTGACTGAACAGGTTAATAAGCAATGAAACTACCCGCGTCACCAAATTTAGGCAAACGTCGATAAGCAAAACAACAAAACATGGGAGGGGGAGCGTATTGCAGCAGGTGAGCGTTACGAGCGCGCCTTTCTGCACGCTTCAAGAGCTGCATTGCATTGCAAGTGATTGCGGCATGCACTCCCGCCGCTATCGATGGGCGCTCTTGCGGTGGGCGCTGAAAAAGATATTTATTGATAATGATCAAGTGAAACAGAATTGTCACTTCTTTTCTCGCCATGCCTTTATAAAATTGATTGGGAACTTTATTTTCGCTGAATGAATCCTGTGTCTCTCTTTAATTATAAAACGCTTTTTTCTTTCCTAATGTTTGTTCCCTCCAAACATAGTCGCGCTTCAATCGCTGCTCCCATAACCACCCTTGCTGATGTCGGTGACTATTTGTTCTGAACCGCTTTTCACCCGAAGCTTCGCGACCTATGTGAATCGACCTTGGTGGAGCCAGGGCGGCGTTCTGCTTTTCGCGTTTTCCATGCCGGTGGTGCGCACAGTTGCGTTTTGTGCAGCTCACTCAGCTGCCACTGCTGCACAGAGCTGATCGATGAAGCGGTCAAGGCGACGGTGAAATAAACATTTATGTACAATACATACAAGAATGTTACATAGTCCGCACAAAAGCCGAGAGCATAACGGGCTCGACCTACGGCGCAAGGCGATGACCCGGAAGGACGCATCTCTTCGCTCGCTGTCTCCGTCTGTGTCCCCGTTTCGCGTGGCTCGCTTTTTTTATATAGCCTCGGGATCCGTTGAAGCTGCCACAAGTTCGAACTCACGAATCAGGAAACGCCGCTGGTCGCTGTTTGAATTGGACGAATGGGCGAGAGGGCGTGACGTCGATTGCATTAGACACGGCGCCGGGAGAATGACTCATTAGCGCGGTCCGCGCCTAGCCCGGGCACATGCCGGCGTTTTTGGACGATTTGCCGCCAGCCACTGGGCAGCGAGGCTAGCTAGCGGTCTGCCGATCATCTCGGCACCTTGATTCAGCACAATGCCAGCACTGCAAACATTTGCGGAAAGCTGTGGCACAACAGCACGCCCACCAGCGTTCTCATGCTCAACAGCTGTGGGGAAACACTCATCTGTGTGTCACCATCATCATCATCAGCCAATTTTAACGCTATAGCGTTAAGCGCCCGTGTCGCAGAAAATCCGGCGTCGGTGTCGGCATCGGTGTCGGCTTCGGTGTCGGCTTCGGTGTCGGCTTCGGTGTCGGCTTCGGTGTCGGCTTCGGTGTCGGCGTTAAGCATCGGTGTCTGGTGGAAATAATCATGCGGAACCGCATCATCGCGAACCACCCCGACCACACAGGCCCTACACGTGGCGCCAGGCGTTAGTGAACAAAAATTGAATTTCTCAAAGTAAAATACGTCTGAAAATTGTAAAGTACGACATAACCACAAGCTACAGGCGTGATAGCGTAGGACTGTAATTTGAATGTACGAGAAAAAAGCCTGATAAGCAGCCAGGGATATTTGAATGCTATCGCGCTCCACTACTTAAGGCGAAGCTTAAGCGTCCTCCAATTATGATGGTGTTTCGCTGTACTTTGCGTCTAGGCAACATTGAGGGGAATGCTGAAAACCAAGCCTTTCTAGATTTTGCACACGCGCGTGCCTCGGGGCAATAGCAAACAATTATTAGAATAATAAAAAAAACGTGCTATAGAGCTTTCACATCTTGATATGACGGCGTAAATTGCTCCTGTGAAAATGTCTTCCGAGCAATGCATATGTGTTTAAAAGTGAAGTCGATTTTATGGGGATCAGTGTAAGCTTGGTCTTTGTAAGCTAGCTTTCCCACGTTGTGTGTGGCAGTGAAGTCTACTCAGAAAGAAAAATGTGATGTCAACGGATCCCGATAACGCTATCGCCTTTCACTATTGAAGGCGAAGCTTAAGCGTCCTCTAATTTTATTATGTACGTCCACTGCAGGACGAAGGCCTCTCTCTTCGATCTCCAATTTCCCCTGTCTTGCGCTAGCTGATTCCATTTCTACCTGCAATTTCCTAATCTCA